>NC_034595.1:7604399-7714615 GCF_900095145.1 Mus pahari | reverse complement strand
AGGAAGAGGAGGAGGAGGAGGAAGAGGAGGAGGAGGAGGAAGAGGAGGAAGAGGAGGAGGAAGAGGAAGAGGAGGAAGAGGAAGAGGAGGAGGAAGAGGAAGAGGAGGAGGAGGAGGAGGAGGAAGAGGAGGAGGAAGAGCAGCAACAGCAAGAAGTTTAAGGTCATCATTGGCTACACAGCAAGTTGGAGGTCAGCCTGGGCTACATGGGACCCTGTTTTCTAGCCTGGGCTACATGATACCCCATTTTTAAATCAAAGAAGGTTTCACTTGACTAAGTTCTTTATCAGGCCTGGAGGTGTATATCATCAGTACAAGCATTCAGGAGATTTGAGACAAACAGATCAAGGGCTGGTGGCTTGGGCTGCTGAGTGAGACTTTGTCTAAAAACAAAATGAAGACAAAGGCGTTTTAAAATAAAGGCAACCTTTTCCAGATGAAATACTTGGTTTAAAGTAGAATTTGAACAATTTTACTAATCTCATATTTTATTCTTCCCTTGTCTGAATCCCCCATAGAAAATTAAGGATCTTTCCCAAAGGAAAACACCTTTGTAATTTAACCACCCTGCACATTTTATTTTCAAGGTTATGACTTCCCTTTCCGCGCATGTGTGTAATGGATCCATGTATGTGATCAGGTGCATATGCAAATGTGTATACCTCAAAGTGAGGCCCGAGGTTGAGCGTGTTAGCTGTCTGCACTCCACTTTAGCTTCTGAGAGAAGGTCTCTCCCCAAAGCAGACGCTCACCAACACACCCCCCGGATCCGTCTGCCTCCATCACACCAGCACCTGGGTGACAAGCATGCACTGCCTGGAGCCTTTTTAGTATGGTTTGGGATCAACCTAGGTCCTCGTGCCTGAGTGGCCAGCACTTGGTCCTGATGCTCTAGCCTCCATCTCCCCCGCTCTGGGATTATAGGCATGCGCGCTGTGACTGACTCAGGCATGTGCCATGATTGACTCAGGCATGCACTCTGTTCTTTCTGCTTCTCATTACATTACAAACATACCCCACTTCTACTGTGCAATATATTTTGTTACGAATCTAATGAAGTAGCTGTAAAATCCTTATTTAAGCAAATTAGCATGTGCATATGTATGTATCTATTTTGTTTCTATTGTACCTCCAGAACTTACAACAGTGCCGGCAAGAAGCACATATTCAGAATACATTGGCTGGATAAAATATAAATTTAAAAGTAAGTGGTCCTGAGTTCTTATTCTCGTTTATTGTTGTTGTTACTGTTGTGACACCTATTTCCCTGTTCTAATTGTTTCAAAGTTCTCAGTGTAGTTAGTTCAGACTGGCCTTGAACTTGTGACCCTCGTGCACCCAAGTGCTGAGGTTATGCGCGTAGCACCACACTTCGGCTTTCTCTTAGGTAATTGTTTTCTCCTCATATTCAACCACCTTTAAATAAAGGTGGCTTTTATGATTATTTTGAACAAAGGAGAGAGAGGGTGAGGGTCTTTCTTTGATTAT
This sequence comes from Mus pahari, assembly GCF_900095145.1. NCBI lineage: Eukaryota > Metazoa > Chordata > Mammalia > Rodentia > Muridae > Mus > Mus pahari. The sequence continues at coordinate 7,713,127 of NC_034595.1, read as the reverse complement.
GACCTTGGTATGACTGGTGTGATGGCCTAAAAATCCCAAGTATGTCTGAACTGGCATTGTCCTACCCTCACAGAGCTCCCAAAGATAGAATTCTGCAGTGCAAACATGTTTCCTCCTAATTCTGAAGTCATTCTCTCATCTCTCCCTCTCCGTCTCAGTCTCCCTCTTTCCCTCACCCTCCTTCCCTCTCCCCCCTCCCTCCCTCTCTTCCTCCTCCTGCCATCCACATCTTACCCCACAACACACATTGTGTATTGTTTTAATGTTGAAGGCTTTGGAATCTCCTCCCCCCCCCCAACTTGTCTTCAAGTTTTTATCTTGCTTTCTAAAAGACATCCTCAAATTCATCACAACCTTCACACATTACTAGGATTTGCATCTTTCTTCTAATTTTCAGATACTAAGCTTTGTCCTAGAGACCTAGAGCATAACCACCCAGATTGCCATTTGGTGCGTGAAAACCTGCATTCGAGAATCTTATTCAAAGTCAGCTGTAGCTCATTCTATCCTCACTTCTGTGCAGCACAACTATAGCACGTCAGTGCATGACAATTAATCCTACTGTTTTGGACACCTGAGTTGTTTACAATGCGAGGGTACTGCAAATAATCCTTCTATAATAATTGTGGGGGCCTTGTTTGATTTGCTTTTTTGAGTGTCTCTCTATGGGGTCTCAACCCATGATCTTTCTACCTCAGTCACCCTTGTGCTGGGATCACAAGGCTTACAGCACCGCTCCTCCATGCCATGAGCATTCCTGAACAAGTCACTTGGTGCACAGTTGTGTGGGCCTTTCCGTTCCTAGGAGGGAAACTGTTGGATCTGTATTTATTTCCGACTTTAATGAATAGAAGGAAAGTTTCCAGCAAGTTTCTGTTGACTTATTTTTCCCACGAGTTATATGCAGGAGTTCTAGTTTCTTCAAAACCAAGTCAACGTTTAATTTTTAACATAAGGGGTAGCACACCTCAGACACCCTTAGTATATGTCTCCGGATGTCACCAAACAGATGGTTAATGGCTCTCTTGATTTAAATGGGTAGAAATCATGGGCAGGTGGGAGTTCCTCACTACTGGTCTCTAGAAGTTTCTGTCTCTCTCAGTGTTTGGTCACACCAGTCCCAGGAGTTGGTAGATGTACAGGGCTGCAAGCAGCAATCTGTTGTAGCCCAGGGAAGGCCTCAGACAAGGGGTCCCTGGGTCCCTGTCATTGGCCTGTGTTATGCCTTTCAGCTTGGGGTCTGAGTCTCTTGGCTGTGAGTGAGCTCTGTGGGGTCCAGAGCTGCAAGTTCTCTCCTCTGGCTCTTCACAGCTCCGTCTCAGCTTTCTTGTCTCTGTTTTCACTCTTCCTTCCTTCCCACCTTGGCTGCTCTCTGCTCGGTCAGTTGTCAATGGCTACTGCTGGCAGCTGCTCCACAGCTTCTACCTCGTGGCCTTTTCTACAGTCCAGCAGGTTCTAAGATGGGAACTGGGTACTGACCACAAGTAGGGTCATCAGAACTCAATACTGAGTATTGGAAACTGGGTGCCAGCTGCCGGGATGGTTTGAGAGGCCAACTATCACAAGTGTGCTGTGCTGGGCAGTGCCAGCTTCCCTCTGCTCCCCTGGGACTGTTGAGCCATCAGTCTGCTGCAGAGCAGTGCACAGGGCAACTGTCAGATGGAGGTGAGCAACCTCCAAGTACTGATTCACGCCATGATCAGAAAGGAGCAAGCCACCCCTGGGACTAGTGCTGCGACCCAAGCTGAGGACACGTTCATATCAGACATGGGGGTAGTATACAGAGAACCCACTGGGACTGGTTGGTGCCTGTGAGATCAAGATATCAATACCCTCCCAACCCAGGTCCTGTCTCTCTGCAATCTTTTCAGCTTAGCCTCAAGTACTGAGAGTAGGCAAGAAAAAGATCATTGGAGAAAAGCCTTCCTTGCACCTGATGTCACAACATTAGAGGAGGCATCACAGTAGAGGGTTCCCAAACCTACTCCCTAGTAAACCCAAGCAGCCTGCTCGTAGAGCCACAGAAGGGACTAAGGCCTTGCCATCATCATAGTTGCTCTACCAAGGAAAGCGCTTCCCCTCTGGTACTGAGACATCATCATTGTAAATGCCTGGTGTTGTGCGTAGTTTTTGGCTGCCCGCTTTGTGCTCTCAGTGAGTCACAAGCACAGGAGCTATATCGGACCGGTAAATAGAAAACACACACACACACACACACACACACACACACACACACACACACACACACACACCAGTTAGTCTTAAAATGCCTTGGCTAACTCAATGACTGGGCACTCCTAAATCTTCCCCTGCTACCCCAGGCCCAGTCAGGGAAGAGAACTCACGCTGGTTGGCTTCTACTGCTACTGCATCGCCTTCTCCTCTCCCCCAGCCCTGATTCTGAGTCCTACCCTCACGACTCTTCATGTCCCGCCCCATGCTCAGTCATTGGCTACTGGCATCTTTGTTGATAGATCAAAAACCAATTGGGGGCAAGGAAGAGCCATCCACTACAGCCTAGCATAAACTTTCAAATAGCTGGGCCTCCAGGAGCCAGGGTGATCAGCTGCTGTTCCTTATATAGATGTCTCAGGACCTCTGTGGAGGTTCCGTGTGGTTGCTGCTGTTTGTTGTTTTTAACCTAAAGTCTTTTTGTCAAGCAAGTTTGAGCAGCAAGAGAGGGTCTGATAGATGATAATTATGGAGTCAAGTGGCCCCTCAGTGTCTTTGCCTATTCACAGAAATGAATATTGGACTGCATATTTTATATACTGAAGGTGCTACAATGTAGACATATTTTAAGAAAAAAAAAACACTTGTTTTTTGAGATAAGGGCTCAAATATTCTAGGTCATCGTGTGTCACCCCACCCTGTTTAAACAATGCTGGGGATTGAACTCTGGGCTTCATGCTTGTTAGACTGAGCACCCTGCAGACCGAGCTACCCCTTCAGCCCCTGATTTAAGAATTCATAACACTGTCCAGTGCCCAGAGTGAGGCAGATCCCCCTTGATGGTCTCCCTGTGAAGGAAGCTACTAAGATCATTTTACACACTCTCTGGGCACTGATTTTCCTTGATGAAGTGCCTGTTCAAATCTTCCATCAATTTGGGTTCTCTTCCTTTTTCTTACCCAGCCGCACATATTCTCTATTCATCTTCAATGAGCCTTTTACCAAGGATACATTTTTTCCTAAGTATTTTCCTATATCTTACCTCATTTTAATGGTTTCTTTTGATAAATATCATTAGAAAATTTAGTTTTTAATTGTATCAAATGGAAGTCTCAAAGCAATTTCAAGAGAAAAATTTTGATCTAGAAGTCTACCTTTCTGATCTTGTATAAGACTTGGGTTTAGTGAACATCTGTTCACAAGTTCAGTATTGGGCTGTCATCAACACTGGACATTGCCACACACAAGGGATACCATGCTACTCTGTGGTCTTCAGCACCAGTAAACAGGAAGAAAGATGATGAGAACAACTCAACCGTAGGTGTAGTGACAGGCCATATCAAAGCTTTAGTCTCAAAAGACTGAAGGACAGCTTCCCAGCCATGAAATCAATGTTTTTATGCCCCTTGCAATGTTAGAGCCAGCGTGTTAATAATCTAATGTCATTAGAAGTAACATTCTGTACCCCTGTAGATGTTACCTTCAACCAAGCAGATCAACCAGGGCATTGTATGGTACACCAAGAATAAGGTTTACCACCTTTAACAAGGAGTGGCCTAGAGAGCTAATCGGCATACTAGCTAATTATTTACAAAGAAAAAGACTAAAAAATCAACTGTTTAAAAACCAGAGCCAACTGTTTTGACTTTTAAGTAGTTAACAATTCTACAGTTACCTCGATGTCATTGATAATTTATGCAGTTAGTTTATGCTAGGAAGTAAAGCCCTTCTAGTTCAAGCTACTTTGCGGGGTGCACCAGAACAGGTCTTGATAAACACGTTTCAGATGCATTCGAAGGTGCTGAGGTGAACATAGACAGTTACACATACCTGAGATTTAAATTCTTTTAGCTGAGCTAAGCATTTGGGCTTTATCTGTCCATCTGTCTCCTGGACTCTGTTGAAGACAACCCAAACTATAGTCCTTGCTGTGCAAACATCCTTCTTGTGACCCTTACATCCCAGCAGAGGATGTCAATGACCTATTCAGGACAGCTGACAGTAAGAAGCATGGGTACCACCCTACTCTGCGTACTCTCTGGAGAATAAAACCTACTCACTTCGCTGCATCATATGGGTAGAACCATGAACCATGAAGCAAGACTGCTGTGAATCAAGCAATGTATCCATACAGCCATTTGACTTGGACTGTAACAGGGTGCCAAGAACCATCCAACAGAGAATGGCAGAACAGCTGGACCTCTATGTGGAAGAGAAGACAGCTGGATGCCTGCCTCCTATGCACCAAACAGAAGCTAATGCAAACAGATCAAAGATGGAAATGTGAATAAAATCATAATTCTCAGATGAAAACTTAGGGCCAAATCTTCATGACTTTGGATTGGGTGAAATATTTGTTTATTTATGTAACAACAAAGTACAAGAAACCAGGGAAATGATAAGTTATTTGACTTTATCAAAATTAAAGATGTGTATGCTTCAAAGAACATTATTAAAAGGGTAAAAATATAGTCCACAGAATAAGAGGATCTGAAAAGGGTCTAGTGTTCAGAATATCCAACTAATAAACAAACAAACAAACAACCACCCCGCACTCAGTAAGAACACACACTAGAGTCACCTGGGAAGAGGGACCCTCACTCGAGGAATTGCCTCCATCAGACTGGCCTGGGGGCATTTGATGGGGGCAATTCTTGGTTAGTGACTGAGGTGGTAAGGCCCAAGACAACAGAATCAGCCTGGGTATGGAATTAAACAGCATTCTCAAAAGGAGAACAAAGCTCCAAGAGACCGACCTTTCTCTTTCTCTTTCTCTCTCTCTCTCTCTCTCTCTCTCTCTCTCTCTTTCAACATCTGTAGCCATTATGGAAATTAAAATTGCTTTAAAATTTGATGTTACCCCAGTCAGAATGATAAAGATTAAAACAAAAAGACAATAAATGCAGGCATGGGGGTGGGAAAGGAGAATGCTTATTACACTGTTGGGGGAAATGACAATGGGTGTAGTTACTATGGAAATCAGCATGTCATTTTTACAAAAAGCTAGATACAGACCCGCCTATACCACTCCTGGGCATATTCCTAAAGGGCTCCAGGTCCTGCTCTAGAGATCCCTGCTCATCCAGGCTCGCTGCTGCCCGACTCACAAGAGCCAGGAAGTGGAAACAACCCAGATGTCCATCAGTGGATGAACAGGTCATGAATACTGAATACAGCTCGTATACACACTGAAATATTATTCACCTATAAATGAAAATTTCCAGTAACTGGATGGAGTCTATAAATGGAAGAGGAGGAGGAGGAAGAGGAGGAGGAAGAGGAGGAGGAAGAGGAGGAGGAAGAGGAGGAGGAGGACAATGGCTATATTTTGTCATCACGATTCAATGACACTACTCTAAAATTATTTTTATACTCACTCAATTATATCTTTATTATTGTAATTCTTATGTTTATTACATTAATGAACAAAACAATTTCTTTAACACATTTGTTTACTTATGCATAGCTGTTTATTTGTCTCCCAACTTATCCAGGGAGGATTCTGTGAAGAAAGGGTGCCTGTGAACTCAGGTTGGGTAACCACACTTAGGCAAACTGTCTGCTTTCCTCGATTCTGTGTTCTCATGTACAAACTGGGGGAAAAAGGCAGTTCCACACGAGTACGTGAGTGATGTGTGCGAAGACACGGCGTGTGGCCAACTCATGAAATGTGCTCAAGAATTAGCACCCAGTGTCATTTGGTTGTTGTTAGTTTAAAGTTGAGAAATGACTTAGGAAGCAAAGCAGCAAGGCACTGAAAATGTCCAGGCAGAGACCTTCACATCGTCCTGGTCAGGGGAATTGTTTAAATACAATATTCAAAAAGAACTATAAAAATACACTGCTTTCTTTGGAATTAAAGTGAGTATCAATGTCGTTGTAGGCCAAAGGCAAAATAAAAATATGTAAATGTTCGTTAGGAATGACACATCGCCCAGAAAGCAGGACTAAGAGAACACTGTTTAATAACTGACACCGCCACCTAGAGGAATTAGTGATACATCACACATCCAGTGGAAGAGGACAGTTGATTTTTTTTTTTTTGAAGCTCATTTATAATCAGGTGAGATTTACTGCATGGGGCGGGGGCACCTCTGGCCAAGGTTGACAACCTGAGTTCACTCCCCAGAACCTACCCAGCGAGAGGGGGGAACTGACTCTCACAAGACAGTCTCTGACCATCACCACAGAGAGCCATCACACAGGCACACAGACACACACACACGCACACACACACAAATAAATAAATGCAATGTTAAAATTAAAAACATAATAAGCATTCAGTGGAGTGAGACAGTATGTGAATTTCTTTCTTTTTCTTTATTATTTACATTTCAAATGTTATGCCCTTTCCTGGTTCCCCACCCCTCCCTTGAAGCCCCCTATCCCATCCTCCCTCCCCCTGCTTCTATGAGGGTGTTCCTCCACCCACCTCCCCACTCCCACCTCCCCACTCCCAGTTCCCCCACACTGGGGCATCTATTGAGCCTTCATAGGACCGAGGACCTCTCTTCCCATAGATGCATGACAAAGCCATCCTCGGCAATGTATGCAGCTGGAGCCATGGGTACTCCTTTGTTGATGGCTTAGTACCTGGGAGTTTTGGGGGGACTGGTTGGTTAATGTTATTCTTCCTATGGGGTTGTAAACCCCTTCAACTCCTTCAGTCCTTTCTCTAACTCCTCTATTGGAGAACCCCTTGCTCAGTAAAATGGTTGGCTGCTAACACCCCACTCTATTTGTCAGGCTCTGGCAGGGCCTCTCAGGAGACAGCCATATCAGGCTCCTGTCAGCATGCACTTCTTGGCATCCACAACAGTGTCTGGGTTTGGTAACTGTATATGGGATGAATCCCTAGGTGGGGCAGTCTCTGGGTGACCTTTCCTTTAGTCTCTGCTCTATACTTTAATCTCCATATTTGCTCCTGTGAGTATTTTGTTCTTCTTCCAAGAAGGACCTGAGCTCCCACACTTTGGGCTTCCTTCTTCTTGAGCTTCATGTGCTCTGTGAATTGTATCTTGGTTATTTGGAGCCTTTGGGCTAAAATCCACTTATCAGCGAGTACATACTATGTGTGTTCTTTTGTGACTGGGTTATCTCACTCAGGATGATATTTTCTAGTTCTATCCATTTGCCGAAGAATTTCATGAATTCATCATTTTTAATAGCTGAGTAGTACTCCATTGTGTAAATGTACCACATTTTCTGTATCCATTCCTCTGTTGAAGGACATCTGGGTTCTTTCCAGCTCCTGGCTATTATAAATAAGGCTGCTATGAACAGAGTGGAGCATGTGTCCTTATTACCAGTTGGAGTGTCTTCTGGGTATATGCCCAGGAGTGGTATTGCTGGGTCCTCAGGTAGTACTATGTCCAATTTTCTGAGGATCCACCAAACTGATTTCCAGCTGGTTGTACCAGCTTGCAGTCCCACCAGCAATGGGGGAGTGTTTCTCTTTCTCCACATCCTTGCCAATATCTGCTGTCACCTGAGTTTTTGATTTTAGCCATTCTGACTGTTGTGAGGTAGAATCTCAGAGTTGTTTTGATTTGCATTTCCCTGATGATTAAAGATGTTGAACCTGTTTTAGGTGCTTCATGGCCATTCGATACTCCTCAGTTGAAAATTCTTTGTTTAGCTCTGTACCCCATTTTTAATAGCATTATTTGATTTTCTGGAGTCTAACTTCTTGAGTTCTTTGTATATATTGGATATTAGCCCTCTATCAGATGTAGGATTGGTAAAGATCTTTTTCCAATCTGTTGGTTGCTGTTTTGTCCTATTGATAGTGTCCTTTGCCTTACAGAAACTTTACAATTTCATGAAGTCCCATTTGTTGATTCTTGATCTTAGAGCAGAAGCTATTGGTGTTCTGTTCAGGAAATTGTCTCCTGTGCCCATGTGTTCGAGGCTGGCCCCAGTTACTCCCGGTGATGTTGGAACAGATGTAATGTCCTACTCACCCCTGATCCTAAGATCCTGGGCATGCTAGAGAACCTGGAGTCTCCCCTGGATGCTGTGGGACTGGCTACAGAGTTCGAGCCCAAGATAAATCGGCACAGAGTATGTGGACTTCTTTTTTTTTGGGGGGGGGGAGATTTATTTATTTTATGTGAGTGAGTGTCTTCTTGGTGCCCATGGAAGTCACAAAAAGTCATGGAATCATGAGATCCCTTGGAATTGGAGTTATGAACCACCAAGTGGGTACAAGGAACTGAACCTGGGTCCTCTGAAAGAGCAACAAGTGCGCTGACCTGCTGAGGCATCTCTCGGGTTATCATATACCCATCTGAAAAATAAAATATTTCAATGTAGAAAGCGATGAGAAAAGCTTAACTAAAAGAGAAGAAGAGAAGGAGGAGAAGGAAGAAGAGGAAAAAGAGGAGGAAAATGACTATTATTCTGTCACCACCATTCAATGACACTATTTTAAAATTATTTTTATCTTCCCATTTCTCTTTGATGAGACCACTGCAGTGTTTTTCAGGCTACCACATTATTCACAGTGATTTTTTTCAGTGGCTCCACCACATTCCATTGAGCAGTTGTGCTATAGTCTGACTCAACCATCATCCCTCAATGCTGAACAGCCAGGCTGCTTCCAGGAGCAAGGACACTGTGCTGTGAAACTTACTGCTTAAGTGGATATTAGTGTAGATACTTTGTAGATGGCTATTATAGGTAGGTAGGTAGGTAGGTATTTTGTGCATTTTGCTCCAAAATTAACCTGTGCTGTTACAAATGGAATGTGCAATTAATTGTGTTTTAAAGATTTATCATTTTTAAGTTTATCTGTGTGTTCGGGTGTGTCTGTATGAGCGATGGTACACCATGTGCCTGTGGAGCCAGTCTAAGCCCGAAGACAGCACTGGATCACCTGGAACTAGAGTCGTGAGCTGACACGTCAGTGGTTTTTTTTTTTATATTTATTTATTAATATATGTAAGTACACTGTAGCTGTCTTCAGACACACGAGAAGAGGGGGTCAGCTCTCATTTCAGATAGTTGTGAGCCACCATGTGGTTGCTGGGATTTGAACTCAGGACCTTCTGAAGAGCAGTCAGTGCTCACTGAGCCATCTCTCCAGCCTCCATAATTAGTGTCCGAAGAGATAGGCAAAGACAAGAAAATGAACTATGGCTGCAATGTCTGAATCCAGACAATCTCTATAATACTTTGAGCAGTCTTTTACACACATATCTGTGGGATATATGGAGCATATGCTGATATTTTAAATAAACATGAGGTTATATTATTATAGAACTTCCTTCTTTACTTAAAATTTACATCCCATGCAGCTGTCTTTGTTAGTAATACATATCAAATAGTTTCTACTGAATTAATAACATTACTTTGTATCAATTAATTAATGCATATTTATACTGCTTTCTCACACAGTACTTAGCTTGTATGTACATTTGTGTGTGTGTGTGTGTGTGTGTGTGTGTGTGTATGTGTGTGTGTGTATGTGCATGCGTGCCTGTGTGTATGTGTATGGGAATGTAGGTGCTGTGTAGGAAACAGAAAGTCGGTCACTGTGTATTTGATGATGAAGTAGGGGCTTTCCATGACCTGTAAAGTGTATTGCACTCATAATCTGTGAGAGTAACAGGACTCATATTTTAGAATGCTCCTGATGGGGCTACAGAGATGGCTCACTGGCTAAGAATAGTCCCTGCCCTATCTGAGGACCTTAATGCAGTGGTCAGCATCCATGTCTGGTGGCTCACAAATGCCTGTAATTTCAACTCTAGGGTATCCAACACCTCATACTGGTTTCTGAGAGTACTCACACACATGTGCCCACATTCACACACGCGCACGCACTCCCACAAACAAAATCTTACAAAGCTCAAGCTGTCTGCTTTGTTTTGGCAAATGGGTCAGGAAGCTAGTATCTGAGGAACCAGTTGGGAAAGAATCTTCCATATTCCAGAGATGAGATGGAGGGTTGGTGAGGGTAGGTCTAACAGCTGGGTTTAAGATGTAAAGGAGTGGAACGGGACGTGGTGGTGCGTACCTTTAATCCCAGCACTCGGGAGGCAGAGGCAGGCGGATTTCTGAGTTCGAGGCCAGCCTGGTCTACAGAGTGAGTTCCAAGACAGCCAGAGCTACAAAGAAAAACACTGTCTCAAAAAAATCCAAAAAAAAAAAAAAGAGATGTAAAGGAGTCATATCTTATGCAGGAACAAAGCATTAGTGAGTTCTGATGACAAGAACTGCTAACGTGCATGCAGTCTGCAGCAGGATGACAAATATAAGACCTTGACCCACAGTATTCCCATCCCTTATATATACTCTGTGGGTACCTGGGTCCACAAGTTCATATTCCCTACTACAGACAGTGCTAGGATTAAAGACATACAACATCATCTCCTGACATCTCACAATTTTTATAAGGAACAAAAGGGACTGGAGAGATGGCTCAGCTGTTAAAGGCTAGGACCACAACCAAAAATACAAGGATCAAAAGAGACAGCATCCATAAAGTCTCACCACAGCAACGGTAACTGAGGGCATGAGCTTGGTACCTCCCAGCGGTTTCTAAAGCAATGCCCACCAGTCTCACAAACCTGGTTCAGAAAATACTAGTAGATTTCATTAACAGGCTACATATTCGAAACAAAGGGTAACCATTTCTAGGTGTTGTTTCATAACAAAAATAAATAAATTTTTAAGTGAAATTACTTTTTAAGGCCCAACATCTGACTTTGAATAAAGTCCAGCATGAGCACTGACGTTTTTTTCTGAAAAGATGGAATATGAAATGCTCTAAACCCTGAAATTTTGGAAGTAGCAACATAATGCTACAGAGAGGAAAATTTCTCACTTGACATCATGTGATGGGTCTTAAACTCTGGGCACATTAAAAAGACTGTACAAAAATTGGTATGTGTGTGGGGTCACAAATACAAAGTGTACATGAACTGTGGAGGAATTTTGTGTTGAGATTTTGGCCTCGTGTTCAAGACACTTCATTATGTATAGGTAAATATTCCAGAAAGAAAGAGGCTGGAGAGCCGGCCCAGTGGTTTCATTCCTAGCACCTGCATCTAGTAGCTCACAACGGCCAAAATTCATGATCCCAAGGATTCCAGATAAGGGGTACTCAACCCAGAGAGGGTGTGGCTGAAGCTTAGGAACTGTAGGTATCTGCTTGCTTATTCACAGAACCATGCTTTCTCCTACACGCCTATGTCCTTCCAAAGAGATGTTGGCCATACTTCGCTCAGCAACAAATCCATGCCGTTGTCTAGACGACCCTAGGACAAGCACCCGCTGACTCAAGATACCTGGCACTTTGCAGACATCCTTCTTGGAAATAAGAGAAATTGATGTGGAAGAAAGAGATGTGTGAGTCCCAGTTAAAGGAGTATGTCTTCTTAACTGCCTCATAGTCTGCCACCCACATGTCTCTGGGACAAAGTAAATGCTGTTTTTTTAGTATTCCATGCCCAACAGGAGGCCAGTCTTTTGCAAATAACACAAGTTACAAATGTTCTTGACTTGTATTTAATCAACTGTTTCAACTTCCTTTCTCTTCCCGGAGTCTAATATAAAGTAAAGCAGGCCATCTGATCCCTTTCCTCGCTTCTTACACAATCCCTGGCATGCTGCAGAACAGCCTGACCCTGGGGTTACGGATGGGGAGGCCTCTACAGACCTCCCCATTTTTCTAAATGATGGTAGACAAAAGAGCCCTCCGGTTCAGTGTCTGAATGGCTGAAGGAGAGACCCCTAGGCAGCTATTGCTAGGGGGTAGCAGTAAGTACAGGGATAAGGATCAAGGCAGTGGTCCCAGGTCTCCAGCAACACACTGCCATCCAAGAGGACTTCCAAGAAGGCAGGAATTACTAAACTAATTGTTAGTAATAATTAACTCATCTCTGCGTGTACACTTAGACTTCCAAGCAAACAAGAATCCTCCTGGAACATACAGAATGTCCAAATGTTCTAAATAGCAGCTTGGGACAGTGGACTTACCAAAGGCTCTCTTTCCGAATGTTTGTATTTCCTGAGGAAGGTATAATCTTCCTTCTGACCCCATAAAGCTTATTAAACTTTGAACATACCTTAAAATCCTTCAAGGACAAATAAATCGGGGCTTTCTTTGTTCCAGGCCTGTTGTTAGCCGCTCCCTTGGACAGGAGTTTCTATAATTATTATTGTTCAGAATCGGCACTCTCTCCAGGCCGGCACGCTTCCCGCCTCGTGCCTTTATACTAACACTGGAGTTCCGCGCCTGCCTTTTCTTTTGTGTCTTGTAGTCTTTTGTTTCCTGGCTCTATTTCCATCGCCAGGTTCACTGCCAAAATGTGTTCAGTCACACTCTGCCAATATGTTGGCGTTTGCAAGAAATTTGGGGGTTGATAACTTGAACAGAAGAGGTGCTATGTTGGGGTGTTACTCAAAATGTGACCTCTGTAAGTGAAAGATTAACTTTGAACTGGCTCTGTCACACTAATGTATTGTAGTCTGTACATTAGCTCTTGCAGGCTTAGCTAATGAGCAGGAAGCCATCGCCTGTTAGGCAATATCTGCCAATAAACAGGTCATGCTTGGGAAGGAGAGGCAGAGAGACGCCCTCCTGATTTGGGGCTGGGCCAGTCAGACACAAGCTGCTTATCTGTGTAGACGGCACAGCCTGGCCCATAGGCCAGGAAACCCCAGCGTTGGGGAATTACACTAGAGCCATGGCCCCGGTCCGGTTAGTAAATATTGACAGTCTGGAGTCCTCTTAGGTGTGTAGTGGGGCTGGTTAATGACTGTCAGACCCCATTCCAGAAAGACCTTCAAATGTTTACAGAGAGACTGCGACAGATCATCTCTCCTAGAGGAGTGTTATTACTTAATCCATCTGTTCTAAAGGTAAGCCTATCAGGACAGCGGGGGAACAGCATGAATTATGTGACAGTTACACTGTTGCAGGCCCAAGTGTGTGCTGACTGGCCTTCTGACCACTCATTGTATCATGGGAGGGGAGAAGAAGGGAGACCCAATAGCCAAGCTCAGCCGGCTTCTCACACTTGGCAGTTTATCACTTTTCCGCCCTGAGTCCTCAGAGCATCACTGGATCCCTGGTGCCCAGTAAAGAGGGGAGTGACTCACCCAAGTGACAGGGTTGGCCAGATCCAAGTTCAAGTTTGTTAGATTCCTATGATGCTTCTCCCCAGCCATGACAAGTGAAAGATACGTAAGATATTGCTGAAGACCAAGCAGGATGGGAGGGAGGAGAGAAAATGGGACAGCTTGTTCATCCTCCTGAAAGGAGGTCTTGATTGTAAACATGTTCCCCAAGTGAGCAAGTCACCCTGTTGTGCAAACACGTCTATCAAGGATTAGTATTTAAACGCACAAACAACAAACAAATCATCTAATTACCCCCAAACAAGAGACTTGCTAAACAGACTGGTAATTTCATGTTGAATATGTGTGAAATTCTCAACAACCAACTATCAAATACAAACTTACCCAAGAGTTAGCCTTAACCATCTCAGCTGGATTCAGGTGCTGTCGCGAAGGATGACCTGCTGCCACCCCCACACACATTTCCACCCCTAAAAATTCAAAGCACTCCCTTTTGGTTTTCCTGATCTCATTTGGAATCTTTAATAAGAAATAAAGATTGACTTGATATTTCCCTAAAACAAAGACTGGAAATGAATCCCTTGGTTAAAAAGTTGAGTGCAGTTTTTTAGAGAAAACCCAAAGGTTGGTAATATTCCCAAGGAGCACAGAAAGAACAGGAATATCTAATGTAAAAAAACAAAACAAAACAAAAAAACAAACCAACAAAAACAATACCCCCCCATACACACACACAACCAGGGAAGGTAATTGAAGGATAACGCTACTTAAGAATGTACTAGCTGAGCCTAAGGGAACAGAAGGATTACTACCCAAGTATGGACTAATTGAGTCCATTCCCAAGCTAGTAAATGGTGAGTGCAAATCTGAATTCTAGCATTCTCAGATACAGGGGAAGATTTGAGTTGCAATTTCGTTGGCTGAATTTGTCAATTTATCCCTCTCTACCAGCAGGTGTCACCAGACAAAAGCACATTTGCAAAAGGATAGCCTGAAAAATCCAGCAGCTCTGGCTGCCATTCCAGCCTCATCCTAAGGTCACATTGAAGGAATGTGGAGGCTTCAGCTGAACAGCCAGCATGGATGCCCAGAGTTCTCACAGTTTACTGTGCCGAAGCCTCTGGTGTGCATGCAGCAGAGGTTGGTAAAATGTAGATTCCTGTAGATTCATTCTTGTGCCTCGGGTTGCAGAGACTCTGACTGAGCAGGTCTAGAGGGGGCCTCTGTAATTTCCATCACTTTCATGCTCCCCGCATTCCCTATTATGATGTGGACTTATAAATACTGATTTGCTCCCTGTATCTACTGAACATTGTTTTCTTGTAGTCTCAACCCACCAGACAGCTGGGCTACCAGGGGACTTGTTTGTTTTTTTATTCATTCAACAAACATCTGTTGAGCCCTTACAAGTTGCCAGTTACTACAGGGCACTTCCACAAAGTCATGAAGCTCATCCTGTGAATTTAGACTTGATCAAGGGATCATTCATTAGATCCAATAAAGACTCAGCCTTTCTCAAATCTACCCATCAAAAAGCCTGGTCTCCACCAAGAGAAGAAAAAGATCCTTTACCCACAAAGAATACTCATGTATTTACAGAAATTGCTGCCAAAAATGGTCTTAATGGCTAGTTTACTGGACATAAAAGTAAGAGTGTATTTGGGAATGAATCTTATTACTATGGCTTTAAACACAGATTAAAAGAAATATATCCGTTAGTATCTGAAAATCAAAATGTTGCTGTGTTTTACTGTCATATTAACATTATAAATCCAAGTTAAATAACAACTCTGTTGGTCTAAAATGAGCTGGGGTGAGCTGGGGAGATGCTTGCTGCATAAGCATGGGGTTCTGAGTTGAATCCTCAGAACACAGGGAGCAATGGCTTAGTGGTCCTCTGCTCTTTCAGAGGACCTTGGTTTGATTCCCAGCACCTATGCGACACAGATCACACCACCTGTAGCTCCAGCTCTACAGAACTCAATCCTCTCTTCCTAGATTCAATGGGAACGTCCACTCGTGCATAAGCCTGAGGTACACGTATATACGCACATATACATACTTTGATATAAGATGAAATCTTAAAAAAAAGAAAGATCGAGAGCAAGGGGAGGGAGAGAGAGAGAGGGAGAGATGGAGGGAGGAGAGAGAGAGAGAGATAGAGAGAGAGAGAGAGAGAGAGAGAGAGAGAGAGAGAGAGAGAGAATGAATGTGAAGGACAGTTGTATGCCACTGGACACACACAATCTATAGTCATTTTATTGGTAGGAACCTCAATTGAGAAAATGCATCCATAAGACTGGGCTGTAGAAACCTGTAAGGCATTTTCTTAATTAGTAATTGATGAGAGAGGGCCCAGCCCACTGTGGGCTGGTGGTCCTGAGTTCTATGAGAAAGCAGACTGAGCAAGCCATGATAGGCAAGCCAGTAAGCAGCGTCCCTCCATGGCCCATGGCCTCTATATCAGTTCCTGCTCTGATGGGGTTCCTGTCCAGACCTACTTTGTGGATAGACTATGGAGTATTTATAACCAAATAAACCTTTTTATCCTCAACTTGCTTTTGGCCATGGTGTTTCATCATAGCAATAGTAAGCCTAACACACACACACACACACACACACACACACACACAACCAGAAGGGGGAGGGACAGAGACAGAGAGATGGGTGTGGTTATCAGTGCACTGGGAGGCAGATCTGCCTACAATCACTAGGAGTGTCTGGCCTGCCTGTTCCTAGGTTCAGTTGATGAGTTCCAGGCCGGTAAGAGTCTGTCTCAAAACACAGATGGAAAGCACTCTGAGGTATCGCATCTGAAGCTGACTTCTGTCACACCCACAGACAAAGACACATACGGACAGACAGACAGACACACGGACAGACAGACAGACGGACAGACACACGGACAGACAGACAGACGGACAGATAAACAGACAGACAGACACATATACACACACATAGACACACACACACATACAGAGAGAGAGAGAGAGAGAGAGAGAGAGAGAGAGAGAGAGAGAGAGGAAGGAGGAGGAGGAGGAGGAGGAGGAGGAGGAGGAGGAGGAAAAGGCAAGTTACATTACTACAAATGAAATACAAACAAAAATTCCATGGGGAATTTAAAATTTCCATGCTGTGGCTATCCAGGGAGGATAACAGAGAGCACAGTGTAAGAAACTTTAATAAAAAGCATGCATCTGAATGCCAACATGGGCAGAAACCACTACTCAGTGAACGAACTCAGCATGCCCTGAGTCCACCTACATTCTGCTTATTATTATTTTATTTCTTTATAATTCAGCCATTGCCCACCACTCTTGGTCTTCCCTCCACAGTTTCTCATCCCATTCTTCCTCTCCTGTCCCCAAGAGGGTGCTTCCTACATTTTAAAATATTCCTGACCCTTAGAAAATGTCTTACACTAGAATGGAGTTTGTGGTCTCTGAAGCGACCTTACACTATGCATTCAATATTGTAATGTCCCAGCTGCAGCCAGTGCCACCAGCTTCTGCAGCTCTCTCCAGAGCTGCCTTCACTTCCTCCCCAGAATTAAGTCAGTCTCAGGCCTGCTTCAGTTCTGAGTTTTCCTCACATCCTGTTTGATAAATGGGAAATGCCTGAGTATCCGACAGAAACGCCTTCTGCCCCTTGAGACTGCACACAGTGTCTAAGTTAGGGTATGATGTCAACTGTACAAAACAGAATCCTGTTGTCGTCGCTTAAAAAAGGGATCAATTCTCCTGGACTCAGCCAAAGGTCAGCAAGGCCAGATCTGGGGAATTCTGTGGTGATGCCCCATCTTTCAGTACTGTTGTCAGTGTCTGGGTTTCATGTAGGCTTGGGAGATTACAGCCATTACAGCTGTCCCTCCCGTAGCCAAAAAACAAAAAGCAACAATAACTGCAACAAAATAACAACAACAACAACAACAAATAAAAAAAAACAAACAAAAAGTACCCCCTAAAACAAAAAAACAAAAACCAGAAAACAAAACAGGAAGCACCTATGTCAGTGGGCAGAACTGGGAATACCATGATACAGCAGCATGCATCTCATTAGTCAGAGGGTCACTGCAAGCCTCAGGAACTATGATAAGGTGTTGCATTTGGCCCATTGACATGAGATCTGGGTTCTATCCACGAGGAAGACAGGCATCGTCCACACTGGGTAAGACAATTAGCAGTCACTATAGCAGCCAGATAGAAACGGATGACTAACATGTTAATTGGCAGATGGAACAGAAATATGTCTTTGTAGTCACTAGGCTCTTCCAGGGGTCTGGGATGAGATTATAGAAACGGCTTATTTTCCCACATCATCCCATGAGATATGATCCACTAGCCTGTCTCTTTTCCAAGCAGATATCTTTTCCAGGCATTCTCTGAAAGTGCTCCATTTGTTTATGTTCAGGTACAGGCTGACCTACAAAAAGTAATGCAGACTCATCTCCCTCCTCCTGCTGTCTGCCATGCCGTTAATAGAGCTGAAGAATCGCCCAAGCTCAAACATCCACTGTCAGTTCACACAAAGTATGCCTTGAATTCAGATGCTTAATGGAAAGGCACAGGGAGTGCTGGGGACGCACAACCTAGAATCCCTACTCTGTGATAGGAACTCTGCCATTTCCTTAATAAGACTGATCCCATTCAGAAGGTCCCCAGGGCATACCAGACTCTGTTGTCCATTGTGAGCTGGCTTTATGGGCCCATGGAAGCAAATGCATTATCACCATTATACTCCAGGCTTGTCAGATTTAGTCCACCACGCCTGTGCTCTGGTATGGAATGAACTATATAATCAGCATTCATCCTGCTAAGTCACCTTAAAATTAAGTTATATTTGGGATATGGGTGAGGGCTGGGTTCAGCCACAATGGAAATTCCCCCAAATAATAGTTGGTTCCCATAGACAGAGGTCAGCAGACTGCAGCTGACATCGTAAGCCAGCACCCAGGCGCTTCACTTTCACACTGTTTCATCTTGTATGCAGTCTAGTTTCAAGGTTATGTCACTGCCCAGGAAGGCTGTGGGGCTTCTAGCCATCATATCTGAGTCCCAACAGTCTGGAAAGCAGAAGTCAATCAAAGGGCAATGGCTCTTGAAAGGCATTTCCTAGCAGTCACTTGTCACTGATACAGTCCCACTAGAACTGAGTCACAGGGTCACAATTTACATACAGATCAGGCTGAGAAAAGCAGTCCTTGTATGGGGTGACTGTAGTGGGTTTTGTTTTGTTTTGTTTTAAGAAACCAGGTGACCATTACCCTCAAAGACTAAGGAAAGGATACTGGGAGATGCAAGGTCATCTTGGCAACTCCAATTCTTTATCCACATTAGTAGAATAAATATTAAACTCGTCAAGGCCAAGGCCAAGAACAGGAGTTCAGGCTTCTTGTGCATGGCTATTGCTCATACGGACCATGCACTATCTTAGGTAATTTACAAGCAATATTGTAGTTAATACTCACAAGGCTCTCTGAAGACATTATTATCCTACCACATACATTAGAAAAGAGTCCAGCGGCCAGGTCATAGAGTTCATAAGAAACACAACCTCACTTGGAGGACAAGTTCCTAATTAACTGTGCAATGAACCGCCTTTGGACAATGTGGGGGAAAGAAATGTCTTGTCTTTGGCTGCTGTTCCTTTGGAATTTTTCATTACACATGTAAAGAGTAGGTCTTCTCTGGCGCTCCGGTCGGGCCTTTGAATTAACAACTACTTTGTCCACATTTCTTCTTACGTCTGTTTTGGAGTCTCGTCCTTTATAAATAGGATGAAAAGGGTCAGAATGAGCCTTCATGTGCAGAAGGATGGGAAATGTGTCCTCCCTGGAGATCCCAGCAAACATGCCTGACCTGGCAGAGCACTGGAACAGGGAACAGGTTCCAAAGCTCTGCGGCAAGAAAGACAAGTCGCACCCTGGATCCACCATTCACCACAGGATGACGCCCTTTACCTCCTGATTGCTCGGCTAAGACTTGGAATGTTTGTTCTGAGGACTGAAGTGTGAGCGCACATGTGCCCACCATGCATACCAGGCAGCCGAGAGCATCTGACAGGCTTGTGTTGTTTTACTATTTTGCTGATGGCCCGTGGGACTTCATTAAGACTTCCAGCTGTATGCAAACACGAAAGAAACGTGAATGCTTAGAGGGAGGAAGAAAGGTGAGGAAAATACATTTTTTTAAAAATATTTTCATTTCATTATCAGGATGGTAGCTGAATGAACAAATGCAACTGAAGAAATAAAAACACCACCACCACCGATTCCAGAGTTTTAGGGCTGCTCCTGCATTAAAACCTCATGGCTTTGCTGTGCTGGTTAGTCTTAACTGAGAACTTGATGCAATCTAGTAGACTCACCCGGGGAGAGAAGGTTTAATGAGGGAATTATCTAAAGCAAATTGGAATGCGGGCAAGTCTGTTAACTGACACAGGAAGACCCACCCCATTGTGCGTGGTACCACCTCCTGGTCCTGAACAAGGTGAAAGAGAGCAGAGCTAGACAAAAGCAAGCACACGAGGCGTCAGTCCGTCTCCTTTCTCTAAACTGCAGGTGGGACGTGACTAACTGCTCACACCAAGCCAAGCGAACCTTTCCTTCCCCAAACTGCCTTTTGTTGGGGCACTGCACACAGGAACAGGAATGAAACCAGAGCATCCATCCACTGTATGTATGGAAGAGGAAGCAGGACTTGGTGCCCAGTGCTCAGAAACTCGGGCGGAGCCCCACCAGTCCTGTAGAGACAACAAGGGAGCTCTTGCAGCAGCGTGTGAAACAGTTATGATTTAGTACTGGTGACAAAAGGAAGACATAAGCTATACACTATATGTTGAAGATCATCATACATGTTCATTCCTATGCAGGACTAGAGGGGAAAGGCTTAATGGGCCCCCTAAAAATGTCCTGAAAACATAACGTTCACCGCAATAGTGTTAAAGAGGTGGGACTCTTGGGTTATTAGTCCAGACATAGATTAATGGCATTACTGTGGGAGTGAGGTCATTTACTGAGGGAACGGATTCCTTATAAAAAGCAGTTTGTGGCCAGGTAGTGGTGGCTCACACCTTTAATCCCATCATGCGGGGAAGCTGAGGTAAGGGAATCTGAGTTTGAGGCCAGCCTGGACTACACAGAGAAACTCTGTCTTGAAAAAACAAAAAACTAAGAAAACAGACAGAAAAGATGAGTTCACTCTTGCCGTCTCCCTCCTGCCGCCAGATGATGTAGCAGCGAAGGCCATCACTATAGGCAGAGGCCTGACCTTGGACCTCTCTGCCTTTGGAACTATAAGAAATGTCTCTTTTCTTTGGCACTTTCAGGAATCTGTTAGAGTAACACAGACTGGAAGAAGACAGAAAATGTAAAAATAGTCAAACAGATTTGGTACTGGAGTAGGAAAAGGCACCTTTCTAGTGTTTCCAGAATTTCTGGTGAATTCCATGAGATGTCTAGATAGTTAAAGGGGTTGAGTTCAACTCAATGGTAGAGCACTTACTTGCCTGGTGAAGGCCCTGAGTCCCATTCTCAGGGCACAAACAAACAAACAACAAACAAGAAAAACAAGTGAAGGGTTTATTTAATAAGAGGCTTCAACATTCCGTTAGGCAGAAACTCAGTGTTTTGATTTCTCAGTAAGAGCTACAACAGTTAAGGTGAAACTAAACACAGGCTTCTACTGAAGGGAACTTGGACTCCCTGAAGACCTGAGTGATGACAGAGCTGAGACAGGGGATGCACAGAGGAGTGCAGCATCTCATGGTCAACAAATAAGTTGACATGAGTGACAGGAGAGGTCAGAAGAATAGGAGTCAGCATGAATGAGCTCTGATTAGTCAAATGTAAGATGATTCAGGCATAAAAAGTGACGGTAATGAAAGAAATCTAAGATTTGATATTTATTCCTCACCAAATTTTATAGTTGTGCAATACTAACATGTGTTTGTTTACTGTATCATAGGGTGAACAAGTAACAAGTTGGAGATCAGGGGGCGCTGGACAGGGCACCACAGAATAAGCTCAGGAAAGACAAGGGAAAGCTACCATCTGGTGAGAGACACTGTCACAATCCCCCCCTCCTCCCCCTAAGAACTATCTGAATAGATGCTTCAGGTGCTGGTACCAGGAGGTGAAAGAAGAGGAGATTCATAGTTCTTGTCAGCTAGACACAGACCTAGACATAGCTAGGAAGAGGAAATCTCAATTGAGGAATTGTCTGTGGGACATTTTCTTGATTGCTAATTGATGTGCGAGGACCTAGTCCACTGTGGGCAGCACTACCCCTAAGCAAGTAGGCCTGGGCTGCATCAGAAAGGAAGTTGAGCAAGTCTGAGGAAGTGAACCAGTAAGTCGAATTCCCCTGGGGGTTCTGCTTGAGCTTCTTGGAGTTCCTGCCTTGTCTTCCCTGGATGCTGGACTGTAAACTGTGAGCCAACTGGTCCTCCCCTAAGTCCTTTTTTGGTCATGGTGTTTATCACAGCAATAGAGACCCTAATTAGGACAACAAGAAACAAGACTTTTACATATGTCCAAAACATCTCCCACATAAGCACCAATGACAAAGGAGTAGCACAGATACCAAGGCCATCTACCTAAACAACATGATCGAAGTTCACATCATTCTAACTTGGAGATGGGATAGGCAGGGGACAGGTTACTCCTGACAGGAAACCCCGAGGACACAGTATGTGCCATAGCTGGCAGAACTGCTTTGTCTCAAGATCTAATTATGAAACTTAAGATGACTCGAATTGAAGCAGATTCTATAAAGCAAATGGCCTGGTTCTTCAAAAAAAAAAAAAAATGTCGAGTGTGACAAAGAAGGACCAAGGTACCAATCCAATGAAAAGATGTGAATGAAATGCTAAAGTCTAATTCACTGTGTGATCTCAGATTGGAACACTGACTAGAGCAGTCTTTTTTTCTCTCACCAAAAAAAGACCTTGGTGAAAAACTTATAAAAATTAACAGGTCTGTGAACATGAAGGGAGGAGGGCGAGCGGGACAGTAATGTAATAAAAGCTGGTGCAATAAAACACATCCAGGGAACCTGAAGAAAATGGAATAACGCTTTGTATTTTCATCCTAAATCTCTATAGCGCAAGGTATTTCAAGACAATTTGGAAAAAAAAATAGCTAACAGTGCCATTAGCTTTTATGTTTTCTGAAAAAAATGTATATAACACAAACGTCACTGTTTTAAAATGTGCCATTTGATGGGATCCAATACATTTGTATGGTTATACAACCTATGGCATCATCTCATTCCAGAATACCTTAATCACCCCATCAGAAACCCTATAACTATCACGCATAGCTCCAGAGACCTCTCAAAGATCATGGTGATCGCTCACATGCTTCTCTACTCTATGAACTGGGCATATTTGGGACCCTTAATGTACATGGAATCATACAAAAGGTCTCATTTTGTGTCTGGTTTCTTTAGTGTATTTTCAATGTTCATTCATATCATGCCACATGTCAATGATGAACTCCTTTTTGTCTTATTATTGTCGTGGGTATGTATAAGACAAGAGGGAGGGACAATGTATGCCACAGTGGGGGTGTAGAGGTCAGAGAGAGGACCACATCCAGGAGACCACTCTCTCCTACTTTCCACCATGGGTTCTGGGGACTGAACCCAGGACATCAAGCTTGCATTCCAAGTACTTTATCTGTTGAGCCTACTCATTGGCCTCTGATTCCTTTTTTTTAAAAAAAAAAAAAAAACTTTTATTTATTTATTATATGTAATTACAGTGTAGTTGACTTCAGACACTCCAGAAGAGGGCATCAGATCTTGTTACATATGGTTGTGAGCCACCATCTGGTTGCTGGGATTTGAACTTGGGACCTTTGGAAGAGCAGTCGGAACTCTTACCGGCTGAGCCATCTCACTAGCCCCTCTGATTCCTTTCTATGGCTCCATTCTTCTCGACATGGAGGTGATTTATCTTGTCTTCTGTCATCTGGAGGACAATGAGTTGTATTTTTTGAACATTAATGTGAATAGTGTTGTCATGTAGTTAATTACTCTGGATATGTATCTAGGTATAAGTGGTGGGTTGCAAGTAATCCTGGGTTTAACTGACTGAGAACAGCTAAATCAGCAGCACTGGAGGAGGGCTCATTGTCCCATGTCCTTGTCAGCACTGCTGGTGTCCAGGAGACCATAGTTATCTCATAGGTACGAAGTTGTTTCTCATTGCTGCTTTGATGGGTAATGAAGTTCAGCATCTTTCATGTTCTTCATGTCATCAAAAAATCTTTAGAGAATGTTCATTCAAGTCCCTTGCTCATCTTGTGTTATCTTCCTGTTGTTAACTGTAGGAGTTGGTTATCTGGGTAGCTTGTAGAATCAAGTCAGATACACCTAACATCATATGATGAGCAACTATGTTTCTTCTGTTTGGTGGGGTTTTCCTACTTTATCTCTTCTCTCTGTGTGCAGTGTACGTTCTTGATAGTGTAGGAGTGTACACATATATATGAGGATGTGTGTGCACCTCTATGCTGTGTGCACATGGAGCCTACATAGAGATGTTGGGTGTCTTTCCTCAGTCATACTACACACACACACACACACACACACACACACACACACACACACACACACTTCATTTATTTATTTTGAGACAGTCTCTCTTTGAACCTGAAGCTCACTGATGTAGGGATGCTGGCCAACCATTAGGCTTCAGGCATCTACATGTCTCTAATCCCCCAGAGCTGAAGTTATAGCCATGTGCCACTCACTATGCCTGGCTTTTACCAAGGATTCCTGGGAATCTGAACTTAGGTTCTCATGCTTGTGCAGCAGATACTTCAGTATCCGAGCCCAAGGTCAGTCCTATTAATTGACTTTTGAAGCATAAATTTTTCAGTTTTGATGAAGTCCAGTTTACCTATCTCTTATACCACTGGGATGTCTTAATGACATTAGAAACTATTCTTTCATCCAGTGGTCCTTACTTCCATCAGTTGATTATAAGCGCATAGATTTATTCCCATCTTTTAACTCGACTCCTTCCATTTCCAACCTTATTTCAGTACCTATTGTCTTGTATTGGCCTGCTGATAGGTTTTGACATCAGAAAGTGATGCTTTCCTAAACTTACTATTGGAATTGGAGACACTTTCAGCTATTTACGCTTCTTTTTAGTTCCTCACAGATTTTCAAATCATTAACTTTCATTTCTGAAAGGATAAAGGGAAATTGAAATTGACAGAAGCTGCAGTAACTCTGTAGCTTCCTGTAGGTGGCCTAGCCATGTAAAAATTTCTAATTGGTAAGCACAGACATCTCATTACCAGTATCTTCTTTCAGTGGTATTCTGTGCTTGTAGACTTCTGTGTAAGTGTCTTGCATCAACTTGGTTAAGTTTATCTGTCATTTTTTTTATTCCCTTTGAAGTTATTGTAAATGAGACTACCTTCACTTCTTCAGATTGTTCGCTGCTGGTGTATAGAAACAAAGATGCCTGTGTGTGGTTTAACCCTGTATCTTCCAACAATGTTTAATTTACCAGCTTTAAGTTTTTCTGTGTTTACACATTCTTTATGACTTTACATAGCATGAGGCCATATAGGAAAGGGCTCTGAATCATTCTTTTGAAGTCGTATGCTCTTAATTATTTTTCTTACTTAATTTTCCTGCACAGACCACTCAGTACAATTCTGAATAGAAATGGCATTCTTTTGTCTTCTTGATCTGGAGGGATTTTTTAGTCTTTCACCAGTAACTACGATGTTGTTTATTTGCTTTTTGCTTTTGTAGATCTCCCGGAACAGGCTGAGGAAGCCCCCTCTGGTTCCCAGCTTGTTGAAGGTTTCTTATGCAGTCATGGGAGGCCTTGGATTCAGGCTACATTCTTTTCTGGACCCAATGAGCTGGTTAGGTTGTGTACTTCTCCATCTGCCGGATGTGTTTTCGTTTCCTGGATAAATGTCCCCTGGCTCAGCACAGAGTTCTTTGGATAGGCCAGTGGACTTCATTTGCTTATTACTGGAAATGCCTCTGTCTATATTCACAAGGATAATTAAATGATCTCTATATTTTTTTCTTGTGATGTCTTTCACTTTGTTATCAAAGTACGTGTCCCTCATCTATATTTTGAGAGAGTTTAAAAACTATCAGTGTTAATTTCTCTTGGTCAAGTCATTTAAAAGTTTCATAGGTTTTTTTTTTTTCTGTCTTTTTAAAGATCTGTCACTGTGTCTTTCAGGTACTTATACCTTTCATTGCTTCTGCTCTGCCCTTTATGTTCATTCTGTTGCCTGCTTTGGGTTTACTCTGTTCAGAGCCTATGAAGGTGGCAGTTAAGACTAATGTTCTGACATCTTTTAAAATGTTGGCAGTTAGCTATGTGTTCCCCTGTATGTATTGACTTAGGGGACTTGCATCAGTTTAAGTATGTTGTATAATTTTCCTTAACCTTTGGATATTTTCTTATTTCCCTTGTGTCCTAACTGGTCATTTGGCTGGGGAGGGGAGGGGTTGGGGGGGTTGCTATTTGCCACAGACCAGTGTGCTTACCAAAGTTTCATGTTAATAGTTTCAAATTTCATTCCTTTTTGACCTAGAACATACTTTATATAATACAATTGTTTATGACTTACTGTTACTTTTGCATTGCCCATTTTAAGTTTAAGACTTGAACAGCATCCCAGGTCCTGCTGGGGAGAGTGCACGGTGGAGTGGAGCAGGCTACAGATGCGTAGGTTAGTTAGCTGGCTTATGGTGTTAACACTTCTATTTTCTTTTTGATCTTTGGCCTAGTTTTTTATCTACATTGAAAACAGAAGCCCGGCAGTGGTGGCGCACGCCTTTAATCCCAGCACCCAGGAAGCAGAGGCAGGACGATCTCTGAGTTTAAGGCTAGCCTGGTCTATGGAGTGAGTTCCAGGACAGCCAGGGCTACAGAGAGAAACCCTGTCACTGAAAACAAACCAGAAAAAAAAAAGGAAAAAAGAAAAGGAGAGAAAATGGAAGAATGAAGTTCCAGCAATTAGCCTTAATTCATCTACTTCTTCCTTTGTCAGTTTCTGATTCTTGAACTCTCTCTCTCTCTCTCTCTCTCTCTCTCTCTCTCTCTCTCTCTCTCTCTGTGTGTGTGTGTGTGTGCTTGCACATATGTATACATATAAGTATGTAAATGTACATGTGTGTGGAAGTCAAAAGTCAATCTTGAATGCGTTGCTATGGCGCCTTCTACCTGTCTTTCTGAGACAGGTTCTTTCTCTCTCTCACTGACTTAGAACTTGAGAGCAGGGTATAACTATAAGTTCCAGGCCTCTACCTGCCCTGCCCCCCATGCTGGTATTATAAGTGCATGCTATCACATCTGGATTGTCCTGTAGGTTCTGGACCCAGGTTCTTCTGTTTGTACAGCATGCACTTTACTAAGTTAGCTATTTCCCCAGGCCCGTGGCATGAGTTTTGGGTTCTCTTATTCATTGTATATACGTTTATCATTGCTGTAGGCTATCAACAGATCATTTTATCGTGATAAAATGTTCTCTGTAAAATGCTCTTGTCTTAATATCTGTTTGCCTGGTGTTGGTATAGCCAACTTGCTTTTGGCCACTGTTTGCACAGAATACTTTTTTTTTTTTTTTTTACATTTTAGCCTACTACTTTCAGTCTAATTGATGTGTCTTTGGATCTAAGCCGAGTCTTTTGGAGATGTCGTATTACTTAACATATCCCTCTGACTAACTTTTAGCTAAACAGCTCTATCCATTTGCCCTCAAAATACTCACAATGAGTAAGGGCTTCCTTCTGCTGTTTTGTTACTCATTGTCTGTACTGAGATGTCTTTCAATGCCCTATTACCCAGATTACTGCCGTGCATTATTTCCGGTTAGTCAGCTCCTCTACCATATTATTATTTTGATCCCTTCATTTCCTTTCCTGGAAACTCTTTCACAATGCTGCTCTGGTGCTTTCCATGACCATCTCACGTTAGCAAGAGCTTAGTCTGAAATCGCAGCGCTTTACTTTCTATAATATACACCACTGTCCCTTTGCCGCTGCATCCACCCCCTTGGTATTATCATTGTGGATTACTTTTTAAAAAATACAGTGAACCATACTGTAGTCAAATTCAGGAAATCCCCCAATAAGCGCTGTTTTCTTGACGTTCTCACATACCCAGGAATGGTGTCCCTGACCATGCTGCGGTGCCTTCGCTGTTATGAGCCTCTTATACTTTCATGCAGGTTCTCTTGCTCATATGTTCCCTTGGAAGGCCCAAGCCTTCTGGGATTGCTTGCACAAGGCTCTCAGAGTGCAGTGCCCAGGGCACGTTTGCTTGTTTTCCTGTGGCTTCGATTAATTGGTTTTAGTAGGCAGAACTCTTTGCTGAGCAATAAAGATCACACATGTTTCCTGCTGATCTTTTTTTTTTTTTTAATTCCATACTAGCTGGACATGAATTTTCCCAATAAGCTAGAAGCTAAGGATGTGCAACAAAGGACATGGTTGCCTTTCCACCACCATCAGCTCTGTTCCCTTGGCTGCTATGATGTTCAGTTCCCTGAGCTGAGACCTGCCATACAAGGTCCCCTCCAGCTCCCTTAGCCTCTGGGTGGTGCTGAGCTTGGACTCACAAAGTTAATTACTATTCAACTTCACCATCTTGGCATTCAAAAGAACAGACTTCATGCTGAACACTGGCTTAAGAAGAACATGTGTTACATCTCTATGCATCGGGGGTGCCTGTTCAGAGAGATTTATACTTACTGCTGTAAGCATATACAAAAAAAGGATACAGACAAAAAATGCAGCGATAGCTTTTATATTTTTATCTGTGGAGCTATTTGCTTGTTGCCCCTTTGTTCCCTTCCCTCCCTCAGTCCCTCCCTCCTTCCTTCCTTCCTTTTTTCTTTTGGATATGGCTAAAATAAACATCTACTGCATTTTCATTTCTGCCTGAAAGATGCCCTCTGTCTTTTTTTTTTTTTTAAAGGGTAGATTGAGTGCCAACAAACTTCCTCTGATTTTGTTTATTTTGGAATACCCTTGTTTTTCCTTTAGTCTCAAGGAACATTATTATTGAGTAAACAACCCTGGATTGATGTATTTTTTTCCCTACATCACTATAAATATTTTATCTCATTGCCTTATGCCTGTCCTAACTCCTGGTAAGTATCAAGGAATAATTTTATTATTAAGAACTGCTTATGTATAATGAGTTAACTCATACTGCATTGCATGCAATATGCTCTCTTCGCTGTTGTCTTTATCAACAGCTTGATTACAGTGGCTCTTTGAATATATTCTACATGAAGCTTGTTGAGTTCCATGAACATGCAGATTTATGATTTTTTTAAAATTTTAGTTCATTTAAAGTCTCTGTAAGTTCAATAGCTGGGCTGTATCAGAATTTCTACTAGTTTTCTATTAATAGGTTATACTTTATTTCTTCTTGTGCCTTGTAATTTGTTGTTGAAGGCAAATATTTTAAATATTATAATGTGTCAACTCTGGAATCAGACTCTACCTCTTCCAGGTAGAGGTGTGTGTGTGTGGGGGGTCTGTGTGTTTGAGATGTATGTGTGTATAGTGTGTGTTTGGGGTGGTGTGTATGGGTGTGTGTGTGTGTGGGTGGTATGTCTGTGTTTAGTGTGGTGTGTGCTGTGTGTGGGTATGTGTGTGTTTGGGGTGTATTTTGGGGGTGTGTGGTGTGTATTTGGTGTGTACATATGTCTCTGTGTTAAAGACGGGTTCTCACATACTCCAGACTGGCCCTGAACTCACCATGTAACCAACTACAACCTTGAATTTCTGATTCTCCAGGTTCATTCCTGTCCCCTTCCTGAGTGCTGGGCTTATATCCTGTATAACCATGTCTGTTTTTATGCAGTACTGGGGTTCCTATATGCTGGCTAAACACTCTGCTAACTGAGCTCTATCTCTTATTCCTAGGTTTCTTTCTCCTCTTCCCTAAACTGTTGCTTGTTGTGTGTGCAGTTATGTTCTCACTTCTCTAAACTATGGTTTGGCTTGGTTTCTTGCTGAAAATGGTATTCAACTTAAAACTTGGCCTGTGGTCACTGCCATCTACTTGGCTAGTATTGTGATAGCTTCTCTTAACGCTAGGTCCCCACCATCACCCCCTGTGACTCCCCACACATAATTTTCCAGTCTGCAGATTCCTTTTGTGTGGGGGCATTCCCTAATTCTGGGCCGGAGCATTCGTTTCCCCTCTGCTTTAACCTCACTTCCTGCTTGAATCATCAGTCACCCACAGGCCACTCTTCAAGGTCTCATGGTTTTTCTCTTTCTTTCCTCTTTCCCCTCATGTTTTTTTCCCACCTACACCCAGGGGATACATGTAGCCTATAAAGATTCATATTCAGGGGCATTTCAAAATTTTCATTCTCTAATCTATGTCCAGCCCTAGACTCTTCTCAGGTGTTTCCTGCCTTTCTGCTTCTTGCCCACCTGTGCTTATCACCCAAGATACACAGTGGTCTGCGGCCCCAGCCAGCCACCCCAGGAGCACAGGTCATGCTACCACACTCCCAGCTGCCAAGGGATATTACCCTGGTAAGCTAAAATGCCTCAATGTATTTTTAAAAAAATTTCTCCACTTAGTATTCTCTTGCTTACAGGTTACTGTTCATTGTTCTTACTATTGTTAAGATTTTGGAGTCTGACAAAAGTTGATTTGACAGTTTTTGCCAATCTAATCATTCCTTCCGGCGGATGGCGTCTTCATCTGTCCTGGTCTGTCATTTTAGCACCTCACCCACCATTAGCTTTTCTATACAGAGACTCTAGCTTGCTCTGTTCTATTCTGTTTTCTCGGTTCATAATAGACAGTAGAGACTCTGAATATGCATTAGGTAATGATTTAAGTGAATGGAAAATTATCACTAAATTTCATAGAAATCCCTTTAAGACAGCATTATTCTCGTTTTACAAAGAAAGACACTGAACCTCAAAAAGATTTCCTAGCTCCCTGAGATTACAGTTTATACAAGTGGAAGAAAGACATTCAATCCCTTATCTATGACTCCAAGGTCCTTCCCCTCTTTTTTATAGCATACTGGCTTTTTTAGCTATCAGACAATAAGGAGATACCAATTACATTGTATGTAACTGGTTTTGAAGTTTATTCCTATCCACTACATTTACTACCAAAATAACCCTACTGCATGGGATGAATATATTTCTTCTCACAGGTACAGAAACTTAGGCATAGAAAGGGATAATAACCTGCTGTTAAATTGGAAGATTTGGGATGGATCCAGATGTTTCAATTCTGGTATTTTATCCTGTATCTAACTAATGCAAACAGGGCTTCCAGCTTAACATGGTTCTCTTCCAGTGCACTATTGCATGGAGACCTGGAGATTCACACATTACTCCCACCTCCATCTGGACCCCTTATCCCAATCGAACATCCAGGCCTTGATTTCACATCTCATTCATTCTTAAACATAGCCCATATCTCCCTTATGTTACTGGGATGCAGGCTAAAGACTTAATCTTTGCTCATCCAACGTACTACAAAAGCTCCTTACTGACTTCCCTAACCTTACTCCCTACACTGAGAGATATCCCCCCCCCGACCCAAATGCAAATATCAAGCATCTCTTTGCTCACTGAGTCCCCAGTTTCTTCACCATAAAATCATGTCTCTTGGAATGGCCCACCAGACCTTTGAGATCTGATCTCTTTTGACTTTTCCAGTTTCTTGTCTTCACACACATTATATACCACACACACACACACACACCATGCACATGTGCACCCAGACACACATGCACTTGCTCCTGCTGAAACACCCTGTCCCTGAGGCCTGTTTACTCACTGTACCCCATGTCCTCACCCCACCCATCTTCAGGTGTGTCTCCTGCACTCAAGAGCTAACTCTGTTAGAGCAACTGGCACACTCTATGCAGTCATCTGCTTATCCATTTGCTGCGTTAAACAGACTGAATTTGTGAAAGGCGGAGACTAGGCAGCTCTTTTTTCTTCTTGCTTAAAAAAAAAGTGCATGTGTAAAGGTACAGACATCCATGAGTGCATACATGAAGGCTAGAAGTAGATGCTAAATAGTCCTCCTCTACCCCTCTCTACTAAACACACACACACACACACACACACACACACACACACACACACACACACACACACACACAATATTAAATATATATATTTAAAACCAGAGCCTCTCACTGCACTTGCTGTTTAGGCTAGACTTGGTAGGCAGCAAGCATCCCCTGTTCACCTGTCTCCAGCCCAACTCCCAGCACCGAGGTTACAGGCGCTCAATGCCACACCCTGCTTTTACATGCATTCTGGGGAGTCAAACTGAGGTTGAGGTCTCATAAAGGAAGTACTTCGCCCACTGACCCATCTCTGAGCAGGCTACTCTTGTATTCACGATGGCGGTTTGTTTGTTTCCCTGTATGTGTTATCTCACTTACTGCTCAAGGACGAAAGGGAGGAGGAGAATGGGGTGCAAACACAGGCTAAGTAACTTGTTCCAAGTCATGTATTTAAAGGGAACATCCGCATTCACGTGTTCTGCCACTGAGAAAAATTCTACAAATATTGGTGCTTTCTTTTTCTTTTCTATACAGCTAGGAAGCTCACTGTATCTAATGTCTCAGTGTACCTGTGTCCATGTTTGCTCTAGAGTTTGGGGTATCTGTTAGATTCTGTCTGCCTTTTGTCTTTTGTTTTTTTTTTTTGTTGTTGTTGTTTTTTTTTTTTTTTTTTTAGTTTAATTATCTTTCTGTATGGATGCCTTCTGAGGAAAGCATAAACATGTAAATATACATGTTAAAAGTAAATTATGGTGTCGGGCGTGATGGCACTTGGGAAGCAGAGGCAGGCAGATTTCCGAGTTTAAGGCCAGCCTGGTCTACAGAGTGAGTTCCAGGACAGCCAGGGCTACACAGAGAAACCCTGTCTCAAAAAAAAAAAAAGACCAAAACAAAACAAACCAAAAAGTAAATTATGCCTGCTTAATGTAAAAACAAACAGACAGCTAAGGGGACAGACAGGGGAGTGTCTCCCTGCAGGGCCTAAGTCAGGTTAGCTTGGGGACTCTCAACTAAAGCCCAGCGATTACAGAGAGAAAGCCATGGAAAACCCTTTCCAGACAGGAGAGCTAGGTTAAAGAGCTCCATGTCTTCTCTGACTGACTTCTTTATAGATTACAGAGGTTTCACACTGGAGCACTGAACAGGAGATTCACTGGCATTTCCAATAGCCAGTGACTTAAGAGACCTAGAATCTGAATGAATTTAGTCATTTCTCACCAGCTCCCCCCAAAAGAGGTGGCAATCACTGCCCTGGGGGTAGGCCTCTATGTAAGAGAGCCTGTCTCAAAAATATAGAGAAAAATAGGAAGGCTGTGTGGCATGGATTTCTAGTCTTCTCTCTCTCTCTCTCTCTCTCTCTCTCTCTCTCTCTCTATATATATATATATATATATATATATATATATATATATATATATATATATCACATATATACATACACTATACATAAACATGTACATTATTTATAAACACACACATTATACATAAACACACACACACAGTCACTATGCCTGCTGAACTGTTGCTCTCTTCTTCCCACAAGCTCCTCAGAGCTTTGCTCCAGCCTCTTCATATCTTTGTCTCCCCGTCTTTCTGGGCTCCAAGCATCCAGGTCATTCCTCTGCTTAAAGCCTGTATCAGGCCCCCCACAATTCAGTTTAGGTTGGAGCGCACGAGTGCACCCTATCTCCTCCATGCTCACACACCTGCACCTCCTTCGCTCTGGACATCCCCAGAAGGGCTGTCTCCTCATGTTGCTTGGTTGTCTAGGTGATCCTGTTTTCTCCATCCTACAACTCTGCCATACTAATTCATGTTCATGGCCCTTCATTTCATCATCCTCTCCACCCCCCAAGACTCGGGCAGTCTCCTGGTGATCTCCACATTTTGCTTACAGCACCCCCCACCCCACTTCTTATTGTAACTCCACAGCTGGCTTTGTTTCCCACTGGGCTGAACCTCTGCCTGGCCTCAGGGATGCTACTGCACTGGACACACAGGCAAACCTGCTCAGGAAAAGCATCTGAAATGGACCTCACCATCCCACCTTCCACACATCTGATGGGAGTTTCACCAGCTTATAATTTTTTTTATAATTTTTCTAACCCCTTTAAATTTATTAAAACCTCCTGACTTGTGTTCTTGATTCTTCCTTTGTCCAATTACCTCCCCCAATCTATTTAGATTTGAATGAGATTTATCTTCAAACTGGGTATTAAATGTCTTCTATTTAAAATCCTCTCTTTGATTCAATTGCTGTATGCTTATCTTCTATTAAATTCTTACCTGTACTAGGATTAGTTTGGGAATGCTCTCTTCTAGTCCATTAGATTAGTTACTACCATTCTATTAGCTTACCTGCCCTTTTGTTTTTAATATAACACGATGTCTTCATATTAAAAAAAAACAAACCCACAGAGATATTTCATGGAAACAGACAAGCAAAGAAAACAGAAAGCAACCAAACTGAAATTACCCATAAACTCCCAACACAGAGCTTAATTATTGTTTTTCACCAAGTTTAATTATCCTGTTAAGTCAATGACTTCCATTTAACTGTCTTGCCAGATTACCTGCCATTCTCTGGCCTTTCGTGGACTACAGGATGCTCGGTGCTGCTGGAGAAGGAGCTACACTCTGTGCCTGCTCTAGCATGTTAGTGTGCTGTTCTTGGCAGAAGTCGGGTGGACTTGTTGATGTACATTTTGCCGGGGGAGGTGGCTGCTCAGACATTATTTAAACACTATGTTTACCAATGAAAACACCACAAGAGCAGTTCTATGAAAACCAAGGCTTTGAAAAACCAAATGCCTGGGAAAGAATCAATGAAGGGAAAAATGCTAAAAATAATATTCATGGATGTGAGGGAGAGAAATACTGGGAAGAAAACTATAAAAATATTTGAAACCACAGTTGGTAAACTCTCGGTCCATTTTAAAACTCAGTATTCATGTTTACCCTGACACTATCCACTGGTGGTAATTAATCCAAAATCTGTCAGCACACAACTCTACAGGAGTTCAAGACTCATAAAGTTAGTAGACCATTATCAAAGAGTAGCCAATGATCATGTATCATATCTATAATTTCATCACTCAGAAGGTTTGATACAGTAGGATTCTTAGTTCAAAACCAGTCTGCACTACATAAGACCTTGTCTCAAATCACAAACAAAAGACTCAAACATTGGTTATGAATATTTATATCTCAAGATCTAAAGAAAATCATCCTGAACAACTTTCTGTTTTAGCAAGTTTCAATTAGCCTATCAGTTATCAATGCCAATATAACCAACAAAGCAACTACTGTACCTTTAAAATGTATAGAATATTTACTTTACCAACTTGAGTAATGCTGAAAACATTCTTTCCCTCCCTGAATTTTTCTGTCTAAACTCTGAATGCTATTCTAATACATTAGCTATTATTATATCACTTTTTACAGCCTGTTATGCTCGGCCCTTCCTGTTAACCTTCAGTGTGGCTGTCCCTTCTACTTAACATTTAATATGCATGTCTTTGTTTTGACTTCTGACTTTTTCCCTTTGCTGGGAATGAAAAAGAGAGAAGGTTAAGTTTAGCTTATTCTGAGCCCAAGTTCAGGGTTTACTAAATGACTAGTTCCTTTCTTATTTTTCTTTTGTTCCTTTTTTTTGGGGGGGGGGACAGGGACATCTTGGTTAAAATTATTTTGTTGTAAGATGGAGAAAGTAACTGACCACAAATCTGTAACATCATGTCTCCCAGTGTGAGGAGACAAGACTGAACGCCCCCCTTTCATCCTAGAGGCAGTTGCTCCACCTCTCACTGCTCCAGCTGACAGGCCTGGCCTAGGATCTTGGTGAGATCTGAGAAACTTTAATAAGACCTCTATTGAGAATTTGACAAGGCCAAGTGATCGTTTCATAGCCATTTCTACTTTTTCCAGAAACCTAAACTCAACCTAGGTAAAACTCCTAAAGTTATATTTCTCGGAATCTGGACACTCAACAAGGCATGGGATCACATGAAAGGATTCACTCCTATGCGCTACATCTAAAACCATGACGTGAAGAGGTATAATCCCGTCTGTGTGGGTTACGCCCAGGGCGACTGATGAGGGCCTCATAAGACACTGGCTTCCTGTGCACTGCTCAGAGCTCTCCTGCCCTCTGACCAGCTCAGATTTAATCACTGTGTGTGCATTACACTGGGATCCATGCGTATACTCATAATATTTTGGTCAGAGATGGACTGCATTTACAAAGGCAGTCTCTTCTAAAATCATTTTACCCAGGGATACTGTATCCATCTAAGTTTGTGTATACATATTCTAAGATGCTTACACAATAATGACATGACCCAATGATGCCATTTCTCAGAATGTATTCCTGTCAGTGACACTTTTTTTTAAACTTCAAGTTCTATTCCAGGGTATCCTTTTCATGGCCATAAGCACAGAATAACTTCAGGGTACAGCTCAGGAAATGAGACTTTTCATTGGCTACTTAGTCATTAGGAGGATTACATAGGAGATATAATGTAATTTTGTATCAGAATAATGCCCTCCCCCCCCCCCAAAATTTTTAGCCTAGTCTGGTTAGTTCTTCAATTTCTCAAGCAACTCCAGTATTGGAAGACACGTCACAAACACTCTGCTAACAGCTCCTTTTAGCAGCTTGGCACACACGCCAACAATCTCAGGCCTGAAGATAAACCCCATCTTATAAAACAAAGAGAGATCTACTGGTTTTGCCATTGACCCACTTAGGAAACCTACCCCTTCCTGAGTTCTTATATCATGTAAATTGGTGAGTTTTGAACAAACTATAGATATATAAAAAAAGATGACAATGAGGCACAGCTGCTGCTTAAAAATGGCTTGCCTCAACTGCACACACCCACTAGCTCACTGCAAATGGAGTCACCCACGCCACTGCACCTGTGTAATGAATGCTTTCCATGGCAAAGCCAAACATGGGAGACCCCTTTCCTCTACCTAGATTGGACTCAGTTGTAAACTTTACCAGTTATCCAGCCTCACGGTCACTCAGCTTCCAGCAACAAAGCCCGGGTGGGCAGTAGATAGTCTGTGCTTTAGAAAAGTGGTTTAGTATATTAATACTTCATAATCCGAGATCCTTGGGCATGCTCACGTGATAGATGAGAAGGCATAGTTAGGAGGTTCTCTGCTACTCTTACACAGTAGTGACCACATCTGAAGCTAGACCCACCTTCTCTGAACCACCACCATGGGTGTGGGAAAGGGTTAGGACACAGTAGACAAGTGACATGCTTTCCTATAAAATTTTATTTATTACATTAAAAAATTCTATACATTTGTTAGACTAAAATACAGTTTTCATTATAATTCTGGCAACTGAGTCTATACACAGAGAAAACAGCATTAGACCAGCACTTTTTTTTTTCTAGTTCATATTTCTGCACAGGTAAAACATTTCAAAGCTCCATTTCATATCAGCTCATTGAACTTTGAAGCCAGAAGGAAATCCATCCCATTCAGCGCTCCAGGCAGTTCATTTGCCTGCAAGANCTGATCGCTCCAGAAAGTGCATTGCTTAATATACATAGTTCTTAAGTCCTGTGAGAGTGTAACGCTCCACGTGTAAAGTCTGCACTGTGTTGGTCACGACAGTCACAAATACCAGGGCTACAAGTGCATCTGTGGGGCATGTTCAAGCACCTACGTGTTTGTTTCCTCACATGCATAGTGTAGTGATACCATAACAAGAAAGAATCCAAAATATCATGAAGGTAGATGATCCCAAACTGGGACGGCTTAGTTGTATTCTTCTACTTTTAATGAAAAGAGACAAGATGTGACATAAAAACTTATTTCAACAGTCTGGAAATAGATATAAATGGGGAAAAAAAAACCCCAAAAGGACAGAAAGGCATTCAAATGCTCTGTTTATGTTCTCATCACCTAGGCTAGGTTGGACATGGGCTGTGCAGACTGCCTTAGACCATAATAGCAAGTCCCTCCCATATCGACCAGTCTTCAGAACTCGGTTGTTTTTATTCTAGTGCTAGCCTAAACTCAAGCTCAGGAAGCCTGGGCCAGACAGTACAGAAAACCAATCTGGAAAAGACGGGCTTCTGTCTTTGGTTGTTTTCCAGACGTCTGTCCCTTTGTTAGGCGGCCCCGTGTTCTTCCCTGGCTGCCGGACATCTAACCAGCTAATGACCTAATGGATTTGATTAGATGCAAGATTTAGTAGATGTGTGTTTAGTGGTTCTAAGTATTCTAAGTCCATCTAACTGAAACCTCTTCTCATTATAGGGGTTCAGTACTCCAATTGTGGATGGGAGGGATCAGAAAGCACCAATGAAGTGTGCCAATAGAGCTGCACGGCAAAAGAGCTGACTTTGTCATTAAAATTAAAATTCAAGAAGAGGGTCTAAGCCAAGTACTAGACCCCAAAGGCCAGGGAGAGTGTTAAGTTGTCCCTGACTTAAGACCTCTAGCCTCCACATCTCTATATATTTCGAGCACAATTTCTGGGGCAAAGAAGACCCTGGCCGGACAAGCACACAGTAAATGAAATGGGTCATCACAATTTTTAGAGGCTGATAGAGTGGTCCGTGGGATCTCTTCTATCTCCACAAGTATCTCCAAATCTTTTCACAGCTTACTTTTACTTCTGGATTCAAAGATCCATTTCTCCAGCAACAACTAGCACAAGTGATACTCCTAACCAGTAGGATGTGTAGGTAAGTTCAGAGACAAAGTCTGAAAGTTCCCTTTAAGTCACAGGCTTTATTACAAGTGAACCAATCAAGTTGCAAAATGTGGGCCTTTCCTACCTGTTACACAAACTTACAGCAGTGGCCTCTCCATGTGCAGTTCTAGAAGGTTTGTACCGGCCTTAAGGGTGCATAGAGAGCTGACTTTTCGTTATTTCTTCATTGACCTGCCAGCTAGATTTCTATTCCTTTGTTCAGCCAGACAACATAGATAGTGGTTTAACATCTATGAAGTGGGATCCACTGGAGTCAAACCTTCAACAATCTCCAGCCTGCTTTTTCAAGGGCCTAAAGAGCCTTCCTGGAGAGCTGCTGCACACCTAGTAGTGAGCTGGGGGAGCGAAGGACTCCTCGGGCTTCCTCAAAGCATGAAGAAGTGGACGTGGGAAATGGAGAAGCGATCTGTCAGTAGAGTGCTAGAGTGCGCTAACCCTGCTCTCTCGTGTGTGTGTGTGTGTGTGTGTGTGTGTGTGTGTGTGTGTGATTGTGGGGGTTTGGGGTGGCGGAGGGGGGAAATCATACACAGACAGTACCTCCGAGGTTGATGTGTGTGTGTGCTGGGTGAGGCTGAACACCTACTGCAAGCATCAGTTCCTCCAACTGTTCACTAAGTGTGTGTTGTTTTTTTTTAAATCATGTACCCACTCTACTTCAATTAGTGCACTATCATTATCTTCAAGTTTTCCCTCATGATGACAGATGCACTTTAAGAGTTATATACTGGTTGCACTAAGCCCCATGTACTATCTCCATCAAAATAGTTAAGGGTCTTGGTAGATGGATAATTGTAAGGATGCCCTTTGGATATGTTTTAGAGAGTACTATACCCCACTGCTAATAATTTGGTTCATTGTCAAAAATTCCCTCAGGACACACCCCTACCTCATACTTCCAAGGTAGGAAATCATTATCAAGATAGGTAATGATTTAATGTTGCCCATTTAGTTTCTATTTCCAAACCTAGAACTAAGTCATATACTATTTTTAGTTATAAAACTGATTGAGGCCAGAGATGACTAGCGTCATCCCCATGGATGGTCAGTGGGAGCTCTGTCCACTTGTAGTAACATTTTAGATGTTCACTAAGATGCACTGGGAGGCAGTTCACAGCTTCCATAAGAACAAAGGGATACTATGGTACTCAAATCCGCTTCTGAGTTTCAAATGTTAAATTTGGATACCATCAAATAAAGTTAAAAACCATTTGGAACATGTATAAATGAATCAATGTTTACATAATCAACTAGATCTTGATCATATTATGAATAAATGCTTAGGAGTTTGTTGTCGTTTTTGTTGTTTTTTGTTTTTGTTGTTGTTTGCTTTTTTTTTTTTTTAGCTTTCTGGTCTGGAACAAAATAATTTAGGTTGTAAAACTGAGTATTAAAAATGAAGGCCAGTGTAATATTTGGGTCCCTAATCATTTTTTATCTTTTGAACAAATTCTCTAGTGATGAACCCCTAGAAAATACCAAACTTGAATCCTGTACTTGTAATTTACAAAAGGATCAATTGTTCATGCAAGAGTGGAACACAATCCTTGTTGGTCTATTGTTACACGTACAAAGAAATCAAAAATGGGGAGGAAGAAAGGACATAATAGCTCTGTAGAAAAGAAAGGGTTTCCACAGAACGTCACAAGCTTAAAAATCCCGAATTAGGGTTTTCAGTAAGAAAGATTTTTTCAAAGTGTTAAATTTCTAATTGAAATTGTCCTCTTAAAATATGGAATATAAGATTGGCTCAAATTTATGAAATTCAGATGGGAAAAGTGTGTTATTTCAAACTTTTCACTGGATATAGTACACTGAGCTTTAATTTTGTTTTCAAGTTTACTAACTTTAGACTTTTTTCCTATGACATACTCAAAGATCCTGATTTTTCTAAAACTGGACCATATGCCACTAAATGAAGACAAACTAATTCTGCAGGCAGCCACTGTAGATGAACAATGTGCACTTTTCAAAAGGGCTAACCCAAATTCCATAATACTCACAGTTACGTGAATATGCATCTGAAGCAAAAGGCATTCTATGCTCTGAATATAGAACACACAGACCTCTGCTTCATGCATTTACTTAGGATCTCATAATTCTCTAATATATATTCACAGACCACTACTTAACAACTATAAGCGAGTGCTTCTGTCAGGTGGCATGCATGAAAGGAATGCAGAGATTAACCGTGCCACCTGCGCTGAGAAGCCTCCAGACTTCTGAGGTTTGTTTTTCAAGTGGCCAAGACAAAGCAATATTGAGCTGACATTGATATTTTTGGGGAGAAGGGTGGTAGTGGGCCTTGCAAATGCTAAGCAGCTGCTCTATGCCCCAGCAGCCCAGAACTTGCTTATTAAAAGATGAAAGCTCACAGACCCTTTGGAACGAAATGCCTCAGAAACGACAGTAAGGCTACTAGAAACCCCAATTCAAAAGTGAAGACAAAAATAAGAAATAAAATATAAAATGTATAGGTCACCAAAACCAACAGATCCGGGTTTGAAGCTGATTTCACAAAGCGGTTCTGAACGTCGAGGGACCTCCTGACTGTGCATGGCAGGGATGTCTGAGGCCAGGAGATGGAGTGTGATGGTAGCACTGTGTGGCTTGCAGATACCTGGAGCATGCATTCCCTGTTATTCTGAGGAGGGAGAGGTATTTATGATTCAAGCTTAAAGCTGCCCGGGACCAGGCTAAGGGGATCCACACCTTACCAGGGTGGGATCTTCAGGATGCACTTAGAAGGCAGACATCATGGTCCACGATGTTGGACAGAGGTTGTACTCATCAGCTTAATGCCTTTCATCAAAAGAAAACAAAGGAAGGAAGCAAATTCTTAGAGAAGAGCACCTCTACCAAAGGAAACACTGGCTTCAAGCATATTTTTAAAATAGACTCAATAAGTACCTCCCTGGACAGACCAAGAGCCAAGCCAGCTCGGCCACTCAACTGGCATCCAGCTAGGACTTTACTGTCTGTAGGAGGAAAACATTAACCCCTGCATGAAATGGGTTCACAAAACAACCTGTGTTGGGTTCTGCTCATCCATGCAAGGATTATACAAACTCAGTACCCTCATGAAATTGTTAATTACTTCTTCTTATTGCACCAGTAAGCCTGTTCTAGAAGATGGGGCTCATGGATTCTCACTGACATAAATTGAACCCTTTTCCTCCCTTACTACAGTAACAGGACAACTTATGCTTGAGGCAGGAAGGAGTCCAGGAGGTCTAAACCATGTACCAGGCTCTTAATTATTTGGTGGCAGAAACCATGTGGCACTGTGGACACCACTACCATTTATAAAAGGCAACCCCAAGCTTAACTCCAGAGACAAGACTCTTGAGTGTGATATTGGAAAACCATCGCAGGAAAAGGAGGAAGTCACAAGACAGAGCAAATGGTTTATGAAGTTATTCAGGTGCCCGGATTTCACAGATCAGCTTTGTTCTTGGTCTATTCTTCTCACTTGGGCAGAGGATGGAAGCGGTGAGGGGGTGAGCAGATGACAGGGAGGCAGCTCATAGCCAGGAGAGGGACTTGCAAATGAACGGGAGAGGCAGCAGGAACACCCAAGCAGAAAACACTCACAGGTCACTAAAACGCCTCTGCCAGGCTTTCTCAAATTAATCAGATGGAGCTCAGGGCAGAGTGATATTCCATACATCAAATCTCTCTCTGTGTGCACCCGTGTAATAGATAGGCATATCTGCATATGACTATATGGCACACTAACTTACTTAGGGGAAACAGCCTGGAAATTAATTGAACTCAAATGACATGGTTACACACATAGAGCATAATTTCTAAACACAAAGTTAGTAAAACAAAATTTATTTGTAAAACAGGACCTGTTATATAAAATGGCACACAATCAAGTTATACAAAAATACAAATTTTCTTTCTGATTACAGTTCTAGTTGCAAATGATAATTAGAAAGCATTCCTGGTGGCTCCCAGTAGCTGGAATTGCGACACATGGAACAGGGGCAGCAAGAGTCCATGATGCAGGGATGTCCAAGTGAGCAGAACCTGGTTCCCAAGGGCAAGTCCATCATCACGCCACTTTGCAGGGACATCTCCTAAAATGGCTAGCTCCTGGAATGTCTTCTGGTGTGAGACCCATCTTCCAGGCTCTGGCCCATTCTAAATTTAGTTCCCAATGTTTCTCAATGTCGAAAATCTGTGTGGCTACAAGTTACATGGTATTCTGACTTTCTCACATAATCTTTCTCTCTCACCCAGTAGGACAGTCATTAGTTATATAATTAAATTCCATTTGAAATGATAGAGAAGTACAGTGACACTATTTGGCAACACTAGATGTTAGATGCTATTTTCCAGTGAATTATTATTTCACAATAGCTACGCTCTCTCATGCTGGCTTCCCAGATCCTGTTTAGATATGCACTCTTAATTGTGTGTGTGTGTGTGTGTGTGTGTGTGTGTGGTTTGCTGTTGTTTTTAATCCAGACTCTTATTGCAAAAACTCTGAAGGTTCAGAAATATTCATGAGCTTTGAAAAGAAACCAAGGCATTTAGCAAAATTTAGCCTAGCTAGATTAAAGAACACCAGTACTTAAAAAAGAAAATACAATT
This sequence comes from Mus pahari, assembly GCF_900095145.1. NCBI lineage: Eukaryota > Metazoa > Chordata > Mammalia > Rodentia > Muridae > Mus > Mus pahari. The sequence goes on along the minus strand of NC_034595.1, from coordinate 7,670,462 downwards.
TACCTTTTGCAGCAATTTAAAGGTCCAACCCTTTGAAAGGAAGCCCATTAGCAAACAGCTGCTTATTGAGCCCTCGGGACATTGTCTGCAATCCCATAACACCAGTCTAATTCACCGCCTACTTCTGATAGGCAATGCTTTCTTTCAAAAGATTTTCCTTCCATGGAATGATAAATGCTGAGGCTTTTTCATCATTATTATTATTATTATTATTTTACAGAGCCTGTATTTAGTGCAATAAGTTTAAAAAATTTGCTCTGAAATATTTACTTTACATTAACAAAAATAGCTTTTTTTAAAAAAATTGTAACAAAAAGGAGTTATCGCATAAACAGATCATGAATTATTCTTAGCAAATTACACTTTTTTTTTCTTAAAGCATTCACCATTACAATAAGCAGAACAATGGAATATTAGCCATTCATATCTGGTAAGCTTTAGGAATTAAAAAAAAAAAACCCAGCAAAACAAGAAATCCCAAACGTACCCCCAAACATAAAGCACACTCACACTTGAGGGTTAACACCAACCGATTCTTCAGTTACACATTATAGAACTCTGGATACAACGAATACCAAGGAGTGGGGCACCTGCCCGTGTATTCAGATTTATAGCAAGCATTTGGATAGATGGTCGTTTAACCCTAAGCTCCCGACTTGCCTTGGAAACAGAAGCAGAGCGCTGAAACTCTCAGTGCTTCATCCTTCTTGTTTCTCTCTCTTTTATTCTTTCTAGAATTACCTAAGCTGAAAATCAATACCCAGAAAGGCTAAACTTGCTGGGTGCCCCAGCTTCCTTTCAGATCAGGCACACGAATGTGTGTTGGATGCTACTTAAAAAACCAAAGAGGAAAGAGACAAAATACAAGAAAAAAGTTTGCATAATAAAGATTATCTACCCCTTTCTCTCTATTGTTCCTACTTTCTTCTATAGAAGCATTAGGGTAAACTACATATACCTGAGGAGTTGGTTACTTTTGAATGTCGGCTGACAAATGCATGAGCTATTATGAAATTTCCCATAACGGGCCCACTCAGATGCTTCTCAAAGTAAAATGGCATGGCTTCTTTGATTGGAGAAAACAGATTGGAGAAATCTCTTATTTATCTGAACGCACACGCCTAGTCTGACACCTAGGACTTATGCATCAGTAAAATAAGATACTGATTTTAAACAGACACCAGGGAAATCACCCCTGCAAAAACTTACACAAGAATTTGGTACAATAATTTTATCTAGGTTAAGTAACTAAAGTTAAAATTTCCTCTAGTTATTAAAAACGTTAATCAGATATGAATCTAACATTTCCATTAAGACAATTACAATCGAAAACATTAAAGGACGGAAGTTGCCTCGTAAAAGCCACCCGTATGAAAGGCGTACATGTTTGACAAAAATAAGCATAAAAAAGGTATTAAATCCCTGTTCCTTTTCTCTGATTTTGGCTGATTATATGTGTGTGTGTGTATATACATATACATATATATACACACATACATATACATATATACACACACCCACACACACAAATACATAGTTATGTGTATATATTGTTTTGGAATGTCAATGGGGGTCCATAACCGTCGGCTATGTTCAAGCAGAACTTGCTCCCGAAGCCTAGAAAACAAAGCCATACAGAGTATAATCTTAGAAAATTACCATTGAAAGGAGATATGAATGATGCTATTAGTATACACACATGGTCACAACAGCAACAGGGCAAAAATAGGTTGAGACTCCCCTCTTGAGCCTATGATGCTGGAATACTGCAGGCCATACTTCAGGGCCACCAGTGAGACACACACAACATACTACTACGGCCCACAGCCCAGAGAGACCTTAGCCTTGCACAGCAAGCAGACAGCCCTCTCCCCAGAAGCACGGCACCCACTCAGCCAGCTGTTCTGACAACTGTGCAGAGACCTCATGAATCTTAAAATGGTTCTAAACTAGTGAGGTTCTTTTAAATAGTTCAAGAAGAAAAGTGGCCATTTCTTATTGAGTTTAACAATACCCAATCAATAGGATAACTAAAAACCACATTTTCTCAAATAGTTCTATAAGCTATAATAATAAAAAAACAAAACCTAAGTGCAGACACAGCCCATATGGAGGGAGACAGACGGCTGTATGTATAACAAAACAGACAGGATGCTCTTGTGGAGAGCTCTCATCTGAGAAGCACAGCAAATGAGAACAGGTGGCTCATTTTCTATGACACCCTTGCTTCAGTGCTGACGCTCTCAGATCATTCTTTATGTCACAAGGGGCGGGGGACAGGAGGCATCAACTCTACATGTTTACTGGGCACGAGAAGAAATGTTTAATGGCATGCGTAAGAAACTGGTTGAGGTCTAAGTCATGTTCTAAACTGCTTCAGGGTAGAGAGACTTCTTATGGCACCCTTGAGGGTTCAATGCCGTGGCGCCCAGCGCATCAGAAGGACACACCCACAGACAATGTGCTTGAGGACAGACCTTGTAGGGGTGCTATGGACTGATGGGTGACAGAAAGCGAAGGCAAAACCTAAAGGGGGTGTGAATCCACAGCATGTGGGGTGGGCCACAGTCAGGAGAAGGAGGGAGGGAGGAAGAGATGCTTGTATTCTGGTCTACCACCATTCATCCACTGCTTGCCAAGAATCACAGTGGAAATGCATGCCAAGCCCACGGCCCAACTGGCTGGTCTTCAACTTCAACCATTTCTACCTTTCTTAAAATGCTTATTACTGAAGAATGATTCAGTGGAAGTTTCAACCTCCACAAAGGAGGGAGAGGCGAGCTAGTACCTTCACAGGTTTTTATATTTGTCCCTTTAAAGTTTTTAGGCTTGTATTCTTTATTTCCTAAAGAGTAAGGACAACCAGGAAGAACGAGTGACATTTTCTCATGTCACAGTTGATTCTGGTAGCATCATTCTAATCAGACCAGTGTAGGTTTGAGATGTGCCACTGCACTACAGCAGAATATCTACAAGAGAAAGAACCTAGGGGGTGCTAAATTGGTTAAGTCATTTTTCTCCCCCAAACAACAACAAAAAAAACCTGTCCAGCTACCTACTGATTTACATAATCTCTCACCTATGTATCCATCCATCCATATATTAATTTTCTGTCTGTCTGTCTGTACTAAGTACTATCTAAATCTATTATCTGTGACAGGTTGGAGGACATGATTCCTTTTACAATGAAAGTGTGAGAAGACTGTCTTACTGAGATGGCATGTGGATATTGATGGAAATTGCCTTGTTTGTAGGCAAAGACAACTCAAAACAAAACCAAATAAACAAACAGAAATAACAACAGCAAAGAAAAGTACAGTTCTGAGCAAGAGAAGAGAAAGTCCGCAGAGGACAGGACAGCAATGTAAACAGAACAATACTGTTTTTAAAAAAGGAGGAATATGAACTTCAGCAAGCTGAAAGGAACTTCCATGATCACCTTCTAGAATGATCGAAATGACCTGCCATTTCAAAGTCACCCCGACGTGTCCCGTGGGACGAAAACTACTGACAGCAAGAAAACCAGCTTTGACTTGGAGGCGAGCGTCCCCCCGGCCCCTGAGCAGCGCGCTGGCAGGGCGGCCGTTCCTTTCAGCTCGCTTTCACAGATGGTAGTCTCAGCTGTGACAGGACCTCTGCCATCCAAGTGATGGGTAGGCAGGCAAACAGAAAGAGCAGCATGTCCTGCGTGATACAGACAACCAACGCTTCTCCAGAGGACGTGCAGTCAGTGAAGACACAGACAGAGAAGAAGTGAAAGGGAAAGTCGTGGAGGGCGGCCGCCTCCTCCTCGCCACCTACCATCGGCTTTAGCTCTCGGGCGTCTGCGGCGCCTCCTTTGCCAGCTTCCTTCAGGGCTTTCCTACTGTTCTCCACAAACTCCTGCAAAACACGGAGCACACGGCATTAACCTGAGGATCTTCCTAGGTTTCAGTCAGTAGGTGAACTTCAATGATTCAACCTTAGTGGGTAAACAGAACTTTGAATGAAGATTGGCTGGGATGGATTGCAATTCCTAGATAGAAAATCTTCCTTCCATCTGACAATCTCACTATGACTGTTGGAGATAATTTTATTCAACATTTTTAAGAGTTTGCTTTTCCCCAGATGTGGAATATCATTTTCCATATCAAGGTTAAATGAACCAAAACCAGTTTGTTTCAAAAGCTTCTAGTTTGTATTATATTTTTATTATTTTTAAAACAGTTTAGACAGGATCTCACTATTTAGATCTTGAAGGCTTGCCACTCACTATATGGCCCAGCCTGGCTTTACACTCGTGGCACTTTTCATGCGCCAGCCTTGGCTATCAGCCTGTACTTACAACAAAGAGCAAGAAAGTGTAGTGTTAGTAAACGCGAAATACTGTAAAAGTACCCCCTTCAAAAACACCAAACTCAAACGACGTCAGCTACCTTAAAATATTTACCTAGCCTCCAAGTTTCCTCCTTCATAGCACCTGTACCCTGCTCTACATATTATTCAGCAAAGTAGAAATCTGCAAAGCATTAGCTGGATCCGGTGGTCAGCAGTGGTTAGACTGGAGCCAGCCCCTTGCTCTACCTGAGCTCTGGAGCACTTCCTCCCGACATCCAATCCCAACACCAGAGAGGCTGAGGTAGGAAGAGCAAGGTCAAGTTCAAGGTCAGCATGGGCTACACAGTGACCGTTTATCTATTTTTAAAAAAGTACATTTGATCAGTCAGTGTGTTAAAAAATGGAAATTTCTCCTTGAACTGTTCTATAGTCACAAAAAACTGAAATAAAGATTCAATTCTAGATGAACCCAACGAGACAGAATTCATTTAGGACTTGTAAAAGCATCCAGAATTTAGGTGATGCTGCTATTAGAGGCGGTATCAAACAGGTGAGTCCAATTACCTTCAATTTTCACTGCTGAAGGAAAACAAGAATTTCTTTTATTCATATATTTACTTCAGAGTTAACTGGGTACCTCATACTCACACAAAATGGCTCATTATTTCAGTGTATCACATTCAGTGCTAAGTATCTTTAATTTGGTATCATTTAATAATGATAAAGCTATATTTAAATTTTTTTATTTTATGTTTATGTATGGGTAAGTGCCTGAATATTATGTATGTGTGCCATGTATGTGCAGTGGCTAAGTGAGCCAGAAGAGGGTGTAGGCCGCCTGGGACTGAAGTGACAGAAGGTTGTGGAGGTGCCACGTGAGTGCTGGGAACTGATACCTGATTCTCTGCCAAAGCAACAAGTGCTCAAACCCACTCTCCAGTCCCTAAAAGCATTTCAATATGGTTTTTAAATGGTTTCAAAATTTAGTTTAATTTCTAATACACAGGAACCTCAGGGGCTTCACAGATAAATATGGATACAAAATGCTTACAAATAGTCAGTACAAAATACTTTGACCCTTATGGGTTGCTTCCTGTTTTTCATTTACCTTCAATCCAGCTTGTGGGATTTAGGATAATGGATTTTAACTAGGGTTGACAGTAATAGCCTTGTAAAAGTGGTTGCTGAAAAAGGCAGAAAGGATCTGAGAACAAGGCTTTTGTCTTTAAGTCTGCTTTGGGAAAGGGCACTTAGATCAGTAGCTAGAAGACATGTTTAAAAGTCTATTCAAATCCATACAGCACAGCGAAGGGGGCAGGCAGGCAGGCGCAGTGAGTGGGTAGAACTCTTAAAGAGCAGTATTCCACTAGGTAGGTCTGAAATGTTCTTTTCTGTACCAGGAAGACCTACCTCAATTTCTCCAAGATAAACTTCATTCATGATTCAGGTCTATAATTTTAACACTGTGTCACTTTGTGGGAATTAACCTCAAAGAGTATTTTGGAAACATTGTTATCCTTTTTATCCCTCGAAATGTGGAAGGCATTTGAAGTACTTACCATCAGCACTTTGTCCATATAGAATTCTCGGCCAGGGCTCCCATCATTGTATTTTGTATCAATGGCAAAACACAAGAACAATACATCCACTACCATTTCGTAAATGGACAGGAAGCAATGGGCGACTAGGAAAGCAAAGAGGCAGACGATGATCAGAGGCAGCACCCATACTGTGTAGTCTTGCTGGTAGTTGAGCAGCATAATCCCAGCCAGACCGGTGCTGCAGACGATCAGCACCTGCAGCAGAGAGAGCAGAGGCCACACCTGAGACGCCACGGCAGCCAGCCACAATTCTTCATTGCTGCAGACTTAAGAGCACTCTTCATCAGTGACAGTTACATAAGGCTGTTCCAGCTCAAGCTAAAACGTACACTCCACATACACCCACACAAAACATCAACTTCACTCATGGATATCATATAAATTTAAGAACACAGATTAGATGATTCATAATTACAGTAAAGATAATTTAGTTTTCCAAATGTCATATGGTTTCTGAAAAAAAATTACTCATTGGTAATCTGCTAATAAACTTTAAAATAAATATATGCCTATTATTTAAATGTTGGTTTGAGTTCATAAAATTGTTGATGCTTGGAATTGGTATTTTTTTCTAAATATTCCTACATATATGAAATCATATTATATATAAAACGACAGAAACTTCATAATTAATTATTATAAATGTTCTGCAAATACTTGCTCAACTTTACAATTTTATCTTATGAGTGGTTTAAAATATATTTAGCCATTTTTCTACTATTTAAGATTTAGATTGTTTTCAGATGTAAATGATGCTACAACATTCATCTCTATTTTTAAAACTTTTCCTGTGTTTCATATTATATTTCCTATGGTATACATGATAAACAATGTAATTTTTTGTGAAGCTTAGGTTTGGACTATGTGTGATGCACAAGTTACCCAATGCATCCACGTCCATGCTAAATAACAAAACAGTCATCTTGCTTATCGTGAAGAACTACCTGCTGAGGAGCTTCCTCGCTTCGTATAGTTTATAGTTCTTTTAACACATTTTATATCAGCTTGCCAATAATCCCACAGACACTTGATGGCAAACATTATCTAGCCCATCACTTAGATTGGGGAACACCTTTGGAAATGTCAGCCAACCTGCCCAAGGTCACATAGTAAGGAACAGGTCCCATTCAAACAATGACTGCATGATGCCAACCCCACGATTCTTTACAGGGGAAACCCCAGCAAATACTTGGTATGGACTTTCTGAATCTTAAGACATACTCTTCTCTGGCTCTTTGCTTAGCTTAGTATCAGGCTCCAAAACAAAAACAAAAGCATAAACAAAACCAAAAAACCTCTGGAGTCATTTCGTAGGCAAGGCTGAGAACAGGCAGGAAGAATCTTGCAGTGAGTGTCTTCATTATCAACATGAAAGCACTTCTCTGCCTTCATCATAACTCTGAGTTATAATGCATGCAATACACTGACTCCGCTATAAACAAGTCACTTTTAGACGCTTTCATGGAGCAAACGTAGGTCTCCAAAGGTTATGGCTAGAGACTTATTAATCATCTCATATAGAGGCTTCTTTACTGGGTGAGTTCCATATGTGGCTAACTATATTATTTCCATTATTCATGCAATTTCCATTTGCTTGCTTGTTTGTTTGTTTGGGTTTAGAGAGAGGGTTTCTCGGTGTAGCCCTGGATGTCCTAAAACTCACTCTTAAAATTCTGCACATTCCATGTGAGATTTGGGGTTCCTCATGTCCTTGCCATCTCCCTAAAAGCCAAACCATATTAGAAATGTTGAGGTCAATTAGAAACAAAGTGACTCAAGCAAAGCAGAGAGAGACAAAGCAGTTCGGAAAAGAAAGCTGCACATTACATCTTCGGAGAAATAACTCCAGGGACATGTAATAGCTCCTCTCAAAAGACAAATTTAGGAACGATGCCAAAATATATCTGGAGTATCACATAGTTTTTGCAAACTTACAGGAACAGCACAGAAGACAGACAACATTCAAAACCTTCTCTTGCCTGTAGGACCACTCGGAGAAGTCTAGTGGATGGATAGTCATGTATTTTTTCAAACAGAGCGATTTAATGGTTTTCAGACCGCGGAGAGACTAGGAATGCAGGTTCCCGGGCTTTGACTCCAGGGAGCCTACTGACTGAATCAAAGATGAAGCCCCAAATCTTAAAAGTATCCCAGATACTGATGAAGTACATACACAGCCTCCATCTCTGGAAGCTTCTTGTGTACCCATCACCTGCTTGCTTTAGAGAACATTCAACTTCAATTTATGTCTCAGGAAGTTAACATTTATTTTAAAAAATATATATCTCATAATACATAGATTATCTAAGTAATCATAAATGAAGATAAATGCAGGGCCTGGGATGTAAAAATGGCTCGGTGGTAGGATGTTTGTGTAGCATGTCTAAGGCTCTGGGCTCAATCCCCAAAACAAATAAGACACGGTGCTCTAGCCTTTTCTTTTCTGACTGGACATCTAATGCAGAGGATAAGATCTCTGACCACAGTGAAAGAAACTCATCGCTGGGCCAGGATGTGAGGAGTCAGGAGGAAGGAATGGCAGCTTTGGAGTGAGAGAAACAGATGTGAAGGACAGTTACTGCTCGGCTTGGCGCTGTGCTCTAAGGTCATTTAATCTCTGGAAAGACATGACAGTACATACACTCCATGATGGTAAAATCCATTCTGAACAGTGGCCATGGGAAGCCTGGCCACTGTTCCTCCATGCCCCACCCCTCCCCAAATGTAAACTCTGCGCTTAGGTACTGCTTTTCCCTGGAAACTATATGTTGAGAGATTTCTGTTTCTAGTATAAAAATTTTGGGGTTTTGGTTATAGTAAGAAACTGGATTTCTGGTTACACTACTTATACTAAAACACCTTAAATAAATAATCGATTATAAGATAAAACCAATATAAGAAAGGTATTATAAAATACAGGGAAAGTAATTTTACACAGGAGAAATGGAAACATATTGTTTTGATGGGATATAGTTTTATTGGAACAAACATCAAAAAATTTTAAGGCAAAATCTTAAGACTCGTAGCTCATAAGCCTCTATTAGTGTTAGGACACTATTCACCAATGATCACAGGCTATAATTTACTAACTACCAAAGCTATCGCCTTTGCCAAATGTAGCTCACCATTCTATAGAGAGCACAGGGGGCCCACAGAAATGGGACCTGTGGTGTTATCCTTTGGTTTCCTTTTAAAACTTTTAAATTAAAATTCGAATTTGTGGAAATGATGCATTCAGATACAAAAAATGACTCTGAGTGAGTCTATGTACTCTTTCCCTACCTCAGAGTGTCATCCTGTGCTACTGTAGTTCAATAGCATAAGGAATACTGAAGTGGACACAGTCCAGACACAGAACAGAGCAACTACACCATCATGGCCTTCATGACCATCCTACAGCTACAGTACCCAACACCATCTTTAACCAGAGGACCATAACCCATCGCATTAGGAAAATCTCTAATTCTACAATGATGCCTGACAGTAGCATATCAATGGAAGCACACAGTACTAATCTTTGAGATTAGATATTTTTTCCCACTCAGTATTTCAAGTTTCACAGAAAAAGCACAAACACACAAACACAAACACCAAGTGAAAATGACTGGTTATATATATATATATACATATATGTATATGTATATATATCAGTATATAATCTATATATCTATGTATCTATTTGTTGTTATAGTCATGCTTTAGAGAATATATAACTTGTGTCTCACATTTAAATTTTATTTTTAACGTGTCTGATAATATTTGAGTTAGTAAAATCTATACATATACCATTAATAAATGAAGATATATATGTATAGAATTTATATGTGTGTATATGTGCATGTATATATGTGTGAGCATGTATGCATGCATGCATGTATGTGTGTGTGTGTGGTGCAGAAGACTGAATCTTCTAATACTGAGCTATACACTACCAGCTCACAACTATATTTTTAAAAAAGAAAATAAAGAATTTTATTTACTGTGTTAGAAACTCAGAAGATATTTTCTTCTTCTTCTTTTTTTTAAATCATTGGAGCTATTATTTTAAGGCAGAGAAGAGTTTATTGGAAAGGCTAAAAAAAGACCTATCAAATGTTTTACAGTTAGCATTTACCTTATATTAAATTCATCAGAAGAGACATGCAAACTGAGCATTATCTTATCTCCTACCACTTGGGAGACAGAGGCAGTTTTAAAGGTAACTTTCACAAATGCTATTATTAAACATTTTATTCTAATTTTATGAGTATGAGTGTTTGCTGACATGTATGTATGTGTACTGCATGTATGCCTGGGCCCATGGAAGCCAGAAGAAGGTTTCTCCCTTGAATTGGAGTTACAGATGTTGTGAACCACTGATAGGTTTTAGGACATGAGCTCCTCTGCAAGAGCAGTAAATGCTCTTATCCCCTAAGCTATCTCTCCAGCCGCCATTTATGTTGTTACTAAAATATTAATTTAGGAAATCACATTAAGAACTCTAATCAATTCCAGTTCTAGGCTTCTAAGACTGAACTAAGCTAGCAATATTTAATATGGGCATATTTGTGCAAAAAGTTTCATCATAATATAACTTATATTAGTAAAAACTTAAGAATAGTTCAAGTGTTTAAAAACACACAGCAAAATGTATCTTGGGTATTCTAATTTCTGGGCTAATATCCGCATATCAGTGAATGCATATCTAGTGACTTCCTTTGTGATTGGGTTACCTCACTAAGGATGATATCCTCCAGATACATCCATTTGCCCAAGAATTTCATAAATTCATTGTTTTTAATAGCTGAGTAGTACTCCATTGTGTAAATGTATCACAGTTTCTGTATCCATTCCTCTGAAACTTAGAATACCCAAGATACATTTTGCAAAACACAAGAAAACCAAGAAGGATGACCACTGGGTGGATACTTCATTCCTCCTTAGAATAAGGAACAAAATACCTATGAAAGGATATAGGTACAGAGACAAAATTTAGAGCTAAGATGAAAGGATGGACTATCCAGAGACTACCCCATCTGGGAATCCATCCCATCATCAGCCACCAAACCCAGATACTAATGCACATGCCAGCAAGATTCTGCTGAAGGGACCCTGATATAGTGGCCTCTTGTGAGGCTATGCCAGTGCCTGGCAAACACAGAAGTGGATGCTCACAGTCAGCTATTGGATGGAACACAGGGCCCCCAATGGAGGAGCTAGAGAAAGTACCCAAGGAGCTGTAGGGGGCTGCAACCCTGTAGGTGCAACAACAATATGAACTAACCAGTACACCTTGAGCTCGAGTCTCTAGCTGCATATGTAGCAGAAGATGGCCTAATCGGCCATCATTGGGAAGAGAGGCCCCTTGGTCTTGTAAACTTTATATGACCCAGCACAGGGGAAGGCCAGGGCCAAGTAGTGGGAGTGGGTGGGTAGGGAGCAGGGGCAGGGAGGGGGGTATAGGGAATTTTCAGGATAGCATTTGAAATGTAAATAAAGAAAATAATAAAAAAAACCACACAGCAGAGGACTGGTCAAGAAATGATACAAGTGCATGTTTAGAAACTGTTTACTGAAACTAGAAGTGCTTATAGTATCAAATGAAAAGAAAGGATACAGATTCCCTCTCTCCCACCACCTAAGCTGTGTTAGCACAGCGGACACCCAGGACAGTCTGTAGTGCACTGAAAGTACACAGTCTATATTTGTGGAGTGAACAGAAAGTATGATAAGTCTAAAGAAAAGCTTTCAGTCACATTACTAGCATGTTAAAAAGAAAACCCACAAGCCAATGTAAAAGCCACAGGTTTGATATTCATACACTGTTCCTTATAGAGGGACATACTGAATAGAGGGAACACTGTCTAGCTTGGGAACTCATGAAGAGAAGTGTAGGGCTATCCACTGTTAACAACTGAGATACTAGCTTTCATTCTTCTAATGCACATTTTAGTTGAATTCTTATTCTCAAGTCGGGCATGGTGGCACACACCTTTAATCCCACCACTTGGGAGACAGAGGCAGTTGGGTCTCTGAGTTCGAGACCAGCCTACAAAGTGAGTTCTAGGACAGCCAGGGCAGTTATACAAAGAATCTTTGTCTCGGGGGACAGAGGTGAAGAGGACTTGTTAGTTCTCTGCTTGGTAGCACTGGAGACCATGCCTAGGGCCTTGTGCACTCTCAGGACATGTCTGTCACCTAGGTTCAGCTCTGGTCCTTAACACAGATTTTTTACAACAGTAAAATGACACCCCAGTATATTCATCATATTCTAAACTCACAAGAGAACATGGTTTACCAGGCCGGCTTTTAAATCCAGTCATTTCTCTAGTTCACAGCATTACACTGTTTACAAAAGGCCCCTATTACAAACAAACCTACATTCAGTTGTACTTAGAACTGTTTTCAGGGGTAGCTCTGACATCAACATGATTATTAAATAAAAAGGTTTCTCTGTAAAAGTCCAAGAACAAATTTAATGTTAGTTGAGATAACTATTATGACATGGTTAGATCAGACAGGCATGGATCTCAACTCCATCCTTGCCACATTCCAGTTCTCAAAATGTGTCTAGTAGATTACCTCTCTACACTTTAGTTTCCTCTGCTTTGGAATATAAAATGCTAAAAGTGATAGGTCACCTTCCAGGGGATGATTCTCTCTCTCTCTCTCTCTCTCTCTCTCTCTGCTCATCTGCTCATTCTATTTTAGCTCTAGGGATGAGTTATGAATTTGTAAATAAAAACAGTATAAACAAAACAGAGACTCTTCAGCCTTTGCTGAGTCAGCATGTATCATCCACACACAGTACCACCACCCAATCCTGCTCTTGACTCTTGACGGACACTGACGCATTTCACCTTCACTATAGAAATGTCCTCTCCTATAAAAACGTGACACAAGCAAATCTGTTATAATGTAAACTTAACTACAGATACTAAAAGTAATTACCCTTAATTGTTTTCAAATGACAGTTCCCTAGGAAGCTACACACTTCAAAACACACAAAGCTATGCTTCCACTAGACAAAACAAATTTTTGTTCTTTTCAAAGACATTTTACAGGCACAGTTGTTGCCCCACTGCAGTGTATAATAACTGTGTTTACTGGGGTACGGACCCAACTGTTTGTGAGCAATTATGAAGATCATCAACGCAACGTAGAGAAGGTGTATAAGAGTGTGTGTGGAAAGAGTGTGATCAACAGGCATGTGTGTTGTTCCTCCACAGAAGCACACAGCTGAGACTTCACCGGAGGCACACAGGCATGAGGAGTGGCATCCTAACGATGCTGCAACATGTATAATTCTTTCATTTTTCAAATTGCCTAAATAGCCTCTGGTTTTAAATGCAGGTGCAATGAATCTAAGTATAATGCTATTTATAATTCACAAGGTTTTGATAGCATGGAATAAACTCTTTTCTCAGCTCTAAGGAAAGTAGGTCTTGTTCCCTAACAGCTCTATTTTAAAAGGATTTTTATATAATAACATCTAACATTCTACCATAACTGCTAACATTCACCAAAAAAAAAACAAAACAAAACAAAAAAAAAACAACCATGTATCAAGCACCGTCCTAGATATTCTGGGTGATTAGCCAGTCCAAGACATACAACACTGAAAATGTGTCCCCATTATTATCCCATGTGTACAAAGAGTCACATGATCAGCAACAGGTTAACCCAGAACCTTAGACCCCAGCCTCCAGGAGCAATGCCATCCCTGCCCAGTTACTGTCCTGCTGCTAATCCCAGAAGCAACATGGGCAGGAAAGTGGTCGTCTCATCTTACACTTCCATGTAATGTAACATGCCATCTCTGAAAGTCAGGGTCACGGCAGAGCCTGGAGGCAGGAACTGAGGCACGGAGAGTGCTGCTTGCTGGCTTGTCCTCGTGCTTAGTCTGTTTTCTTACACAACACAGGACACCTGCCCAGGGGCTGGGCCCTCCCACATCCATCAATTTCACGAAAATGCCTCCACAGACTTGCCTAGAGTCCAATGTTACAGAGGCATTTTCTCAATGAAGACTCCCTCTTCATAGACGTATCGAGGTTTGTGCCAAGTTGACAGGAACCGGGTGTCCAGACAACCCTCATCACTGCATAGACTGTTTCAATAATTCTTTTTTTTTCTTCATATGTGTGGTTCTAGGGATTGAACTCATGTTTCTGCACACGCTAGCAAGTATTTAGTGAGCTATATCCCTCCTGATTTCTTCTTTAAAAACAAAAACAAAAAAACCTGCATGCCTGTTAACTCAGAATAACAGCGCTTAACTCAAAAAAATTATTAAGAAGATTAAATGAATATAATACCTGTAAATTAAGGAGGACTTAATGCATACTAAGGTATCATGAATGTTTGCTACATAGTAAATGGTTTTGTGCTAGGCTACATTGTTTTTTTAAATTAAAGAACAAAATTTTGTACATTTACTCAGATGTCCATTTGTCTCAGATAGTACAGGTGGCCTTACCTTGCCCAGGAATAGCATGAAGTCCCCCACTGTGTTGATGGCAGCCACTCGCAGAGCATTCTCCACTAGAATGACGAAGGCATCCTTTGCTGAGGTGCAGAAGTTGGTGCTATTGATAGCTGTGGCTGTGTATGCATTCTAGAAAAGAAGGGGGGAGGGGGGACCAGTCACCAGAAATGTATTTTGAAAGGCACAAACCATGTATGTTTACAGCACATCTTGTAAAAAGTATTCAGTAAAGCCCACGGCTTTCACGTGGTGTAAAGTAAACCTGGAAACAGAACATACGAGCCAGAGCCAGGTGAAGGGGCGGGAGGAAACTGTCATGGTAAACGGGCCACTTTCCAGTCCTCTTAACGGGGCCTCATGGAGACAAAACACGAATGTTCTGACATCCATGAACTTCCTCTCAGCCTTCCAAAACTTATGCAGAATTTAGACTTTCCTGGATGTCTGAAATGTGTGAAGCAATGGATCCAGGGTACACTGCTAACCACTTCTTGGTACAAAATGCAGAGCATTCCAAAGCTGAGGAAAAAGCTGCTGCTGAGTAACAACAGGTCACGGTCATGGGGCCTGTAGGAAGCCAGAAGACCCCCGTGATCCGGCAGGACTCTGATACAGATTCTCATCATAAAAATGGCGATAATTTACTACCTGGATATGTTTATTTCAAAAGCCATGATACAGTATTAAAAAAAAAAGAGCACCGCTTTTCTGTTAATATTCATTCATTCATTCATTCATTCATTCATTCATTCATTCATTCATCCTTGCTTCCTTACATGGTCATCTGCCCACATGTTCTATGAGGCTAGACCATAGCAGGAACAAAAGAATTAATGAACCTAACTGCAGTGTTCCACTTTTTCCCCCTGTCTTCTACAAGAACTCCTTTTGAAACATTCTACACAATGCCTCAGTAAAGTAAAAATAAACCCTCCTTTGAACTTGTGTTACAGTCACCCTGCTGGAAAACTGTGGAAGGCACTGTGGCAGCCAGACCTATCCTTAAAGAGCACAGAACGGTCCCCTGGCTCCCTAGCTCCCTGGTACTCATGAAAATACCCATTTAGCCATTTGTTCCTGAACAAGGATGGCCAAGCAACCATCTAAGGGCCCTGGCCGTGCCTGGCCTGATGGCTGCCCTCGTAAAGGAAGTTTTGCTGGGACAATGCCCTGCTCGCTTGGCTGAAACAAGTGTTTGTCACTGAGATCACATGACCCAGGAATAAGGCCAAGACGCTTTCTGGTTCCTTCTAGGAAAGGGTGTCTAAGCTATCTTCTGCAGGACTGCAGAGGATGAGGATTAAGGCGGGGACAGCCTACAGGGCCCGCTTCCTCATCACTTTAGAAACACAATGCTCATTCAACGCTCACCCCTAGGTTTACCAGCCTCCAGTCTTTTAGCATGTTTTATTATAATCTTTGTTCTTGTTATTTCCCACCTTGGTGCTGGGAAGGAAACCTAGACCTCAAATGTTCTGGGGAATTGATCTAATAAGCTGTAGCCCAGGCCCTCATAACTGTTTTATTGATCTTTTTATTTTGTTTTTCAGTCAAGAGTTGCTATGTTGTCTGGACTGGTCTCAAACTTGATGTATACTTGAGAATGGCCTTAAACTCCTGATCCTCCTGCCTCTCCCTCCATCGTGCCTGGATTACAGGCATGCATACCATGCCTGGCTAATTCTTTAGCCCAATGATTTACTGGAAACAGTCTTCAGTGATGTAGGATGTAAACCCCTTGGTGAGAAAAACCTTAGTTCCTCTGTTATTTATTTCATGTTTCTAGTGCTTGTGCTTCTTAGGCACCTGTCCTGCAATTGAGCCACAGACAAATGAGGTACCACAAACAAATGAAGTAGTTACTAATGCATTTTCAGGAGAAAAATACCCTCCCATAGTGACACACTTTCAGAAGACTCAGTTCCCTGTACCCATGTGATGGCTTGCTCACAAACTCACAACTGTACGTTAATTCTAGTTGCAGAGGATCTGTGCCCTGTTCTCACCTTTGTGGGTACTAGGCATATGTGTATTTAGGCAAAACATTCATACACATAAAATAGAATAAAAAGTCCAGTAAAATTCATCCTAATTTAAAAATCATTATAATGTCCAGAATTAGGAAAAGTGGGCAACTCTGAGTAATTCATTTATTATTAATTAATTAATTTTGAGACAAGGTTTCTCTGTGTAGCCCTAGCTCTCCTGGATATTAATCTGTAGATTAGGCTTGCTTTGAACTCACAGAGAATCACCTGCCTCTGCATGTGTGTGTGTGTGTGTGTGTGTGTGCGCGCGCGCGCATGTGTGTGTGTGTGCACACGTGTGTGTGTGTGTGTGTGTGTGTGTGCACACGTGTGCATGTGCGCGCGTGTGTTTACCCCCACACTGTCCAGTCTGTAGCCCAGGACCAACCATCTCTTAACTTGTGATCATCCCGCCTTAGCCTTTCAAGCGCTGGGATGACAGGCCGAGCCATAGAGCCTGAGTAGGAAGACCTATTAAAATCAATTAGGTCATTAGAAACAAGTTGGGTTTACCTATGATGTTCTCCCTTCCAGTTCCACCAGGGATCTCCCTGAGTCAGAGGCTCCATGTACCCCATCTCCTCTGTTACCATCATTCCAGCTGTTACCATCCTCCAGCAAGGACCTAACCCATGCTAGCTAAACTTGCTGTAGTCTACAGGCTGACATATGGAAACATGAGCTGTTTGCATACTGTCTGTAAAAATGTATTTTGTGTTAAGTATACACATACACACACACACTACTGGAGAGGGTGGATAAAGTTCGGCCTACAAACCCCCTCTACCTGGAGGACAAGCAATCTGCTACAACACACCAACCTCAGTTCTCTTGTCTCTAAAGCACAGGAAAAAATGCCTTGTTTACATTATATTTACATTAGTATGGTGTATTTTGCAATACACTAAAAATTACTTGCTATAAATCCTACTCACAGAGAAAAGCTTTATGATTCGATGATCTCATCGCTGAGCACACAGTGTTAAATAGCTAGTCCCTGATGGTGCCAGGGAGACCCAGACCAGTGTGACCCAATGCCTGAAGGAAAACATGTTCTGCTGGTAGCAATCTCTGCACCTAATGCAAACTCAGTTCAACTAGATGTGTCATCACCTTCACGTCCTGTCCAGCACTAATGAACAAGGAGTGTTCACAGGTCACTGTTTGTCTGTACAGTTCTAGCACCTACTCTATAAATAATAAATGGTGTTTCAACTCTCCTCTGTAAATCCTTTAGAGCAGCAGCAACAAATTGTTGGCCCAGGGATAACTGACACTGTGTAGCCTTAAGAACTATTTATTCAGGCTCGTTTGGATTTTGCTTGTTTGGGTTAGGCTATTTTTTTTGTGGGGGGGGGTTGGTTTTCTAAATTAACTGTCAGTATTTTAATAGCAGAAGACAAAATATAAACATTTAGAATTTTGGTGTGTGTGGTTTTTGTTTTTATTTTTTTCCTTTCTCAGAAAACTGAGGAGACTGAAGCTCACAATCATGACTGCCTGCTTCAGATGGCAGTGTCCCTTCAGGTCACACTCTGCATCACTGTCTATTGTCTTAGATGCCCCAACTGCCCCTTACATGCTTCAGTTTTCAGGCTCTGCTCCAGGCTTTCAGAGGCTGCATGCAAACCACAGGAGAAACAACAAAAAGCTCAGATGAGCCAACTCAAGGAGAGGACAGATGCCTTCTAAAGAGCGCTGGCAAAACAGAACCTTAAATGGGACTTCTTCACGGGAAGCACAGGGCACAGTGATAGGCAGTGTGGTAAGCGGTTCTCATCAGAGAGCAGTATAATCAACACCACCGCTTCCCTGTGCTCTAAATCTACTTTCGGAGAGTAAGCAAGTGATTTAGGAAAAATAAAAATGAGGACCACATTATAAGATTATATATATATATATAAAACAATTCACTATTATAGTATTGATATAAAAGTAGGCAGATTAATAGTGGAGAAAACAAAGTCCTATCATAGACTCATATGCTATAAATGATTTAATAATTCCAGCACTTGAGGGCAGCAGCACAACATAAGAGTTATTACAAGTGAGAGGTTAGCCTGGGCTACATACAACATTCATGTCATAAAAAGGAGAGAAGAACTCAGGAGGTGATTAAATGGGCACTTCATAGTGGGAGACACACTAATTTCTCACTTGCCATAGGACAGCTAACTGATCGAATCCCTGACATATCAGAGCATTAATGAAAGAAGAAGAAAGGAAACCTGTAACTCCAACTCTAAGGGACACAATGTCCTCTTCATGGTTCTGTGGGCACTCCCATTCACACACAAACTCACTCTCCCCCCGCCCCCATCACACACACACACACACACACACACACACACGCACTCACGCACGCATGCACACACGCACGCACGCACACACACGCACACACACACACACACGCACGCCACACACGCACACGCGCACACACACACACGCACACACACGCACTCACGCACGCACACACACACACACACGCACACGCACGCGCACACACTCACGCACAATTATCAGAAGGAGAAGGATGAGGATGAAGGTGAGTAGGAGGAGGAGGAGGAGGAGGAGGAGAAGGAGAAGGAGAAAATTGAGCCAATAGTCAAGTGACATGTACCAATTAGCCATGAAGAGCCAAGTAAGAGTTAATTTACCTGTACTAAATTTCACCCTTATTTAATCCTGGTGATGACAGCTATTATATATTTCTTTCTCTACTTACTAAGGATGGGAACTGAGTTACAGGCTCCACCGAGCTTGCACAAGAGCTACACTATCCATCTCTGAACTCTCTCCACTGCATGCCACCTCAACAGAGCTCTAAAGTATGGGCTCAACTCCAGGAGCAGGGAAAGGAAAAACTTTACAATCTGAACCCTGATTGCTCATGGAGGTGACATCGGGAGATGTGAGATAACTTCTAACACAGTTCAATTTCCAGCTGGGCACCAAACATCTATACAGCATGTACTATGTCACTAAGAAAGGTGACTCTAGCCCCAGATGTGTTTCAAAGGGCAGGAGAAGGCTGTCTGGAGGTCGTCTCTCAGTACTGCCATGACTCAGCATTTTATACACTTCACACAAACGGGTACTGACCAAGCTCTGAAACACTTCCGGGAAGTTTGAAACACTGCTGTAAGGAAACTGGTCCTTAGGCTCTATCTGTCATGGCAGGAAGCTTTCCAACATCTTCAATATGTTTGGTTACATTATTTCAAATAAAGCACCACACATAATTGGTCCCCACAGAGTTGGACTCCATTGTCCCAAACACAACTACTAAGTGTGAGTCCAGAATTCTTCACAAAGCTTTGCTCATGTTTGACCTACGACTACTTGAATGCATCTCCTGAGAACTCAGCTATCGTGTCTACAAATGAAGAGCCAAAGTGCACAACTCCTATATGAGAATCACTAAAATCACAAAATTACTAGAGAGCTCCTGACATAGGATATAGCTATGGCTTGAATCTGAAAGGTCCCATACTGGCTCATGTTTTGGAGGCTTGTCCTCTAGCTGGAGGCTCTATTTTAGAGGCTGTGGAACCTTCAATAAGCAAGGCTGGAAAAAGTAGGTTTTTAGGATGAGCCTCTGAAGGTCACTGCTCAGTCCCTGCTTCTGGCCTCATGCTCTGCCTCCTGGTCTGCTGTGGTAAAAGCATTCACCATGAACTCCTGCCATAATCTCTACCATGATGACCTAACCATGAGCCAAATTCCTTTTCTTAAGCTGTTTCTGTCAGGCATCTGGGTTACCACATTAGGTGTGGTGCTTTATTTGAAATGACGTAACCATACTGAAGATGTTAGGTATGATAGAAACAGACACTGGGTTGATTCCACTGGTCACTGACTACTTGGCATGACGTGTGTGTGTGTGTGTGTGTGTGTGTGTGTGTGTGTGTGTATGTGTGTTTCTCTCTTCACTACAGCTGCATGGCTTCATTGGAGGTGACTCACTTGGTTGGCCCTTTAAAGCCTACATAGTACTGGCATAACTAATAATTCATTCTAAAGGCACCTGAAGACCACCTGTGCCTGTGCATCAGACACTCTGCTACCTTCTGAGAAGACAAAGCAAACAAGATTTCTGCCTTTAAAAAGCTGTCAGTCTACAGGTTAAGATAAAGAAGTGACAGACAGTTTCAACTCCTTAATATTCTTCCTGAGGCAAGACCTGAAGCTCAGCAGAGGGCTGGGCCATTGCAAGAAGGTTTACCAATGATGGTTTTCTGGCACAGGGCTGGGAACCAAGACCAGAGAGGCAATCTAAGCCTGACATCCGGAGGATAAGCTACTTATGCAAGTAGACCATGACTTTTAGCCTATCAGTTGTCCCTAGGTAAAATTTTAAAGAAACTTTCAGGTTGTTCGGGGTATCATTAATATTTCTAAATGAGTTTCCAAATACTTGCACATTCACAGATAATAATGTGATCTGTAAACACATGTTGAATATATTCTTATTAAATATAACAAGGCATTATATCCACTTTCTCATATTAGCCACAGAGCGCGCTCAATAAAGCAAAGTACAGGCATGCCTGATACCAGTGCCACAGAACATCCACCTTATGGATAATATACAGTGAATGCAGAGCACAGGGCTATGGGTAAGTGGAGGGAAAGTCGATCACTTAGAGGTGAACGGTAAGAAAGTCAATTTCGCTTTGGCTTGTTGAATGAGGGCATCAATACATTAAAATTGATTGTTAGGGAATGAGAAAGTAAACAAAAACTAGACGCGAGAATGGCTGGCAAGATGCACAAGGGCAAACACACACACACACACACACACACACACATACATACACACACATAGACACACATGTACACACACATGTACACACACACATGTACACACACATACACACATAGACACACATGTACACACACATAGACACACATGTATACACACATACATACACACATACACACGCATAGACACACATGTACACACACATACACACACATACACACATGTACACACACATACACACACATAGACACACATGTACACACACACATGCACACACATGCATACACATANACACACATGTACACACATACACATACACACATAGACACACATGTACACACACATACATACACACATACATACACACACATAGACACACATGTACACACACATACACACACATACACACTAAACAAGATGCTCAGGGGACAAACATGCTAGTTATACAGAACACACACACACACACATACACACACATAGACACAGATGTACACACACACACACACACACACACACACTAAACAAGATGCTCAGGGGACAAACATGCTAGTTATACAGAACACACACACACAGAACACATACATATACACACACATACCACACACACACTAAACAAGACGCTGAGGGGGCAATCATGCTAGCTATGCAGGACACACATGCACAACAAAAAATGTAAATGAGGACAAGATAAGTCTACTGCAAGTTCTGCTTGTTTAGATATAGAAACACAGAGGGAGGCCTAACCTGTCCCTAAGTCAACTCCTTCAATCAGCCTTCAAAGTAATGCTTCCTAGGGCTGGGACAATGGCTCAGTTGGTAAAGTGCTTGCCATGCATGCATGAGGACTTGAGTCTTAAAATCGTGTAAAATCTGAGCACAGAGGCATGCACCTGCAATCCCAGAACTGAGGAGACAGGAGACTCCCCAGAGCTTGACGGCCAGCAAGGCTAACTACATCAGCAAGCTCCAGGTTCAGAGAGCCCCCGTCTCAAAAAACAGGTGGTCAATGATAGAAGAAGATATCAGACATCGACCTCGGGGCTCGACACATGTGGATGCACACAGAGACGTGCATACATTGACCTCAGGGCTCCACACATGTGGATGCACACAGAAACACAGAGACAGAAAAGGAACAACACTTCCTTTGATAATATTCCTCAGGTCAATATTGGAGATATCTCATGGTTTGATCAAAACAAAACATCAAGAAACAAGCTATCTCTACCAAGAGCAGCAACTGTGCAGAGGAGTCAGGCTCTAGAAAGGACTAAGTACCCACACAGAGGAGTCAGGGTCTATAAAGGACTAAGTACCTACACAGAGGAGTCAGGGTCTAGAAAGGACTAAGTACCCACACAGAGGAGTCAGGCTCTAGAAAAGACTAAGTACCCACACAGAGGAGTCAGGGTCTAAAAAGGACTAAGTACCCACACAGAGGAGTCAAGGTCTAAAAAGGACTAAGTACCCACAGCAGATTTCCAATAAAATAAAGCTCTCAAACAGTACTTAAATAATGCAAGAACAAAAAACAATGTGACTTAAGAGAAAAGGGACTTCTGCGGAAAGATGAACCCAATGACATGTTTATCCATGTATCAAAACTGAGATTAACATAATAATGATGTCAGTGAGCAAATACACTAGTTTACAAACAGGAACAGAATTTGAGTATGCTCTGTCAAGGAACAATGTATAATACCAGAAGAAAAACACAGTTTTTTTTCAATTAAGTTCAATTAATTTATCTAGGAAGAAGGAATGGCACATGTCTATTTGAAAGTGGGTCACACATACTGTGTTTTACCTGGTTTAAGTAGCTCAGGCACTTTTCAAGACACCAAAGGCAGCAAATGCAGGATTTCAGCATGCATCGTGCACAAGCGTTTTCCTGAGAGCGGAAAAGGCAAAAGTAATTAACAAACACAGAAGCAAAAATCTGATCATCATGAGCACAACTTCAAATGCTAGAAACATAAAAATGTAAAAGTCATAATGTAAGTTTCAAGGCCTCCATACCTATACCTTCCCTCTTCCAATATAATGGCGTTATAATGAATTATTTTCAAATCACTTCAAAGTAACATTTATTTACTAACGACTGCATATATGATAGAGGAAGACATAGGACCAGCAGAGACAAAAATAAATGTCAAACACCCAAAGGTTAGAGTCAGAGTAGGTCGGTGACATCGGGTTGTGAGGGTGGAGAAGAGGAAGTGAGCATTCTTGGACCAGTTTCTGGGAAAAGGCAGATTGCGAGCAAAGCTGCCGTGAAATTCACATTATTGCCAACGTCAGTAGGGGGTTCATATATGTTAGACATTAACCCTTTATGAGATGTACGGATTAGGTGGATTTCTTGGCTCTTCAGGCTCATTTTTGTTGCCTGTTCTTTTTGTTTAACAAAGAAAAAAAAAATCCTTTCCCAGATCAGTGTCAAAAGCCACATCCCCTGCTTCTAGAGGTTAGAGACTTACTGTTAGACTCACTGACCTCTGCTGTCTCCTACTGGGGACACTTGGCCAACAGAGCTGAACTGGACATGAGGGTATGAACGTTCTTAGCACAGAGACATGATAAGTGCTGTGAAGCTACGAGGCTTGGCTATTCCACACTTACACATGTATCAGAACATGCCACACCCACATCATATACAGTTATTTTGGGTTCTTAAGAAAAAGGGTAGAGAAGTGTTTCTGCTTCAATAAACTTGGTGACTCGCGGTTAGACAAGTGATTTTTCAGGGCAGGCGGAACGCGTACATGGGAGACAAGGAGGAAGAACAGATGCCACTTTGTTCAGATTCTGAAGTTTATCCTACTCTGTGCAGCACTGAGGTCTGGTGTATGCGCCCCAAGAGAGCCCGCCTAAACCCCTTGCTCTCACCTTCCCTTTGAGCTGACTGTGGATATACATAAGGACCATCCTGGGGATCTTGACGAGGGTGATAATGAAGGATCCTTTTGCCACAGTACCGAGGTGGTAACGAATAAGGCGATTCACTGATGCCAGAATAGGTGTGAAAGGCAAATTCCGTTTATCCCTGTTTTAAAAATGATCAAAAAGATAATTAAAACAAAGTCTAGAACAGGAAGGAAATACAAATATATATGGTCTGAAATCTACTGCAGTGTAAAAAAAATCACAGCAATAATATATAGCTTTAGGACAAACTGACAAAGTAACCAAAAATGTGGTAAAAATGTTACAAAATCAGCTTCACTTCTCTACAACACCAACAGAGCAGTTCTTAAGCTCTGTGACTTTAGATCAGGAATAAACTGTATCATCAGCAAATGGAATTTTAAGAAACAGTCTATAGCTGGCCAGGTGTGATGGTAGCTCAGACAGAGGCAGGCGAACCTCTGTGTTTGAGGCCAGCCTGGTGTAGGACAGCCAGCTGCCTCAAAAACAAAATAAACAAAATCTCTACAGCCAGTAGCTCAGGAGAATAGACTACTGTATGGATTATTCCTTCAGGGCGCAGCCCTGAAGGCAGCAAAGGCATCTCGCAGCAGCTCTTCTGAGAGAAACAATGAAGCTTGCCTTCTAATGGTCTCTTAACCTGACACTCAACAAAGTTTACTTCTTTATAGGTCCTTAGGTCCCATCATGCTCTGCTAAGCTGGTTTTGAGGCAATTGTAGCCAAGTGTGAGAGGAGGAATAAGCAATCCACAAAGTCACCAACTGTGTATTTGTTACATGCTTTCCAACTCCCAGTTGTGGCCTTAGCCCCACTATCTTTGCCTGTAGCCATGGCTACCTCAATGAACTGGGGTTCTCTTGTAGGTAAAAAGTCTTACCTAGTAAAGTAGTATGTTACCACAGCTCCTGCCACAGTCATCTGCTGACAGGCGAGAATGAACTCACTGATCCAAATCAGGCCAACCACATGGTACCACCACATGTACTGCAAAGGCCCAGAAATTTTGTACTCCACGAAACCTTGCTCATTCTGAACAGCACTGCCTGGGAAAATGTCAAGGAAGCAGAGAAGCATCACATAAAGCAGAAAGCAAGGCATCGGCTACTGAATGTAAATGAGCAGCAGGGTTTCCCGAGACACAGGCCACTCTCTCCGAAACAGGCCCAAATACGCTGGCTCTTAGTGCTGTTTCACTATGGGATGCAATTGTTATAACTTTAAAGTTACAAAATTAAACATTGCACAATTACACATTTGGCCTCTTCTAAGGCATCGCCAAAAGTGTTTAAACTAATCTATTTAGATATAGTTCTCATTCCATTATCAGTTATTTGGGCCTGGATGTTGTTTCTCCCTCCCTCCTTCCTCCCCCCTCTCTCCCTCCTTCCTTTCCAGGGTTTTATTTACCCAGTAATTATAGATCTAAACTATTCTCTAAGCATAGAAATAACTGTCCTATTCCTTTACTGAGTATGAGCTGACTGGACAGCGATGCTTCACACAAGGTCACTATCATTGCCCTCACCTCTCACAGTTAACACCCATGTCTTAACATTTGGTCCTGTGCCCCACTCTCAGGAACTCAACAGTAGTCCAGGATGACTCTGGACTGTGAAGCAAGGCACAGTGGCTATGAATTTATTAATTCATTGCAAAATGGATCCAAATATCTGAGTACATAGAGAATTCACTTCAAATCCATGACCCCCTCAAAATTAAGAAGTTTTAGGGCTTGGCAGGTCTAGATCCAAATTGCTAAGATCTGTTAAAAGTCATGAAGTGAGAATGAGTTATTAATGCTCCTTCTTGTTAAGATTTGATGGCAACTGGATCTCTGTTGACAAATTTATGAAGAATTGTATCTCTCTGGGGTACGTGCGTGTGTGTGTGTGTGTGTGTGTGTGTGTGTGTGTGTGTGGTGTACTAGGGATCAACAGGCCCTCACTCATGTATGCAAGCATTCTATACTAAGCAGCTACACCTCTAACCCTCTTTGATGACTTAAAATATACCGGTGCAAATTAGATTCATGAACAGGGGGAAGAAACTGCATTTCTTACCAGTAGTGCCAAGGAAGAGAAGTGTCATTATCCAGTATGCCCAAAATAAGACGAGAGCAAAAAACGTCCAGAAGGGCTGGAAGACTAACAGAGGCAAGTGTATGAAGACCTTGCCAGCCACGTGGAACAAGGCGATGGTGAGAGCCACACGCTTGCGCATAACCAGCATGATCAGGAAGAGAATGACCTGAGGAGGGGAAGAGAGGGAAGCATCATGTCTCTAAGTGGTGAAAACCCAAACCACAGAGCGGTGCACAACTCTAACGCAGCTTCCTCAGTTTATTAAGACCTTTCCTTTGCTCACTAATTACCAGTCAAACTGCCAGTCAGGACTCGCCTATCAGTCTGAGTAAAGTTGGGAGAGCTGTATGCCACCACATCAAAGCAAGGGAAGCAGTCCTTTGTATTCATCTCCTTTGCTGACTGACACTCCTTAGGTAGGACCTGTGGCAGAATAACCGTTGGCTACTCAATCTCCACCCCATTCCTCTAGAAGCTAGCATAAAGAACTCTAGTTAAAGAAGCACAATTAACAAATATCTTTGGAGCCAATAGTTTTAGTGCCATTAGTCTTGTTATTATTATTGTTGTTGTTGTTGTTGTTATTATTAGTCTTATGGATGCTCAAAAAAATAAACTTGAGACCATCCCTCATTTAACTATAGGCTAGTCAGTGAGATTTTCACTGTATAACACACATCTAAGTAGAGTGCGTCTCACTTAAAATTTCAATACCACATATATTGTTAAAAGGTAAGTCTTAAATAAAAGCAAAAATAACAAGTGAACAAGTAAGAGGAATGATATTCTATTTCTTAATATATTATTCAGCAACATGGAGAGATGTTTCCCAAGATGTTAACTATCTTTTGACAATGAGGAATGTGCTATTAGCAAATGATAATATAAACATCCCAAGTGAAAATTATCTCAAAAGGCACACAGTGCAGAAGGGACAGTTGTATCAAAGAACACTCATTGATTAGAGAAGCCTCTAGCAGTCTTTGAACTGGAAGTACACTATGGGGAAGCTGTACAGGGGCCGGAGTGAGTTTCTGTCCACTTAGGACCACAAGCACACAACACTGAGATCCCCACTTGCATTCCCACTCACAGTGAACACTGTAGCTGAAATGGCATAGATGAGGAGCGCTCGCAGATTGTCCTCAGCTATCTGAAGCTGTTCAGGAATAACTGCTCCTTTGAGGGACCTTCTTTGCTTTGCATACAGCCACCACAGTACACCCGTGCCACCTGGAGATACATGACAATTGGTTTTGCAAATATCAGTACAAGTAAATAGTGACATATATGCTTAACTTTCTGGACCTAAACTTTTTATCACCATTTGGGACACACACAGTGACAATCCACTTAACTAGAAAGCATGTGGTTACAACACTTTGGTATCCTAAGAAGGAAGGTACCGTTCATATTGTCTACAAATCCTTCAGTGTATCAATTAGACTTTCTCAATATATTCATCACTGACAATGAAGCTGAGCTCAGAGCCAGTTCCAACAGAAACCTCCAAGAGAAACCAGTAATAACAAGGCCTAGCACTAATGGTCATGCAATTGATTAAATACTTGAACAGATTAGATAAATAACAGACAAAGGGTATGAAGGAGTAAGAGTAGTTCTCCCCAAATGTGGGAACAAAAGTAGGAAACCTCTGAATGCACTGGGTTGGGGGCTGAAGGACTTTTATCTCTAATACTAGCTCAGACATAAAAATACTGAATAACAAGGCAAACCTACCTCCATTATATACCTGGATTTCCACCCAATGAATTTATTTAGCACCTACTCACCAGGGACAGTAGTAAAGAGATGCCCACCTTCTCTGCTCACTGAGTTTACTCAATGGAAACTAACAGGGTAACTCACAGGAGATTGTGAAGTCTAAGTGGAAAATCTAGACAGGAGAGTCCTAGGCTGAGGAAGGTGCTGCAGTTTTTAAAACCAATAAGCAAGGCCTCACTGAGATGATGTGTCTGGGCAAGACAGTAACGTCTGAGGAAGATCAACTTCTGAAACTACCTAAGGAAAAAGCATCCCAGAGAGGAGTCTAGGAGGCTGAGGCAAGACCCTGAATACTAGGAGAGTTCCTTCTCTAACCCTAAAGACCACTGATCCATCCTAAAGCAGGTCAGCAAGAACGATGCTCAGAGGTGTGGGCGGAAGGGTAGCTGGATGCCAGACTACCCTGGAAAGGAGTTATTGGCCACAGTAAGGAAGGGCCATCCAAAGCAGAGTTGGGGGAGACTAATACAAATAATATCTGGCAGATAAAAACTGAACTAAGATCTACACTTATCAACCCGACCTCCACCTGTAAGTTCCCTATCCTGTCTGCTCATAGTAAACTGTGGAGTTTTCTTCTAATGAAAACATGTGGAAACCAAAATAACTAAAAGTATAAACATACTTCTTCCCCTTTGAAGTCCCAAGGTACCAGAAAGCTGCTTGGAAAACTGTTTAACATATCGGAAAAGGAGCGCAGTTACACTCTCTACAAATAGGAATAGGCAGTCCAAAGAGAAGCTGAAGCCACAGGAGAGCAGGGTGAGAACACCTACTTTAAGGATGCTTACAGTACACGCTTACAGTACACTCACAGTAGATGCTGTGCACAAGCTTCTGAATCCGCGCTAACACCTGTGCTGACCCCTCTACTGTTATGACCCAGTTTATCTATTATGACTAGTAAACATTCGTTATTGATTTCACAAATTAGAAAACTGAAATTAGGGAAGTTAAGTAACAAGAAATACCTTGTTCAGTAAGTGGTAAATTTAGGTTTATTATTAAAGCTACATATCTGACCATGAGTCAGACTCAAAGGCTGCCACAGATGAGAAGGGGAAAAACCAGATGAGAGCAGGAAAAACAGAGAGATCGGAACTGAGTACCAGATCTCAGTCCCTCCCTGTCATTGCCAGACATGGACCAACAGTGGGAAAATTAACCCCAAGAGGGAATAGAGTCAGCCTGACTAACTCATCCCGACATAAAAGAGAAGGGCAAGACTGTCCAGAAGACGATAACATTTCATGGAATAGGCAATGCCTTTAAGAAGAAAAACAGCCACTGGGACAGGACCAATGACCAAACACAGAAACAAAAGCAGCTCTTCTGAGGTGGGAAAGAGCCATCCCCAAAAGATGACAGGCGAGGGCAGGAAGCAGACTCATTTTTTAAACCCTTTCACTTAAAGGGCTGCTGGAAACCACACTAAAAACCTCTAAGGGATGGATCAGGCAAAGAAACAAAATGCAAGATGGTCATTCTGAGGATTCTGGGGAATGCACAGGCAGGAAGGAACATATGTGCCTGAACATGCTTCTATCCAGGGAAGCCAAAATGTGCGTGTAAAGGTAAAGACAATATTTGATCATCTAGAACTGGGAAAATACAGAATCTATTAAGTTACTCATGAATAAATCATCTGAATTCAGTCAATACAAAGGTGAACCAAATTACGAATTCAGAAAGGCTTATAGACACAGGATGCAGATCAGTCCAAGAATCCCAACCTTAAATGTAAATCTAAGTCTGAGGCCTTTCAATACAAGGCTAAATACATTCTTAAGGCACAGTATGTAAAAACAATATTTTAATGTAATAATAACTTGAATTTAAAAGCTATGATTATTTGACAAGGCTTGGAAGCATGAATGAACACAAGGGTGCCTGTAACGCAGGAGGGGAAGAAAATGCTAATCCTGCAAAGGCCAGGGAACAACATGTATCATCACTGCCTCTAACAATCACAGGATTAAGCAGTAGCTTACAAATAAACACAGGCTACCAACTATAGTAGAAACATCTTACAGTAAAGACTGCCAGAAAATAGTCTATGCAGAAAAGCTAGAGAAGGGGAAGCAGGTGTGAACAGCAGAAGGGTGAGCATGAGTTGGATTATAGACATAAGTGGAGAGACAGCCAACGGAGCTCAAGATGTTAACTAAATGCTGCGTGCTCGTATGCATGTGCAGAGAAAAGGGTATGCGCTTCAAGTGCTAACCAGAGGGAAAGGAGGGAACGAGACTATAATTATAATACCCCCAAGGCAAAAATAAACACGCATTCTGAAGAAGAAATAGCACGGGAAAATAAAAATTTCATTTTCTTCTTTTTATTTCAGTTTCTACCATGAAATTAATTAGGTACCATGAAAACAAAGAAGGAAATTGCTTACCAAGTGAACCCAGTATGACCAGAACTGTTAGAATCCACACTAACACTCTCGATATATACCTGATGATCACCATCAGGATCATGGACAGAACTGCAGGGAAAACAGAACACAAACATCATTTGAAAACCGTAAGAGAATACAAAGAGAAAGTCTTACGAGTGTTGCTTTCTTCTACAGGAATAATTCGATGCTATTGACTTAGTTCATGACTACAATTTTGAAAAGGGATGGGCTGCTTTTGAAATTATGATTCACACACTTAAATAGCATCTCTGAAAACCAAAGGTCCTAACTGTGTGGGTTATAAACTACAGGAAAGAATACATGCTAATGCGAATGCTGACTGCGCAACAACCAGGGCTGCTGTGCAGTCATCATCAGGGAGACGTCAGACATGCACACAGACATCAGCACAAGAGGTGTAGAGCATGACATGTCATGTTGGTGACCAAAACAAAAACACAAAAAACCGGAACATGTGGCTGCAGATCCACTACTGCCCTGAGTAACCTGTACTGTCTCAGGTCAAACTTCTCTAATTCAGCAAACCAGATGGTATTTAAACACTGTCTAATATTTAACATTTAACTCTACCACTCAGAGAGCGTATGAGCCTATGATACAATATAAAATTCTTAAACTACTAAAGCCAAATCCCAACTGATCTCATTTCTTAACTAACTGCAAAGCTGTTCCTCAGAAACGAGCAACGGTTAGGCTGGGTTACTTAGCCAACTCCCTTATCTATCCCAAACTAAAATCCAATGTGCCAAAATTGTAATTAAAATGCTTGAAAAGGGGGCACTTAACCATTGTGTGAGAAATATAATACTGAATAATACTTTATAAACATTTAATGATCTGAAAGCCCATTCCACAAAGAAAGGAACAAAGATATCATGGATTTATATTCTTTTCTTATGCCTCAAGAGAGAAATATTCTAATAAAAGTGGAATTCCAATGAATTCACATTATTATTCTTAAAGTTTGTATATGTCTTTTGGTTAAACAATCAACTATTTCAGAAAACCAAGTTGTCACATTAACTTGGGCCATTCGCAAAGCTAAATAAATGGTTAGGCCTGGGTACAGGGATTTTAAAGTTACCACTTTAACAGTGAATGCACAGGAATGAGAACAGATGTGAGCCTTTCAATATCACAGAACTATAATTTCATGTGGACAGCATTACTTTAATTGAGTCAAGCAGCACTATGCAAAAAGAAAACACTGTCTAACGATGAGAAAGGTGGAGATACAGCTTATATCTTTTCAATGAATACAACCGCTATTAAACATACATAAATATTAATTTTACTTATGCAATGGAATAGTTGTTTGGTTCCTACCAGCTTCTATCTCTCAAGTAAGACGTCTTATAAACTCTGATATGCACTTCTACAGTTTTAGAATAATGTAGGTCTTTTTTATTTTTAAAATAAAATTAATTTTTAGAATCTAATTATTGACTAAATAATTCTGTGGCTAACAAGTGGAGATTTCCTAGCTTTCCCAGAAAGACAATAATACTATATACTACAGCAAAAACGTAAAATTACATACGTCAAGAGTAACCTATGTCCTTAGAATATATAAGATCTTTATATATTCTCTCTATATAGAATAGCCTCTTTTATGTGTAAATATACCTTTGGAATGATATCTAAAAACAAGAGGATTACTAAATCATTAGAAGGAGCCTCCTGCTATTATTAAAGATAATCAACCATGACTTAGTAACCAAGTGTGGGGAAACAAGTCTTTAATCAAAGAAAAAAAAAAAGAAGCAACAAGAAAGAGTTTCAGATATATGGCATACATAGTTTTATGTATATAATTATATGTAATCTGAAACAGTTCTTTTGGCCGTGGGTAGTCAAACATTTTACACATTATCTCCAATTGTATGCAACCAGAGCAGCCTTCTGCAGTACTATGAAACAGCTAATAATGAGAAAAACAATTACCTAGTGATAACAAGCAAAGTCCCAATATAATTTCTTTGCTGGTCATTACTCCACTAATCAGCCTGTGTAAGACACTATTGTCACTGACAAAGGTGATCAGGGCCTCTGCAAACTTGGCATAGCAGGAAATGTTCACAGGAGCACAGCGATGGAAGAATGGAATAGGTGCACTGGTGACACAAGAAAAAAAATCAGAAAAAAAATTACTCCTACGTAATATAAATGCCACATCAAACACACAAATGAGAGGTGAAAATGGCTGCGATACACTCCACCCCGCGCATTGGTTATGGGAGCTAAGAGCTGTGCGCTATGAAGATGGCCGCTGTGCGGACAGATGCCGATCTTACCAGGGGTTTATCAGAGAGGGTGGAGTGCGTATTCCAACAGAAGACATCACCCCCCCTCCGAAGAGAAACACACACACACACACATACACACACACATGCACATACACATGCACATGGAGAACTACCAGGAGCAAAAGCAAGCACGCGAGATCCTCCACTCTGCACATCTACCACGGGCAGATGGCGAAGCTTACAAGCATATACTTCATTCGGTGGGAAGGGAACGTTTGCCAAATGCAACTTAAAGTAAACATACACACATGCTTTTACTTGAGACAGGCCACCATTAATAGAATGTTTCCTCTTTCAAATCATCACAGGAAACCTCATATTAATAAAGGTGTTAAGGGCACAAGCTTATATAACCTCATTAACACAAAAGCATGCCAAGACATTGACAGACAACAACTTAAAACAGCCATTATTACCACTCTACAGAAATGCTTATAACACAGAAATACACAGGGAAATTACATATAAGGTAGTGGTGACATCGCTGTTTAAAATATTACACATAAATATGGGAACAACAGAATACTCTAGTAAAGAGTGAAAAATACAGTTAGGGTCTTGTTAGGGTCATGCAATTCTGGGCTGTTTTCTTTCCTTTTCCAGTGCTCGGTAATGAACCCACGGAGGATCTCAGGCATGCTAGATAACTGCTCTACTGCTCAACTATACTCCAGCAAATGTCTTTACTTTTTATATGGTATATATATGATATATACATATGATATGTCATATATATGACCTGTGTCTAGGGAAAAAAGGAAACTGATTTAGTCATTAACCCAAGTTTCCACTTACTACAGCTGTGACCTGTGAGAGGACACAGGTGTGTATGAGGTGTGACTTGAATCTGGCTTGTAATAACATGGATCTACTTCAACTTCTGAGCATATAACACATATATACATATCTAACCAACGATAACACTGTTCACCAGAGAACACTAGGCTTTTTGGAGAGCTCAAACATATAAAAATACATATGTATAAATATACATGTATAAATTAAATTAAAATTTGGCCATTCTAACATAAGCCTAACATGATTAGAGCTGTTTGTGTGACAAGTGGCAGGTGTAATTAATATACTAGACTGGACTGGAGACCTCTTTTTGTGTCCTTAATCTTTAATATTAATCTAACTAGTAACTAACTGATACTGTAAAGTTATATGGTTGGACATCAAACTTCAAGGCTTTTAATCTCAGGAAAACAATAACTGACCTGAAGCAAAATACAGTCTTTGTTTCCTTCCTCAAAAAAAAAAAAAAAAAAAAAAAACCAAAACAAAAAAACAAAAAAAAAAAAAAAAAAAAAAAAAAAAACAAAAAAACCCAATATTTTTAAAATCAGAAGAGTGAACTATGCATCTGTTTCCGTTAAATGAACACTAGTGGTAATAGCAACATCATCCNAAAAAAAAAAAAAAAAAAAAAAAACCAAACCAAAAAACCAAACAAAAACAAAAAAACAAATAAAAAACAAAAAAACCCAATATTTTTAAAATCAGAAGAGTGAACTATGCATCTGTTTCCGTTAAATGAACACTAGTGGTAATAGCAACATCATCCACAAGACTAGACTTTACAAAAAACAAAGTAATTTTAAAGATGAAGCCTTACCTTAGATATATTTCAGTAAAAATGTATTCAAAAAATGATGTAACAATATAACATGAATATTCATTTTTTTAAAACCCATTATCTGTGTACATGTATGTGTATACTTCCAAAATGGCATTGAATGAGCTCCCTAGAGATTTAATGCCAAATTCCTAACACTTTATTTTAAATTGTAGGAGGCTAGGAATTCTGATCAATTGTTTTTTGAACAGTGTTATGTCATTAAAAATGAGAAAAGGTATCAAATTACATAATACTTTTAAGTGAAATAGATGTAGTAGAAACACTACAAGAATTTTAAAACGGATTAGCTATAAATCTCTTAAGTCAACAGAGGCTGATTTGGGGCAAAAGTTATTAAACTGATACTGTTATAACTGGCAGGTTATTTTTTTTCCTACGTTATGTAGAGAGATGTCTTTTCTGTCAAGTCAGTACCCCTGTCTAGTTATAGATCCAGACACACTCACATACACACACCCAAACGTTCTCTGGTCTATAGTCACCTGCATTTCTACCTTCTGTGTGTGTTGGTCTGTCATCTCCGATGTAGCTCTGGCTGAACACATTGGCCCCACCTTTAACCTGAAAGGGACCCACCTTAAGTCCTTCTTCATTAGTCCTGCATACGCTCTTCTTGTTTCCTATCAGATATCAATTAAAGCCCTAATTCTCCTGACACTGCACAGTCACAAGCCATTGTCTTCTCAGTTTTGTTCTGTAAGTCTCTTCAGGCCACCCTGTCACCCAAGAGCTGGCTCACAAGGCAGTGATTCCAATCCTCAGAACTAGCACGGCCAGGATGGTCAGAGTTTGCTTCCTTATGAGTTCAGAATCAAAGGGAAGGACTGTACATTTAAAATCCCAATCCTTCCTATCTACTGAGGAAGAAACGCCGAGGCAGGCTGCTCGGAACTGTGACCTGGCCAACTCTTATAAATACCCTTCAAAGAATTGGGGGTGAAACAACAGTATCCTTTTTACCTTATAATTTACTGTATATTAGTTAGAAAATACTTGGTAGCTCCAAATTTTAAAGTATAAACGGACCAAAAACTGGTAATTACATTATCTATAGTCAAAATGGTCAAAATCTGCTTTGAACTAGGGCAAATGAAAGACAAATAGGAAAGAATTTATGGATCCATTACTCAAAAATAAAATGAAATCCTTAGCTGTGAAGTTAAAACTCTTATCTGCCTGCCTACTTTCCTTCCCTTCCCTTTCTCCCTCCCTCCTTCCTTCATTCCTTCCCCCTCCTTCCCACTGAGCTCAAGGCCGTGGATTCTACCGTGTAACTATACTCTTAGCTGTGGATTCTGCCGTGTAACTATACTTTTAGCGCTTGGAACTTTCCTGTTGCTGCTGTTTCGTTTCTGATATACAGTCTCACTCTGTAGTCTAGACTACCCTTACTCATAGCAATCCTCCTGTCTCAACTTCCCCAGTGCTGAAATTATTGGCTATTTATAAGCCACCATATTTAGTTTTGTATTTTTCTTTCTTTCTTTTTTGTTTTGTTTTGTTTTTGAGATGGGGTTTTTCTGAACAGCTCTGGCTGTCCTGGAGCTCACTTTGTAGACCAGGTTGTCCTCGAACTCAGAGATTCACCTGTCTCTGCCTCCCAAGTGCTAGATTAAAGGCGTGTCCCAACATTGTCCAGGTTTTCTTTTGTTTTAAAGCTTAATTTATTTAAAAATTTTTAGTGATTAAATCTATTCTCTGATGAGTTCATACCTGAATAAAATGTATTTAGTCAGGTTACTCTCACAGAATTCTTTTATTTTGAATACTTCTTATATCGAAATGATTGTGTTTTTACCGCTTAAGTCCTATTTAACATAATGAATTATCTCACTTCACATCCCCTGAGAAAACATTCTGAGATCCTGGTATATGAGATCATGTCATCTAGCCTCTATAGTCTTTACTTAATGAAAAGGGCACGCATAAAGAATTCTCTTTACAGTAAGTTTCTCTCTCTTTCAAGGGCACAGACTAATGAATCTTGAAGAAGTCAGTGTGTATCCTGTAGGGTCTGGCACTTCACATTACTATTAGCTGACAAGAATAAGATGTATGTGTAACAAGTCTTTTGCAGATACTTTTAAAAATGAGCCACTCATAGGTAATGTGTGTATTACCTAGGCAAAGACATTGCTCACCTCCCTTTTGAGTCCTGACTACAACAGTGAAGGGGGTCCCTACTGTATGACCAACAGTGCCTGATAACCTGGTCACATGCCTTCATGAAAGGAGGCAGAGATGAGCACCTCAATTGCTACTTCAGAACCCCTAGCTAAAACTAAACAACCACACATTATTTCTAGCATGAAGTTTTGAGAAAATAATAATAATAAAGGATTCTAGAAAGATCTCTGTATTGTATTAAAAAGCAGACGCTAAATCAAAAAGAATCTAGCAGTTATATAAAGTATATTTCATTTTCTCTTTCCTTTCATTTCTATATACTTTAGAAACAGCAGCAACTGCCACAGAGATTCTGTAAGATATATGCTCAAATTCTGACTCACAGCAATTACTGTGTGGCCTTGGGTAACTTATTTTCTCTCATCTCCCATTTCCTTCATCTATAAATTAAGGGCAAAATCTGCACGGGTTTTGTGAGGGTTCAATGATAGAATAATACATATGAGAAACAGGATGTTGGTCAGACACAGGAAGTGATTTGTAAATCATTCATCCATCTATCTTCCACTTGAAAATAAGAATAGGAATGCCGTTTCTCATTTATTCATTTCTCGCCTCAGTATTATGTTATTAACTGTGTGGCACCCAGCAACCGTTCTGGTATCAAGAGGAACCCAAGTAAGCAAACAAACTGAGAGATTGTTCTGTTCTTGTTGTTATCCCTCACTGTATGTGATACCACTAGAAGCATTCAGGGTGGCTATTCCCCACACCGCTACTCCACTTGGCATTTCACCCAACAGAGGTATGAACTGCCTTTTGTAGCCATTTTCTCTTAACACTTCAAAGCTGACAGGTCATCTGACGTTTACTGTGTATTAGTGTTTTACTGCACAGCAGTCTGTAGCTGCTTGCGCTAAGCTGACAACCTTCAGCTGTATGACTCTGGGCACCCAGGAAGGTCTGGGCGAACGGAAGGGCTCTAGAAGTAGGGAGAGAGAGTACTTCTCAAGCTGGGTGTCAAGAACAAAAATGGACATTTAACATCTGTCATCTTAAGCCCTGAAATAATTTTGTCAATGTGAATTGTGGTAGTTTGAGTAAGTTTGGTCCTCATAGACTCATGTGTTTGAAACCTTGGTCCATAGGGATTGGCACTATTAGAAGGTATGACCTTATTGGAGTAGGTGTGGCCTTGTTGAAGGAAGTATGTCAGTGTGGAGGTGGGCCTTGAAGTCTTATATATATTCTCAAGCTACACCCTGTGTAGAAAAAGTCTCCATCTGCTGCCTGCAAACCAAGATGTAGAACTCTCAGCTCCTTCCCTGCACCATGTCTGCCTGCACGCTGCCATGCTGCCCGCCACAACAATAATGCACTGAACCTCTGAACCTGAAGCCAGTCCCAATGAAATGTTGCCCTTTATAAGAGTTGCCTTAGTCATGGTGTCTTTTTACAGCCGTGGAAACCCTAACTAAAAAAAAAAAAAAAAAAAAAAAAAAAACATTGGGAAACCAAAAAAAAAAAAAAAAAAAAAAAAAAAAAAAATGCATATTTCTATTTATTCGTGGAGAAACGTGGTTTACACACAGCAGAACAGATTTAGTCCAGCTGGTAAGAAGAACAATGGGGCAAGTCCTCCACAGACTATAAATTTTAGGTTTTTCTTACTGAGCATCACTGAAAAGAGTCTATTTTCATGTCTACAGACTTTACATTTTGATTTTTAGTAGCAGCCTAACAAGACTGAAAGAGCTGGAAATCAATGTGACCAATATGCCTTTTTCTATTTCCCAACAGAAATATTTCAAATTTAAGTTTAGAAGTCATGACTTGTTTGAACCCAAGTCCCTGCTGCTCTGTCCCAGTGGACGCTATGTTCCTAGGGGAAGGGGACAAGGAGAAGATGTAAAAGGAGATAGGAAAGAAGGACCACACTCACATCAGAGTGCTCAGTTCCAGGGATCAGACATGGTCTTCTGACCTCTGTAGGCACCTACCCACACCTACATGTACATTGAAATGAGGGCTAGGAATTGTGGTACACACTTTGAATCCCAGTACTTGTAAGGCACAGGCAGGATAATCTTTCTAAGTTCCAAGCCAGCCAGAGCTACATAGTGAGACTCTTGTCTAAATTTCAAAATGAATGAATGGATGAATGGATGAATGAATAAATGAATAAATGAATAAATGAATAAATGAATGAGTAAATAACAAAGCTGGCCCATATGGAAGGACCACAGATTGTGAGACAGGGTGGTGATAAGCTACACCCACACCCACCCACAATTATGAAGGAGCAAAGCAACCTCATTCCCATGCCCAGGGCTTTCTAGTTTTTTGGGTTTTTGTTTTGTTTTGTTTTGTTTTGTTTTAAATAGTATGCTTCAGCCTAGAAAGAATGAGTCTATACGCCAAACTTTAGCAGTTGGATAGCTATGCATATAAAGCTCTTCTTCTCTTCTCCACTGAGCCACATCTCCAAGACAGGGTTGCCCGAGATACCTAGGCCTCAAACTTGTTAGTTACCTCAGACCTTGAAGTTGAGACCCTCCTGCGTCAGCAGCTTAAGTATTTGGGATTATAGCCCTATACATCCAGGCCCAGCTCTGGCTTGTTTTTATCAATACATTTTCTACAATGACTGGATCCAGAGCACCTTTGCGCTGCTGCGGCTGAGGCATGCCTAGCACTCTTCACTTCTATTAGTGCAAGCTCTTGAGTTGTGGCTTTAAGGCTGTAATATTTAAATCCTTCCTGAGTTTCTTCTAAAATAGTCCCTTTATGCCTACAGGCTTTAAATCCTGATTTAAAAGAACTAGAAATCAATTTAAGTAATGTGTCTGTTTTGTACTTTGCAAAAGAAAATTTAAAATTCAAGTTAATAAAGCACAAGTTTTACAAGTAATCCTGAAGTCGACATAATGTGCTTTAATGTTCTTGAATCTCAAAATTTTCACTTAATAGCCCCCTATAACATAGTCACTTTATAGGTTTCCCATGTCACACTGTTAGAAAGCTAAAGTACTTCAAAGTGTGTGCATGTATAGACACATGCACACACATATATATAATTTTGAGAATATACTCTATAATGCTTGAGTGTCTGTATCTTTAAAAAAATATGTGTCATGTTAATGTTTGCTGAACTCCTAAATACTGGGAACCACTGCCAAAGAATAATTCTTTCCTTTCTTTTTTTTTTTTTTTTTTTTTTTAAGATTTATTTATTTATTTATTTAATGTAAGTAGCTATCTTCAGACACTCCAGAAAAGGGTGTTAGATCTCATTGCGGATGGTTGTGAGCCACCATATGGTTGCTGGGATTTGAACTCATGACCTTTGAAAGAGCAGTTGGTGCTCTTACCCGCTGAGCTATCTCACCAGCCCCAAAGAATATTTCTTGATCTTTGGTTTATTATATACACTCAGTATATAATAATAAATGTTTGCTAAATAAAGTTTGTATCAACCTTGGCAAATAGCCTAACCCTGAGAATAAACCTGAAGGATATGACCTAAACAAGAGATGGGTAATTCACATACTTTTAAAATACAGAGTAAATAAAAAACTCACTTCAGTTCATGTTACTAGGATCAAGTTCAAGGCATCTATGGGGACAGTGGGAATTGGATCCAACTTAGTTGTAGACTGGACAATGATTCAGAGTTTTATATACTTAAAATTGTAAAATTAAAATAAAAACACCAGAGCCCTGAGAGAAACTTGAAATATCTCAGAACAAGAGAAGTTGTCTGTGAGAAAATTTTTATAAAGATTTAAAAAAACAAAAATTAAGAGCTATTAAGTTTAGTCATACTTTTAAAATATGGTTATCAAAGATGCCCCAGCGACTGGCATCATCAAATGACAGTTTTCTCAGAACATCACGGTGTTAAGTTTACCTATGAAAACAAAGGCTACAAGTTAACAACTTTACAATAAGATTTACCTGGCTGGTACTGGCAGTTTGGGGCAAAAGCCAGAGGATTTTGAAGTCAGAGTATATTCAGAAGGTTTTATGTTGTAGCTACATAGTGCTGAGCCTGTTGAAAGAAGGGCACAGGTTAGCTGGTGGAAGAGTCTGAACAAGGTATCCAACTGTTTCTCCTTAACTTTGTAATACTAATGTACATTTGCAGTTGTTATAGATTCTGTAAAAACGAGACTTAATGTATACTATGAATCATTTAAAACACTTTTCTCTGAAATGACCTACAATTTAATGTATTTTAGGCACAAATTTAAATTACTAAAATCTTTATTGACTGCCATGTCAGACTCTCTGTCAGATGACAGAGATATATACATCACTTACTGTAAGCTTATAAAATGGGCACTAGGACACTCACAAACTAGAAGATAAACTAAAAACACAGGCAGTTGGTAGAAAGCCTGGGATTAATCAGGCACCAAACTATTACTACAAACCCTGTACTCCACTGTATAACTGTCTCTGACTCATGTATTTTCCATCACTGAAAACCGAATATACTGCACACAGCATTGCACGGAAGTGGGATATCACATTTTTCTTATTTAAAAGGCAGGAACTATTCTCAACTATTAAATCACTGAACAAATTCATAAACTGGTAAGTGATTTACAATTTTCAGACAGCTTATAATCGCTTATATTCAACTTTTGATTGGCTATAGAAAGGGTTTTCTAATCGTATGACTAATACTTATCTAAATAACACTGAACAGTCGGAATGACACTGAATTTAGTATGTACTATTTTACTGAGCTGCAAGTGTTCTGACATAGTGACTTCCATACAGGAAGGTTTACTGCACTGCAACAACAGAAGCTTGTGTGTAAGCAGCAGGCTGGTGTTGCTGTGGTTTTCGCAGAGTACCTACCACGTTATACACATAAACCATCCGACTAACTGAAATTCCTACAAGATTTCTAAGTTAGCAAAATACTCCATCATTAATATAAATAGAAGAGCTTTTGTTGGTACAATGAACGATACTGAGCTCTTATATGGTACCACTATGAAACAGGCTCAAAATATACTGTGAGGTCAGAGTGGCCGATTTCAACACTCAACTAATTACAGGAAAGACTCTTGATCATATCTCAGAGAAATGGAGAGAAAAATAAAAAAAAAATAAACATATTTTGGTTTTCTTAGGACAAAACTGGGAGTAAGTTTATTTACTTTTATCTTGTTTGATCAAGCAAACTAGTTTTCAGAAATTTCTGAAAGACAACAAATCAGAAAATATCTGAAACCAACAAACTATCTGCTAAGCGTTTAAATATAATGACTGCAGTAACATATTCACCAAAACATAAATAGTACATATTTCATGCAAAGATAATGCAAAACTGTTGTTAAAGAAACATTAGTCACACAACACTCTTCTCCCAAGGACTCTCCATTTTGGGTAGACTTAGGGGACTATGTTTTTTAAATGACTTTTAGCTATTCTTTTTCATTTTGATAAAAAAATTTTTAAAAGCACATGAACTAATGCTACATTGGGTGGTAAAATGTTTGTAGTTCTAGGTTTGATCCTGAATACTTAAGGGGGGAAAAGAGCAAAAAAAAAATGAATATTAAGTATGTAACTCCCTGGAAAGTATTATCTATCATGTCTTAAGATAATGCCACCAAGCTATATTCATAGCAACTTTGGAAGAAAACTGACACTAACCAAATATTTTAAATTAGTCCTAAAAATAGCAAGTCCAGTTGAGAAATATCCATTTAAAAGAAAAAAAATGCAACCATGCCAACAAGCAGAGAGCACCCAACGTGACTGTGGCCTTCTTGAGCTAAACTGTCAGCATGACTTTCCCAGACCAAGATGGAATCAGTGTGTTAAAAAATGAAAGGCACTAACTAAAGTACTGAGTGTTGTGTCCCTGCTGTTAAACACATGGCTTCATCTGAATTCAATGAACACAGTCTCCACCACGCCAAGCCTTCCCTCCTTCAGAGAAGGAGGCCACTAGGTGCAACAAGGCTCAATTTTATAAATACTTTCCCAGAATAGTGCACAGTGGAAGGATAATAGCTTTATCTGCAATGGTCTTCTGGGACTTAGGCCAGTTCTGAATGGACCCTGTATCAAACAGACTGAGGGAGAAAGACCTTCGTAATAAGGTAGTGGCAACAATCAATCGTAAGGGGCTTTCCACTGCTGCCTGGTCAAAGTTGATGGTTGGAGGAGGCTCAATCAAGCCACAGGAAAAAACTTGCAAGGCAAACATTTCACAGTTGTCATATTTTCACGTTATTCATGAATGCGTTTTCAGTGGTCAATTTAAAAGCAGCGCCTGATACAATGCCTGCCACAAGAGGTTTGCACCCAAGGACTTAGACATACGGGGCTGTTTAAATGCAAAAGCAGGTTAAAAAACCCTTGAATAATGAGAAGTCAAAAACTAAAAACAAAAGCTAATGTAAAGCACACCAGAGGCAATGCACCGACTCAGGCAGTGTTATTCAAGAGTATCAAAGTGAGAAATCTGGGTATACAAACATCTATCATGGTAAACGCTTGCTCTCACCCCACAATATTTAACTCATAGGATATTTCAAATGTCTTAAAATATTCAATTATTTATTCTCTGGTTCAATTTTGGTTATACCAACCCTACGAGGTCTACTCTATTACTATACTCTAGAAGTTACAGATGAGAGAAAGAGAGAAGTGGGAAGGAGGGGGAGGGAGAAAGAGAGAAAAAGAATTGGTGAGCTGTTTAGAGATACAATTCTATGTTCTTACGCCATCTGTTTTTGCTTTATTTGTCACAATCATAACCAGAGAGACATTCTATCAGGGCCCATCCCCTACCCTTCCACATGACTCTCAACCCTTGCTGTTAAATGCATCCACCCTCCTGCTCGAGCTGTCCTGTGCAGACTAGGATCTGAGTAAGGTCCTGAAAGTCTGAGCAGAATTTCAAACAGCACCCCCTGTCAAGTCTTCCCTGGCTCACCCACTTAGCTTCATTACAGAACAGGGCATCTTACTTGGTAATAGTTTCAGTCTATAATTTCTATGTTCAAAATATGGGCTTTTTGCAAAATGTGACCAGTTTCTAGTGGATAGGTGAAACTGATCTTGGTGCATGTTCTTAGTCCATCAGATTACAAACAATGTTCATACGCTTTTCACCACACATGATAAAACTAGTTCTTGGCCTTGGTATCATGACACGTTGCAGCCGACACTGGTGGTTATGAAGGACTGTCCTATGTGATGCAGGGGTTCACCAGCAGCCTTAGTTTCTCCCCACCAGATTCCAGGAGCTTCCCCAAGCTGCTGTTGAAGTAACAACCAGAATGTGTCCAAACACTGCCAACCATTGTCAGGCAGCACCATTACAGTGCAGACAACCAAAACCTGAATTACTGGAAATAAAGACTGTATTTCATTCACAATCACAGCAATATTTATAATCATTAAAATATGAAAAAGAGACCCCCCTCGAAATATGATTTAGAAATTTGTATTGAATAGAAAAAAAAATCTCAAATGGGGGCGTGTCTTCACTACAAAAATCAAATTCTATTGCCTTGTGACATCTAATGAACTTAACTTCTATTTTTCTAATGTGGAAAATATTGTGCATTTATAATCTGGCAAAATAAAAATCACTTTTTCAGTTTCAAGCTCTGCTAAGTCCTGAAATGTGTGGACATATTTACAGTTCCCAAGGAGCACAGCAACTTGCCAGTGGTACTACCTTGTCAACATGGTAGGTGCTCAGTAAATATTTGCTGAGTCAATGTTTTCTTAATTTACTTATTTTATTTTATACACAATGGGGTCTTGTCTGCATGTATGTCTGTGTGAGGGTGTGGGATCCCTGCAACAGGAGATATAGACAGTTGTGAGTTGCCATGTGGGTGCTGGGAGTTGAACTTGGGTCTTCTGGAAGAGCAGGCAGTGCTCTTAACCACTAAGCTATCTCTCCAGCCCCCTAATACATCACCACTTTTGTTTGTTTGTTTTTTGAGACAAGGGTTTCTCTGGCTATCCTGGAACTCTCTCTATAGACCAGGCTGGCCTCGAACTCACATAGATCCACCTGCCTCTGCCTCCTAGGACTAGGATCAAAGACATGCGCCACTACCTCCCAGCTGCTACGGAAGGGTTAATATCCACACCAAGGCTTCTAGGTCTTGTTAGGACAAGCAGTCTGACCCTGACAGCAAGCCTCTTCAATGAGGGACTAGCATATGTGTCTCTGCTGCATACTTGGTGAATAGTAATTATTTGTGGAGGAATTAGTTTAAATTTTATTATCAACTATAAACTTTCTAAAAAAAAATTTCAAGCATCCTGGTTTCTGACTTGAAAGCAATTAAATCATTTGCTAGATCACTGTGCTCATTTACATACATTATCAAGTCCAGCCTCCTGTATCACTATGTAAAAACAAAAGTCTATACTAAT
The DNA here is from genome assembly GCF_900095145.1 of Mus pahari. NCBI lineage: Eukaryota > Metazoa > Chordata > Mammalia > Rodentia > Muridae > Mus > Mus pahari. Next base: position 7,625,565 of record NC_034595.1, on the reverse strand, counting down.
TGTACGCTTTAAATTATGCTGTTACTGAATGAAGGGAAAGCATACTGATATAATATTGACTGTAAACTTAACAGCCAAGGACAATCAAAAACTTATTAGTATTCACGAGCAGCGAATTTTATCTAAATGTCATATAATTTGTTAAAGTTTTAATAGCAAACAATAATCATTCTGAAAGAGTCACTCAACACTGCTGTACTCAAAATGTGTTCTGATCCAAACAGCAGGTCATTATTACATCCTCAGAGTTATATGAACTATACTGTACATCAAAGAAGCACTTTTAAATTGTAGTATCTTTTTTTATATACTATAAATGAGATGTAAACAAGAAAAAAAAGTTGTGTGCCATCACCTCCCAGCTGCTAAGGGAAGTTTTAATATCCATACCCAAGGTCTTGTTAGGACAAGAAGTCTGATCCTGATGGACTGCAAGCCTCTTAAATGTGGGACTAGCGTATGTATCTCTGGTGCATACTTGGTGTGAAGGAATTAGTTTAAATTTTATTATCCACTATACACTTTCTTTACCTTTCTAAAGAATCAAGCCATAGTTTGCTATGTTAGGCAAGACTGTGCATGTACATAAACACAAGCAAATATATATATATATATATATATATATATATATATATATATATATATGATATATATCTTAAAGTAGAATGATAATAAATGTTGCATGTGAAATATTCCCAACAACCAAGGGTGCATGGTCCAGCTGTCACTTACAGAAAAGATGTTCATTCTAAACTGTTCACTAGAACTGAGCTAGAAAACAATGTAACATCACATAGGTACAGCAGGTACAGCACAGAGAACTGAGAAGGGAATGTTGAAGCAAAGCTCATGGTTTTAATCACTAAGACTCAGCTGCTCCTACTAAACAATGGGACTAGAGATGGCAGACCGGCCTGGTGAGAGGGAGGGGGAGACTTCCATAGCATGCACTGACATCTTTGTCACCTGTCATGCTTTGCTTGGGTTCAGCCAAAAACCTCTCAGAAAACCCAAGGAGAGGCAGTTCATTCCCGCTATGACATACATGGTATTTGTGCATTCAAAAATCCTACTAAGCTCTTCTGAAGGTCCAGAGTTCAAATCCCAGCAACCACATCCATAACAAGATCTGACGCCCTCTTCTGGAGTGTCTGAAGACAGCTACAGTGTACTTACATATAATAAATAAATAAATCTTTGGGGCTGGTGAGATGGCTCAGCAGGTAAGAGCACCCGACTGCTCTTCTGAAGGTCCTGAGTTCAGGTCCCAGCGACCACATGGTGGCTCACAACCATCCGTACTGAGATCTGGCACCCTCTTCTGGAGTGTCTGAAGACAGCTACAGTGTACTTACATATAATAAATAAATAAATCTTTAAAAAAAAAAAAATCCTACTAAGGACAGAAAGAAACCCGTTCATCAGAAGCTAGAAGAAGAGCAGAGGCAGGACGTAATTCACACATCCTGCTGAAATAAGAGCTCAGAAGGGAGCTCTCAGCAGACAGATGAGGTTTTCTCTACAGGGCATAAGGTTGGCAAAGAGAAGGAACAAGAGGGATTAAGAGAAGAAAGGGGACGGATAATAACCTGGAGGGGATGCAGAAGAGAGATAAATGAGTGAAAGGAATTAGTTAGAGGTGAATTTAAAAAAAAAAAAAAAGATTTCCCAGCACTTTTGGTTAGACTGGAGCTAAACAATCTACCTGCTGGTGGCAACAGGCACAGGTGCAAAACCGAGGATGAGAAGTTATTAAGTGGCAATAGAGACAGGGAGGAAAAGCTGCTCCACACTCTCTGGGAAAACATCGTGGCTATCTACAGTGTGGGCGCAAGCACTGGGGCCTGGGTATTCAGAGATAAACACAGTAAGATCCTGTCCCTGGGAAACTCACATAGGACTGCCAGGATATTATAACAAGCACAAAGGTTTAATATGGACTCCTTATTGGTTTTGGTAATGGCGATTTTTTAAAGGCCATTTTTTAAATTGTTTTCTTACTTAGCATTATATATTTCTGAGAGTCGTGTTCTATATGAATTAAGGGCCATAAGAAATTTATGTTTACACATTTATTACCCAATTCACATATCAGGGTCTACTTTACAGGTATCTAGATGTCTCTGCCAGCTTATAAAGACCTTGGCAATTCAGCAATACCTCCATACAAGCATGTCTTCTAACCTCTCCACCGGAGTCAAGCACAGTTTACAAATCTTTCCCACAAATACTCAAGGAAACACCCCCCTCTTCTTGCCTAGAGGAAACAAAGATTTGAGAGAATACTTACCTAATGATTGTGTTTCTTACAAGCACTGCTACAGGACCAAAGAGCTTCCTCTTATAAACATTTTAAATAATTTCTAAAGATAGTAAAAGTTCATGTGAATGGGTGATTTTAAGTGCTAGAAAGTACCTTCAAATGTCATATAAACTTGAAATTCTTTGAAAAGAACTTAATTTTTCATCCTGGTAAGAAACATACAACCTTTCCCTGAATTTTAAATAAGGTTTAGAATTAGCATTCTAAATGTAACTCACACAAGATCTTCCTCTTTCAAGAATATTTTTTAAAATTACAATAAAATACACATAACATGGAAGTTAGAATGCTCTTTGTGGCTACACAGCCAGTGATGTGCAATGTAATCGTAGTGGTTAGAATCAGCATCACCATCCGGTCCTACAACTTCCTCTTGAAAAACTAACTCTTTGAGCATTAAACAGTAACCCCTCGTTTTATCCCCACTACAGGCCCTGCCATCGACCAATCTACTTCCTGCTTTGATGAACTTGTCTACACTAGGGATTTCACATATGTGGATTTTCCAAGTGTTTGTCCTGTGGAGGGCTTACTCCTCTTAGTGTGACATCCTCGGTCCAGCCATGAACAACTGTACCCTGTGACTGGTTTTACTTCTTTCTTCAAGCAAAAGAGTTCCATCATATGCATATGAGCACGTCTGTTTCTTCATTTGTTTTCTGAGACATGAAACAACATGCTCAGCTTAAAAATCTTCATCTGTTAACCTGTCCATGGGCATTCCAGCTGTTTCTGCCTCCTGACTAGTGAATAACGTACAGACCGTCATGGCCATGCAACCGTGTCTTCTGATCCTGGTTTCAGTTCTTTCAAATAGATATGTAGAAGGGACACTGCTGACTTAAGGGAACCCTGTGTCTCCATAGCAGTCACACTGTACTGCATGTCCATCTATAAGTCCATCAATGCTGTGATCTTCTTTCTAATGGTGAATCTTAAAAGCACAAACGCTCACATCCAGTGTATTTGAGAGGCCATATTAAAAGGCAGTCTAAGACTAGACTACAAATCTGAGTGCCAGATAAGACATACAGGATTTCTGGGCCAGAGTGGTGCTGACTGAAACCTGAGAGCTGAGATGGCTGTGCTGTGGTCTGCATAGGAACCACTGACCAGATAGAAGACTTGCAAATATTTCTCCTGTTTCAACTCTGTTGATTTTTGTGACTTCTTGCATAAAAGTCTGAGATTTGTTGATTTTTTTTTTTTTTTTTTTTTTTTTGGACAAGGTTTTGCCACGCAGTCTGCGCCAGACTATGCCCACCCTCTGTCCTCGGCATCCTAAGTGCTCAGATTACAGATACACATCACCAGACCTGCTTGTGTAAAACGTTCAACTCTGACATAATACAGTTATACTTTCTTCTTTTGTTTCTTATGCTTCTGGTGCAATGTGGACCCATTCAAGAAATCCAATCCCAAAGCCTTTGCCTAATTTTGTTCTAACAGTTTTAACTAAGCTATTTCATGGGCTTTAATTATTATTTCCTGGAGAGCTGAACATTTTTCACTTATAACTACATCATCCCTTACAGAAAGCTCCTCTCTGAAAGTAATATTGAAGTCTGTAAATGTGAGCTAAAAGAAAATTTACTTCCTAACAGAGATTCAACTGTGTACAGAGGCAAAGACACCAAAAGAAAATAAATTACAATAGACCAAAGAGGGAGTACTAACGCAAGACAGGAGAGAGAACTATCTCGGTGATAATTTAACAATGAATTACAGCTTGTCAGCTCCAGGTTTTTTTTTTCCAATCTGAAGAACAATGTACGCTCTTTAGAGAAATCCAGGAATTCCAATTCATGGGTTGCTATTAAAGCAGGTATGGCTATATATACCCAAAGTTTCCTCTCTTGGAATTTTAATAAAGTTGTATGCCTGCCAACTAAAGTTACTGTTGTGCCCGTCCTCTGCCATGTGGAAGTTGTCACCATTACTGTTGCTATATATTAGGAATCAGGAGCTCACCACGTAGCCCACCCTATCTTGGAATTCACCATCCTCCCGCCCTTCCCTCTCAAGGGTTGGGAATACATCAACATGCCCAGGTTCTTTCGTATTCTTTATACCAACCGGCTCCCAAGCCCAAGGGTGTTTGCTATTTACTAAAACATTTATTAATCAATATTTCTGGAATGCAAAGCTACCAACTCCACTAGAAGTGTCTTCTTAAGGGAGATATGAATAAACCACACTCAGTATCACATTTACTTACAAGGACACTGGCCTAGAAACAAAGCATGCCAGATCAAGACATAGGCCACGTCTCTTCAAGAAATCACAAGAGCGGGCTGGTGAGATGGCTCAGTGGGTAAGAGCACCCGACTGCTCTTCCGAAGGTCCTGAGTTCAAATCCCAGCAACCACATGGTGGCTCACAACCATCTGTAACAAGATTTGACGCCCTCTTCTGGAGTGTCTGAAGACAGCTACAGTGTAATTACATATAATAAATAAATAAAGCTTTTTAAAAAAAAAAAAAGAAAAAGAAAAAAAAAAAAAAGAAAGAAATCACAAGAGCAAATCACACACAGGGCAATTTTAGCCTTCACTTGGTACTCCTGGAGACACTTCAGGTTCAAGGCACCAAAACTCACATCCAGTATGTTTGAAAGGATACATTGGAAGATAGTTTAAGATTAGACAATAGCTCTGAGTGACATATAAAACATCCAGACTTCTACCACTGATGAGTTCTGAGCAATGGGTTAGTGCTGACTGAAAACCCTGAGGATAATAACTGTTTATAGCAGCTCGACCTAAGGAGCTGATAGGGAGACTGGCTGTGGAGAGAGTCTAACACTCCACTGATAGAAGGACAATGGGACAGGTGGCAGCTAACACCAACTGTCAGCAACATTTTTACCAGCTAAAGTTTTAATTATTTTTCCTGTATTGATTTATCACAAAAATTCCAATGAGGTAGCTACAGACACTGTCCTATATGGCAGTCATGGGGCTGAGGTTTTGAGAGGTCAAATAACTTGTTCAGAGTCTTAAGACTACTAAGTTGAAGAATCAAATAATTTTACAGCAGTTGAATCCAAATAATTTACCTGAGAGCCTGTACTTTTATCCAGCGCTTAGACAGGTGTACATGGAATACGTGTCTAAGGAAACATATCCCATACCTAAGACAGGGCTGACAACTGTGGCACAGGGTTTAGCAAGGCAAAGATGGGGTCACATGTGGACACAGAAGCTGGGCTCTTCAGTGCCCATCACGTATTCAGTATTCTTCCCACACCTTCACATTTATTTGGATGCAGACCCCTGGGTTCAGAAAGCTCTTCTCTTCTTATGGAGCCAGTGATGGAATCTGAACGGGAATCTAGATCCTCACCGGTCCATGCCTTTTCTGTTCTCTATACTAAGGGCGTGAGATGGTAGGTCAGGAACATCACCCGTCTTTTTCCCTTCAGGGGACCAGCATCCTGTCTGGAAGGATCTGAAGCCAGGCTGGGATAGGCCTGGTTATGGCTCCAGGCCTGTTTTCGTCAGCGACATGGTACACGGGGCAAACATCTGAGTCAGCAAGTTGTTGAAAGGAAGTAGCGCCAGCCCTGGACTCTGGCAGGCAGGAAGGCATAAGAAGCCCTTCACACAAAACACAGACACGGAGCCTCAGCCCTAGGCTCAGGCAGGCAGGGAGGCCTAAGAAGCCCTTCACACAAAACACAAACATGGAACCTCAGCCCTGGACTCAGGCAGGCAGGGAGGCCTAAGAAGCCCTTCACACAAACACAGACATGGAACCTCACTCAGGGAAGTTCAAAACATGGGCCAGAGGGGCCATTAGCATGCAGTGCTCTACAAAGAGTAATTTTAAAAATACTCTAAAGAGAACTGCAGTAAACCATGTAGAGCCGAGGACAGTGCCTGGAAAGAGGAATTTCCAAAGAGCAGAGCTGGTTTGCCGTGAACTGGCTCTGCTGGTATTCGCAGCTAATCCCAGTCCTTTAACCTCAAAAATCCTCCAAACTATTTTGAGAAAAGGTCATGATGCAACATTAAATTTAAGAGCAGAACATAAAATTATATGTACACCAGCACACTGAAAAAGAACTGACAGCAGAAATTTGATTATAGTCCTTAACATTCATTCCTGTAACTTTTGCCATTCGCTTTACATATGCATATATTATACTGTTAACTACAGATTAAACATAGACTATGGGGGGAGGGAGGGAGGGAAGACAGATCGTGAAATTTAAACAAAACTTGGAAAGAAGGGGAAAACTGAACTTTACACAGATATATTAATAATTTTAAGTTATTCTATAGCACACCTGGTCACCAGCAAGCTTCGATTTCACCTGTCATTCCAGCACACATTCAGCTCTAGAGGCTAAGGCAAGAGGATCATCAGTTCATGCAACCAGCTCAGGAAAGGTCCTACCTCAAAGTAATAAAACCAAAAATATCCAGTAGGTTGTATAGAAAGCACCTAAAGCATTTAGTTGAAAAGTACACATTTATTCATCACAAAGACCTACTGAGAATTTCCCTGGGAATCACCCCACCCTGGGAAAATTCTGTTTTTCTTTCTTACCGAAAAAGGTGTAAAATGATCTATCTCCGCTTTGTTTTTTAAGACAAGATATCTTGCTTTGTAGTCTAAGTGAGCCTGCACTTAGGCTAAGCAATCCTTCTGCCTCGGCCTCCTGGGTAGCTGGGATTACAGTCACATAGCACTGCACCCAGTATTTCTACAGATTTAATAATCTCCTGAGTTGGTGCTCATATACTAAACTAGGAAATCTAAAACCACTTCTTTCCTTAAGGTTGTTTGACAACATATTCGTTGGAGGACAAGTGTATAATGAAATGCAAACATGTAACTACGAGCACGGGGCTCAGGCGACCAACTTGGACAGTCTAAAATCTCACCATTGGTCTCTGCAAACTTCTGGACGTCACTCAAGGTTTTCAGCTCCTGCCGGGGACACGCTGCTACACACAGTGCTATAGACTTGATCTTCCTGTTTATCAAGTCCAGATTGCATGGGTCCAAAAAGAACACATACCTAAAGCATGGAAAAAAGAACCAAGATATTATTTTGCAAAATACATATGGCTCACCGCATACTTAACCAAGCCCCAGAGCAAAGGACAGACTCCACTGAGCCACGCAGTTGCCAATCCTCAAATAGAACCATCAGTGAAAGGTTTGAAAACCATGACTTATAGTGCGTACAGAGAGAATGGAGTAATTGAAGGAATTAATAGTGTTCACAATTTCTTTTCCTAATATTTACACTTTATAATGTACAGATTTCATCATCAGAAATCATTGTTTTCTTGCTTTGTTAAACTCATACCAAATACTATTAGAATATCCCAATGTTGTGATTTAACATACATTACAGTTGTCATGGAAACTATAAACTTTGGTTAATGGATATTATTATCAAAATGGAAACAAGTATATTAATGAACATACACTGATATGAATGGAAATTCAAATGAAAACTAGAAAAATATCCAGCAACATCACAGCCCTGTAAAATGTCCTTCCTTCTCAGTGTTCTTGTTTTCTAAAAATAATGCAGGTTACATTTTAATTGGAATAGCCACAATACATTTCCTATATATTTTTAAAACCTCATAAGCAGTTATATAAAAATAATTCATATGCCCTAAATTAGGTATTTTTATACAATAGTATTTTTTAAAGGCAAAGCTTAGGTGGAAATCGTAGGATTTAACAAATAAAATCAAAGAGAATCTAAAGACAGCAGGTATGTATCATAACCTGTCCAAGAGAAAATGAAGCCCACACATCCTCCAACAAGATAAACATTGACTAGTGTTTCACACCTCAGAGGGAGCATAAGGAGGAATGTCTTATTTGGCACAAAGTTCTTTAACCACAGCCCTGGTACATCTTTTTCTGAGTCCATGGCACATTTTACAAAGTCAATGTCCTTTCCCACAAACCATCCAAACCTACACTCCAAATACAACTAACCATAAGAGTGAGATAATCACTTTTCTCAGCCTTTGGCTATAATCTAATGAAGGAACAGGACTAGGTACAAAATCTAAAAAGCAAAATAATAAAGTCAATGCACAGATGAAACAGGCACTATATAGAAATGCCAGAGTGGGGGAGACAGTGCAGAAGGTACCAGAGAGGCCCTCCCAGATGGAGCAACAGCACTACACAGACAGTGCAGCCAGAAGCCAGCCAGGAGCCCAGCAGGAAGGAGAAGCGCAAGATGCACTACAAATCTACAAGCTCTTAGAGACTCTAAAATCACTAAGGTTCCAAAAGACAAAAGGGACGCAAAGAAGCCAGATGTGGTTTGGAAGCAGGGTTCATGGACAGTGCCCACGGCCGAAAACAAGGCGGTAGTTAGTACAGGCAGGCACAAAGAGAACGGGTTCTGGGAACCCTTGGCTGGAACAAGCAACCTCTCACTAATTCTCCCTCCATCTGTCCCACGCATGTGACTCAGCGTGTCTGTTCCTAGGACCACAGACAATGGACTGCACACAGCCAGATTCTGGGCAGGGAACACTCAGGGTCTGAAAGAGGGTGTATCAACTAGCAGTGCCAGCATAGGCAGTAGTAAGTACCATCTATGATATCAGTAATGAATACAGCCAGTGTTTACTGAATACTTGTGTAACAGACACTCTAGAAAACTCTGTGTACATATTAGTTCCACACAATAGTGTGGTGTTTCTGCGCAGACAGTGGAATGTGGGTTAGGGAAGTCACTGGATACACAGTTCTTAATGTTAAACGATGCCCTAAGAAGTATCTGAGAAATTACATGACAGGAGAAATCAGACTTAGAGACAAGTGAAGAAAGAAGAGGCTGCCAGGCCTCCCAGCTGGGACAAGGCTCTAAGAACAATGACCTTCTGAGAATAGATAGCTTGTCTGTGGTCCTGCTTCTGTGTCTCCTAATGCTCAAACTGGCCTAGCTGTATTTTTACAGCCCTAGCCTATCCTCTGAAATGCTGTGGTAGTTTGAACTTGAGAATAGATGGTAGCCTTGTACTATGCCTTAGTTATAGCAACCTGAGCCTGTGTTCTGTTGGTTGGTTTGTTTACCTGCTTTGGTCTCTCAAGCGGCTGAGATCACAGGCATGCACTCTGCTCAGCTTCTGGCCCCCCCACAACACTTCTTTTGCCTAACTTAAGAAAAACACCTTCCCTCCTTATCCTCAATTTCTGTATTTTAAACACTATATACCATTTATTCTTTAGTCTACTTTAAGGTCACTGATGGTACACATGTAACAGACAGTGTGTGCATGATAGTTCTTATTGGTTTCACACAGAAAACACCTGACCTTTACAAAGCCTGCATTTGATAGTTAGCCACTCCACTCAACTTGGTCTGGGATAGTCACAAAGTAAGACTACAATACTAAGGTTTACTTTTCTTTTGGGAGAAAAATCTGCATAGATACCACTGGGTCAAGAGGCTTGGTAAGACAAGCAGCCCTCAAAGCAGGTCAGGCAAAACCGAGATAAGTTAAGAAGGTAAGTAGAACCCTACACTGTATATTTAGCACTATCAAACCAATACTGCTGATTCTAGCATAAGAGCATGGTTTCTGAAAATCTACAACCCATATAACCAAAATACAACTTTAAATAGCACCTTCAGAAATATATGCTAATGGCACATGCTTAGCATGCACACATGCCCTAGCTCCAACCTAAGACCATATTAGATCCAATTCACACATACATACACTATGAAGAGCTCCTTACAGGCCCTAGGTTCTAACTGTGTTAACGTCTTTTGGATGATGGAAGGCTTGCTCTCCCTTTGACAGTGAAAGAAGCTATCAACTCCATTTACAAATTAGGCTAGCATCAGCAGGTGAGACTCAAGTAGTTTCCCTTTCGCACTTTCATTTCATGTGGATTCAGCTACCTGAGGCTGGGGAAACAGCCACAAAGTCAGGGATCAGCAAATGGAAATTTTCATAAATAGATGAAATACATTTTGAGTCATTTTTATTATAGTTATTGGTCTGACTACTCTATTTCATGATTAGTTATTGTCAGTTTCTTACTGTATCTGATTTATTAATTAAACTTTCTTCTAGGTATGTACTCATAGGAGAAAAACATGGTCCCCAACAATAGCACAATAAAATACAAATAAAAAAAAAAATAGTACAACCCACAGCTCCAAAGAACCGCACTGCCTCTCGGGATGCTTTCCATGAAGATAGGGGACTCATCTGCAGTTAACCGACAGCTACAGAGAGTATTTTTCAGAGACACGGGGTAAGAAGCAACAAAATATTGCCTATCTGTCTCACAGTTCATCCTCATTCCACTGTTACCAGCCTGTATCAGGAATGAGGACAAGGTACAAGAATGTTGTAGAAGCTCAAATCTATTAATAACTTAGAAACAGCTTTGTTTAAGTTTCACATCTGTTATAGGACCTAGAATGAATAAAATACCACGAGTGAGAATGGGGAAAAGAAAAACAGTGAGAAGGAAGGATACCTTTCAGAAATTGAACAGCCTGGGCATTTGCAGGTTCTGGCACACACAGTATGCCCAGGGCATGCTTGGTGGGTGGTCCAGAAAAGACATTGGCAAAGGAAATTGCCAAACCCCCAGGTGAGCTTTGAACTTAAAAGTGTGATGGGGGCTGGAGAGATGGCTCAGCTGTTAAAGGCCAGGCTCAAAGCAGACAAGGGTAATGGCGACAGGGACAAACCATAAAGTGCTCAGGCTGACCTGCAAAGGAAGTTGTACAGAGACATCTGTGGTGGTGGCGGGGTCTAAGCACAGGCAGTTCAGGTGGCTTCTGGGGTTATTTGAGGAAGAAATGAAGCAAATCTACTCTAACTTGAAAGTCTGGAAATACAACACCAAATTCTGTCCAGGAGGAAAGAGAGGTTAGACTACCCACGAAAAGCAGGGTGCCTGCACAGTAAACAGGAGGACATATGCACCAAACATGAGACCCGGCAGCAGGAAAGGCGTGAGCCATAAATCACAGAAGGTCAGGAAGAGGAGAAGAGCCACAGGAAGGGAGTAACGTGAAAAGCTGTGCTCAGAGTGAGATGATGAAACCCAGTTAGATGCTGCTGCACGGTTAAAGGTAGCTTAAACCTCTAGTTGGCTTTTACTGTCCTCACCAAGAAGAGAAGGTAGAGAAAATGAGATTTACCAAGGAGTTGTTGTAGTTCACAAAGCCTCAGAGGCTGTGTCCTCAGAATACTGCAATTCAACAGCCCAAGGAAGGATCCAGACAGTGTGTGACAACTGGAGATCCCACAGACTTAAAGTCTGACCCACAAATGTTATCCTCTCTGTTCCCAACGGGAAAGACAGGGCACAGACAGTCAGTGAGTGACAGGTTGATGACTGGCTGGTCCATCAGGTCCATAGCAGAAGGAACTCTGCCTACTCAAATGGAATGGTTTACCTTTGCAGGGAACAGCACTCAAAGGATTAGCATTAAACAGGACTTAATTCACAAAAAAATCGTCCCTTCCACAAACATTGCTACATATTTACTCCCAGGAAAGGCCCTTTCAATGCAAAAATCCACAAAACACAAATTTTGAATGCAAATAACTCACAAACTACAGAAAAAGAGGCAGGAGTACAACCCGTCATTCCAACCCCCACGTGACCGTGCCATGTGATGAGGTTGAAATGGCTGTAGAAGCTGTACAGATCTGCACGGAGGAAAGAGGGTGAGAGAAAGCATGAGGGAGGGGAGGAGGAGTCTACGCTGCATTTTGAAATTGAGTAGGAATTTTCCAGACAGATGGGGAAGGGAGCACTTGGGCAGAGGAAACCGCATGCCTAAACAACAACACAAGCATGAAAGAGCATATTTAAGGAACTGCAAATGATCGGATAGGGCTGACTCTAGGGTGGAACATCAAAGAGATATGTGCCGGGGAGAAGCGGGGGGCGGGGGTGGGGGTGGGAAGAGGTAGCTGTCCTGAGAATTAGGGGATCTCACACTTTGCTCCATAAGGCAATGTTACAAGGACACCTCACAGTAAGGCCCTGGTGTAACCAGCCGATCGAATTGAAGGCCAGAGGGAAAGGCTGGGCACAGTAGTGCGGATCCAGAGATGAGCCCTTGCCATTAAATTGCCTCCTGCTGCCATGGCAACTCTGCAGTAAGGCTTTTTTGGAGCAAGAGGTGGCAAACAGATACCAGGTCTGCTGGCCGCCTCCTGCCGGATTTGGCGTCTCTCCTCTCTAATCAAGCACTGCGGCACTAAGGCTGAGAAGCTGGCAGCAAAGCCCCTAGGATGCTTCCGCTTTAGTGAGTCCTGACACATGTCTTCCCCAGAGGGGAATAAAAATGGAGTCTGATCATTTGTCCAATTATTACCTGGAATCAGTTTATAATGCACAGCCCCTTTCTATGGAGCACGTTGCCCTTAGTGAGTCACCAAAATAAAATACCCAGCAGCGACGCAGGCCCTTGTGCTACTACTAAATAACAGCAATGCAGGCCTTCTGCTGATGCTAAATGGAGGCTGCAGAAGATCTGTTTTCCACCCTCCGAAGAGCTCTGCCCAAAGAGACCTCTTACTTCCATGTAGGAGGAGGAAAGACCGAAGCATGGCAAGTCCGGGCATCACGCTGGGCCAGGATCCAAGTGTCCCAAGGAGAGCCATCTTATTTAGCCCACATAGCATGGGAGGTGCATACACAAAACAAGCTAACTATAAACTAACCTAGCTAACTACAACAACACACCATTAACTAAAACACACTTACCCCTCAACATTCTGGAACAACGGAATTAAGAGAGACTGGCTGGGCACAGTGACTAAGAGTCGATTGTGATCAAGGAGGTTGTATGATGGTTGCAACAGTCCCCCCCCCCCCGCCCATAAGCACGTGTACTTCTACAGCTTCAATATCTGTCCCTCAAGAGTCCATGTCCAAGGGTGGGGATGTAGCTCTGTGCTATAGCACTAGCATGTATTCAATGGTTCAATACCCGCTCAAGCAAAAAACACTAAATAGCAAAGACAACAACAACAACAACAACAACAAAACCCACCCCTTGAGATTTGTCACTGTGGCAGCATTAGGAAGAGGGAGCTTTAGTGGTGTCCAGATGATCGTGCGCTGCTGTCATGAACAGACTAGGGCCAGCGTCAGGGAACACAGGGCCTGAGACTGGAAAGTGCTAATCTGAGGTCAACCTAAACTAGGATGTGAAACCCTGCCCCTCAACACACACACACACACACACACACACACACACACACAGAGAGAGAGAGAGAGAGAGAGAGAGACCCAGAGAGAACTAGCTGTATTTGCTCCTCAATACTTCCATTCATTTATGTGTATTGCCTATCTCCACCACTAGAAATCCACTCTAGGAGAGCAGAGCTGGCTGACTATTTAATCTGCATCTATATCCTCAGTACCTAAATAATGCCTGCAATGAAAAAGGAATCCATTATCATTTATTGAATCACTAAAAAGATTGCACTTGTGTAAATTTTGCCAGGTAAAAAAGAGGTGAAAAGGAAGTAGGGGGAGAAGATATTTAAGGCAAAAATACTATTATTCAACGCAAAAATTTTAAACATACTCTTAAGTAAACAATATAATTATAAATATGGCCATACTTGCTAGGTAGGCATGTGGCTCATGCTTCTAATCCCAGTACTTGGAAGGCTGGGCCAGAAAGTCTTAAGTTCAAGGACAGCCTAGGCTATCTACAGAATTCAAAGCCAGTCAGGGCTTCCCAGCAAGATCCTATCTCAGAAACCAAACCAATAACCAAAGACAGTAAATACACAGTCTCCCTTCCCTGCCTTCACAGCACAGACAACGGAGCTGTAAGCAATGTAAATGTCTCACCTGGGCAAAGAGGCCAGCACAAGAAGGATCAAATGGGTCTCTTAAAAGTGGAAGGGGAGGGACCTAGCGAGTATATGACTAAAGCAACTAAAAAATGAGCAAGAGTCACTCAGGTCTGGGAGGGGAGTCAAAGAGGAGCAGGTACGGTCACCAAGATGAGAACACAGAAAGGTTAGCACAGTTGATGTGGACTGCAGTGAAGGATGGAGAGACTAAGCAGGGTGCTACATCGTGGTTGTAGGCCTTCAAGGCATCAGAGGCAGGACAGCTGGAGTTCCTCCTAAAGCTGGAAAGCTGTTGGGAGCTCACTGTGGGAAACGAACAACAGGTAACTAACAGGCAGGAAGGAGGCTGAAGGATTTGTACCAAGAGATGATGGCTGGGATTAGAATGACAATGGATTTCACTCATCCTCAGGAGCAAGAAAGACATCGTGATGACCTGATAAGGAAGAGAAGAACATCGAAGTCTGACCAGGATGGCTGGGCCATTAAGGTTGGTGACTGTGATAGTTTCTATATTCTTGGACCAGGGAGTGGCACCATTTGGAGGTGTGGCCTTGTTGGAATAGGTGTGACCTGGTTGGAGTAGATGTGTCACTGTGAGTGTGGGCTTAAGACCCTCACCCTAGTGGCCGGGAAGTCTTCCACTAGCAGCCTTTGGATGAAGACATAGAACTCTCAGCTCTGACTGCACCATGCCTGCCTGGATGCTGCCATGCTCCCACCTTGATGATAATGGACTGAACCTCTGAACCTGTAAGCCAGCCCCAATTAAATGTTGTCTTTTATAATTCTTGCCTTGGTCATTGTGTCTGCTCACAGCAGTAAAACCCTGACTAAG
The DNA here is from genome assembly GCF_900095145.1 of Mus pahari. Classification (NCBI taxonomy): domain Eukaryota; kingdom Metazoa; phylum Chordata; class Mammalia; order Rodentia; family Muridae; genus Mus; species Mus pahari. Next base: position 7,610,555 of record NC_034595.1, on the reverse strand, counting down.
ACAGAAACCCTGTTCCACTAAAAACAAAACAAAACAAAACAAAACAAAACAAAACACCTTGAGAACTGTGGTCAATGTTAATAATCCTAGCACTGATGAAGGTAGAGATTGGAGAATGTAAGTCCGGAGACAGTTGGAGTTACGAAGCAAGACTGTCTCAGAAATTGCAGACAAAAGGGACACTGTCCCCAGGAAGACAGGAAGAACACAGAGGATAAACAACACTATGCCTACCTTTAGAAAGACAGTTTGGTGCCCTTGATATACTAGTTAGCAACAAAGACAGGCAAATGGAGAAGCCAGAGACAAGATCAATTCTATGGAGCTACAGTGTCTGTTTCCTACTTATACATGTACCAAGAAGAGAAGATATGCTGGAGATCCTGGGAGCAGTTCCCAGCACCCACGAGGTGGTTTACAACCACCCTTAACTCTAATCTCAAGGGCTCTAAGGACCTCTTCTGACCTCCACCAGGCCTGCACACATGAAATAAAATAAATCTAAGCAAGAAGGAGAGGATAAATATTAGAATAAATCTACTGACTGTCTATTGAACAAAACTGAGATAAGAAAATAAATACTTTATAAAAACATTTCATGAGAACTATCAAAAATAATTGTTCTTATGCACCCACTGATAAGCAGATATTAGCCCAGAAACTTAGAATACCCAAGATACATTTTGCAAAACACAAGAAAACCAAGAAGGATGACCATCGTGTGGATACTTTATTCCTCCTTAGAATAAGGAACAAAATACCCATGAAAGGATAGATACAGAGACAAAATTTAGAGCTAAGATGAAAGGATGGACTATCCAGAGACTACCCCATCCAGGGATCCATCCCATCATCAGCCACCAAACCCAGATACTAATGCACATGCCAGCAAGATTCTGCTGAAGGGACCCTGATATAGCGGCCACTTGTGAGGCTATGCCAGTGCCTGGCAAACACAGAAGTGAATGCTCACAGTCAGCTATTGGATGGAACACAGGGCCCCCAATGGAGGAGCTAGAGAAAGTACCCAAGGAGCTGGAGGGGGCTGCAACCCTGTAGGTGGAACAACAATATGAACTAACCAGTACCCCCNGAGCTNGTGTCTCTAGCTGCATANGTAGCAGAAGATGGCCTAATCGGCCATCANTGGGAAGAGAGGCCCCTTGGTCTTGNAAACTTTATATGACCCAGCACANGGGAANGCCNGGGCCAAGNAGTGGGAGTGGGTGGGNAGGGNAGCAGGGGGGGGGGGGGGGGTGTATAGGGAAATTTCAGGATAGCATTTGAAATGTAAATAAAGAAAATAATAATAATAATAAATTGTTCTATTTAACAAAGGTAACTAGAATACCACCAAAGCCAAATTCACTGTCAATACCATAGTCAGAAGGAAAAATTCAACTTTTCAAACAATCACAACAAAAAAAGAATATTAAGTCATGCAACAATGCCAAAGGGTGTAAAAACTTTACTGATCGTAATTAACGTAATTAACGTACCATAAAGTTAACCAGTGTTTCGCTTGCCTTTAAGACTCACTAAGGGTCTCACTAAGTTGCCCTGGCTGGTCTCAAATTCCTTGGCTCAAGGGATCTTCTTTTTACCTAAGCCTTCTCACTTCTTTACCTATAGCCTGTTGTGACTATAGGTAGGACTAAAGACTGTGACTATAGGTAGGGCAAGGGACTGTGACTATGGGGAGGCCTAGGGACTGTGACTACAGAGGGAATCCCTATACCCCTACCACATGGGCTACCATATGTACCCGTGTTCTGCCAGTTCAGTGTTTTTAAGTTTATATTACTGAGTTGTTTATCACAAAAATCTAACTCCAAAGTGTTTTCATCCCTAAAGAACCTCCATGTCTACTACCCTTCATTGCTCAGTTCTCTTCATTGCCTATCCCTATTTAGCATGAGCTCAAAGCTCATCATGCTGCAGTGTATGTTTCAATATTTCACTCTGATTACTCATAACATTCCATTGTATGGCTATACCACAATTTTGTTATCCATACATCAGGTGATGTAAGTCTGTATCATTTTTTTCCTCTGAGAGCTATTATCAACTATAATGCTATCAACATTCATATGTATGCCTCTGTGTATACACATGTTTTCATTTCTTTTAGGTAGGTCCCAAGAAGTAGACTTGCTAGGTCATAGAGTAACTATATTTGACATTTTGAAAAATAGTCCATGTTTACCCAAGGTAGCCATTCCATTTTAAATTCCTTTTGTAATACACCCAAATCCTTATGCATATTTAAAAATGTGTATCAACTGATGAATGAATAACCAAATTGTGGTATATCCATACAATGAAATAATTTTAAATTATCACTGTTCTAGTGGACGAGAAAGGAGTGACTCTTTAGTTCTGCTTTGCATTTCACTGATGGATAACCGTGTTTAACGTCTTTCACAAACCTATTTGTGCATATTGCCTTTCAGTTCCTTTGAGAGATGTCCCTTGACTCTCTTGCCCATCACAGATCTTTATTCATTTGTACTAAAGACAGAATAATGGGGCACTAGATATTGTCACAATACTATGAAAAATATTACAAGAAAAAAGGCTAACTAGTAAGAATGAGAGAGGACAAAAGCTCATCTAGGAGACAATATAGGAGCAAAAGATCAGAGGCTGAAGAATAGATGTAACGAGGAAACAAAGCAAAATATGTACATACTCGGACAACAGGCTTGCTGCCAGAATAGACGGTTTCAACCCAGTTGAGTTGCTATTAGGAGAGCAATTACAGATGTTGAGAAGACCAAACTGTGACTCAGTAACTATGGAAGAGTAAATCCTGAAAGCATTCACTGAGAAAAATTTAAATACCTCCCAGGGCTAGAGTGAGACTCAATGGGGCAAGATATGGTAAAGAGCTTTGTAAGCAACATACACATGGGCTAAAAGTCTTCACATCTGGATTAAAATCAGGAGCACTGACAACTTCCAAATCTCCTTTGAAAGATGATGACGATAATGAAGATCACAAGAGCAGTTAACATTTACAATTCCAGGCACTGTGCTAAGGCTCAAATATCACTATTACATTTATTCATCCAAAACACCACTGCATGTCCATACTACCAACAAGGCTCTTAAGAGCAAAAAATTACTATTGCTATTTCCTACAGTGCAAATTCTTCCTCAATTATCTCTCCAATGGATCTACCTGTAAAGATATCCTCAACTGCATGAACAATTCAACTCATCACAGAAAAATTGAAAATGCTCTTTCCATTGTATTGTTTTTATCTTTTTTATTAGAGAATCAAAATTTTCATAATTGAACATGCCAACCTTGGTATTACTTAATTACTTTATTGCTTCAACAATGTACAAATTATCCCCTCTTCAATGACATACAATATCCATTTCAAAATATTTAATCCATCTGGAATTTAGTTTGTATGTAAGAGATTAAAATAGTTCTGAATGTAGTATTCAACATATTACCATCCAGCCCAATATTTTGAATTTATTTTCTTGTTATTGTTATTAAATGACTCTTGCTTTCATATATTCTACTTCTCTTGAGTTTTAGTGTATTACTTCCATTCTGTCTCCATGACTGTGTGGACCTACATTTAGACAGTTCTTAGAATATACTCTTAGAATATGATTTAGTCTAGAACAGCAAGCCCTCCACCCTTTGCTTCCCTAGAAAGAATATAACAATGGCAACTATAGATACAGAACCTTTATGAGAAATCCTCAGTTTGTCTTATCTGGCCAGCACAATTGTCAACAGTTGATTGTTTTGTTGTTTTGCAGAGTGGAGATAAACTTGAGCCTTGGACCTACTGGGTAAGTGAGTCACCCCTCCACCCCTCCAAGTGCCAACACTTAAAAAATTCAGAGCTAGAGATGGCTCAGAGGTTAACAGAACTTGTTCTTAAGGAAGACCTGAATTTAATCCCCGGCACCGCTATGGCAGCTCACAGTCATCCATAATTTCACTTTCAGGGAATCTAACCCTTTCTCCTGACTTCTGTGGGTACCACGCACACATGTGATACACAGGCACATATTTACGTAAAACACTTACACACATAAAATAAATCTAGAAATACATTTAAAATAAAAATAAAAATCAGAAGATTGGCAGGCCTTCTATGTTCCCCTCACTCTTCTTTAACCTATCAACAGGTATCTGGCCTCGGTTGAAAAATGGGCTGGGGCAATGACTCAAAACAGTTAAAGCCTTGCTGTAGAAGCAAGAGGATCAGAGTTCAGATCCTGGAACCCAAATAAACAGCTGGCGGGCATGCTAGTCTACTTATAGTTTCACCCTTCAAAGACAGATACACAAGATTCTTAGAGTAAGTAAGCTAATGACTCACTATATAAATGAACTCTGGGTTTGACTAAGAACTTGTCTCAGAGAATAAGATGGAAAAAGACTCCCAACATCAACCTCGGTTCTCTATGTACAAGTGTACATATGCACGTGTACGCATGTACACACACACACACACACACAAACACACATACATGTCCCCATCCAAGAACATGCTTATACACACACCACACATACACATGAAAAGAAAAACAACCTTAGTATCAAAGTCTTCTCTACCTATATTCTATATCTGAGCTAGAACCACACAAAACCACTACGTATGGAATTCAAAGTACCCCGTATCTCATAGGGTCTTTACACCTAGTCTATTTATGTAACTTGCAATGTTTGCCTGGTGGCTTTGGGTTTTCAACCTCTAGTGAAACCCACAAGGTTTTCTTTCTGTTTTCAAAGCCAGAAAATTCACAGCTCCTTTGATATTCAACTTCAGTAACTACACATAGCCTAGACATCTGGTCTACCCTCTCAGACATACCTACTGCATGGCTCAATCTCTCCCTCTCAGGTACCAGTCCACTGTCTTATAATATATGCACTTTCTTTTAATACCCTGAAATTATTTTGTGAGCAAGAATAATTTTTAAAAGCATTCCTCACTCGAGAAAAATCTTATCTGCTCTTTATGATTTATACTAGCAACCAGGATTAATTTGCCATCCCATTGGGGTCTTAAACCGGTACTGTATTAAGTCTATAAATTAACTTTGGTTGTATTGTTGTATTTACTTCATTAAGACTACCCACTAGGAGGAGATTTGGTATTTATTATTATTCTGCTTTCCTTCTATTAAAATATTATAATTCTCTGCACTTGGCAATATATAAATATGCATGTGTATGTACGGGTACAGATAGACTTTACTGTAAAAAAATAAATATATTTTTTCATTATATTTTCAGCATAATAATAAAATAAATGCCTGAATTTGCTTAGGCATATGTTTTATAACCTGCAATTCAAGCATCTCATTTAGGGCTTGTTTTGTTGCAGCTCCTAAACAGTATTGTATCCCTTGTATTATTTTTTTCTCTAATGGTATACATACATTCCAGTTATCTCTTATGTGATTTGTTTTAACTAGTTATTTAAAACAATGGTATGCAAAGGCAGCATCCTGTTTGTTTTAGGTAAATTATTTCTACCTCTACATAACCTTGGTAGCTGCCCCTACTCGAGACTCCTTTTATGCCTTCAAGTTTGAATTTTCAACAACAACAAAAAAAATGCCAATGGGCAAGACAATTCTTTCTGATAAATTCTGCTGGGACACCTGCATCTTTCTTTGGGGCAGGGGATCAATCTTGCTCTTTTTCACACCACCTAAATTGTCTAAAAGTACTCACAAAGATAAGAACTTAATTAAAAGCTTTTAAATAAAACATAGAGAAAAATCTTTGTGACTTTGGGGTAAAGTAATAAATTCTTAGACCAAAAAATAGCACAAACCACTAAAAGATCATCAAAAATGAAAACCTTTTCTTATCAAAAGATAAGATTAGGAGAGCTGGGGAAATGGCTCAGTGGGTAAAGTGTTTGCCATACAAGCCTGAAGAGTTGAGATCAATCCACAGAACTATATAGACAGCTCAGAGTGGAGAAAAGCAGAGCAAAGCAAAGCAAAACCTTGTCATCTCAACCCTAGTTTAATGGTCCTAGCAAAAACCATATCTTAAGAAGAATTCAAATAAGAATAAGGAGGAAGAAGAGGAAGAGGAGGAAGGAAAAAGGGGAGGAGAGGGGAGGGGAGAGGAGGAGAAGAGAGGAGAGGAGAGGATGGCCA
>NC_034595.1:7589527-7604248 GCF_900095145.1 Mus pahari | reverse complement strand
GGAGGGGAGGGGAGGGGAGGGGAGGGGAGGGGAGAAAGAACCCTCATGAAAACACCACCCAAGATGGACATCTAGCCCTCACATACATGCCATTGAGATGACTCAGTGGTTAAGAACACTTGCTCCTGTTACAGAGGACCTGACTAACTCCTAGCGCCCACACCTAGTGACTGGTAACTGTTTGTAATTCAACTGCATGGGATCTGACACTCTTGCACACATGTGTGCGCGCACAAACACACACACACACACACAATTTTCCCCCAAACCAAAAAAAGGGTAAATAAAACACAGACTACAGAAAATATCACAAAAAAATATTTAACCACCAAAGATCATATAATCAGATCATAAAGGACTTGTATTGAGATTATAAATCATTCTTGAAATTCTCTTATTAAAACCAAATTGTTTTAAAAATGTGTGAAAGGCTACTTGACAAAAGACACGTGAACTGTCAGCCACTGCTTTAAAAGAAGTTCAATATCACTGGTCATTAAGAGTATGGGAATTCAGAAAAATAAACAAAATGGAAAATAAAAAGGGAGTTACAACCACAAGTCACTGAGGCACCATTGTACACCCACTAGAATATCTAAAAATAGATAACACAGGATGCCACAAGGAGACACAGCAATTAGAACCCTCCCACTTTCCTAAGAGAGGCAAATGGAGCAACCACTGTACAGTGCGAACCATCCAAACCCTAGCCTCCAGCCAAGAGCACTGAAATATGTATATGTCCTTACAAAACCGTGTCCACAGCTTCCAAGCCAGCATTGCTCACCATGGCAAGAGAGTAACTGTTAATTAAGGTTGAATAAGTAAAATATAATACAGGCACAAAGTGAAATATTACCTAGCAATTTAAAAAGGAATAAACTATTGGCATATTTATAAAACATAAATGAATGTTAGTAACATTTTTTATGCTGTGTTTTAAAAAGTCAAAAAACAATCCAGGTACGGTGGTGCTTGTAAAAGAAAAAGGAAAAGGAAAAGGAAAAGGAAAAGAAAAAGAGAGATGCAGACAAATACTACATATCACATGTTTTCATGTTGAAGAGTCCTGTAAAGAAAAGAAAAGAAAAGAAAAGAAAGAAAAAGAAAAACGTAAAATTGTATTGACAAAACGCAGATCAGCAGCTGCTTGGATTAGCTAGGATAGAGGAGGGGCTAGTTAGGGGCTTTATAGTTATAAAGGAGCACAAAGTTATTTTCTATCAATGAAAGAGATCTGGATCATTGTGGACAGTGCTTAATTGTATATATTCACCAACATTCTAAATAGGAATGTTATTTTATTATATGTAAATTATACTTCAATAGTATTTAAAACTTCTTGAAAGTGCTCTTTGCAAAAATCCTATTTAATCTATAGCACTGGTAGTAGGTAAGAATTCAACTTTACTCAGAGAGAGAGCTACACTTTGCTCTTGGTTTCTGGGAGTTACTCTCTGTATCTTAGAGGAGTGCCTTTGTTTAAGTCTTAGGTCATGACACACAGCCTTACAATATGATTTATGATGAGGGCAAATACTGTAGAACCCCTATAGTATCTATATTATTCTAGAAAGACCAACATCCTTGTGCAGACAAGGAGTCGGGTCCTTGGCAGATCAGGTGGTATCCATGGGACCTGTGTGTAGAGAACTATAAAGACAATGAACTGAGAAGTGCCAGACTTGAGGCAAGCTTCCCAGTCGCCCATGCTCTGTATTTTACACACCACTGCCAGGCCAATGCTGTGCTCCAACTGCACCTTACTCCCTTCTTTCCATAGATAAAAACAATGTACTTCTTTTTCTTGGCTCACCCATATCCCCTGTGTGGAATATACTGGAAGCATGTTTGTGACTTTTGTGAGTTCTGGCATATTCTTGAGCCCAAGAGTAATTACTGAGCTCTGCACCTACATCTGGATGTGTGTGGGTGTGTATGGATCGTCATGGAACAGCTGCATGCCTTTAAGCTCCCCTGGTGCCCTCAATGCAGACCCAGATACACGCGCACACACACCAACAGGTGTAAAACCATGTCCATGAAACTCCTAGTTGAAGTGATTAACCCAATACGTTACAAAGGTCTCTCAAAACCTTCTTTAAAAAAATGTTTGTGAGCCGGGCTTGGTGGCGCATGCCTTTAATCCCAGCACTCGGGAGGCAGAGGCAGGTGGATTTCTGAATTAGAGATAAGCCTCGTTTACAAAGTGAGTTCCAGGACAGCCAGGGATATACAGAGAAACCCTGTCTTGAAAAACCAAAAACAAACAAACAAAAATGTTTGTGGTGCTGGTTAACTCAGACCCAAAAGGTCAAGCTTGCACCCTGGCTGCCTAAAGTGGACATGGCAAGTGTGCACCCTAGTCCTGCATAGTGGGAAGTAATCACCCTGCCTCGCTCAGCTGCATTCATGCCATCTGTCTAAACCTGCTAAGTAGCTCGAGTCTTTCCTAATTAGAATCTGTAAACTGTTCCATGTTCATCTCTTGCATTTCCTAAAGATGAATATATATACATATATACATATGAACATATACTTGGTGTCCTTCGCAGGCTGCTAACCGTATTAGTCACAGCAAGTATTATGACAGTGGGCAGAATCTCACTAGAACTTACTTTTTTTTTTTTTAATTAAAGCTAAGAAATAATGGCATCACAAAATATAACAAAAATTATTTTCCAAATATGCCTCTGAAAACTTGCCTTTTGAAAATTTAGATTTTCCAACTTCTAATGTTTTGTTATGAGAGAAAATGAGTGGGGACCTTGCATAAGTGATACAGCAAGTTTCAATTTGATCATAAGCGTTATCATTTCTGAATGCTGATGTCGTCTGTGGTACAGGAAGTCTACAAATGCAGGTTCACTTGAGGTCTCCATCTAGGGTGTTTCTTCTCATTTTATGCTAAGCTAGGAAAGAGAAGCAGCATGCTAAGGTTGGCAGCTACAAGCATCCTGATGGGAGAATGGGGTTGGTGATTTCCTTCAAAGTGAAGGAAAATGCTCAAAACTGAGAATGTCTCACAGACTAAGACTATATCCGCCTATTTACAGGAACTGTGAAAGCAAGCAGGTGAGCTGCCGGGTCACTCTGAAGAACGACGATGCAAAGCCCCCGCTCCTGTACAAGGCGTACCATGCTACCTCTCACCTTCAAGCTGCTTCAATGCCAAGGGAGAGTTACATGTTCCCTCCCGTATAGACCGGTCCTCACCTTGCAGTAGCCTGGCCTGCAAGAACACCAACATGACAAGACTGGAAGCCTTGAACTGAACCTCACCTACAAAACTGGGGCTCTACATCTGACTAAAATGACCCTGTTCCTAAGGCCTCCATCTCTGCCTGGGGCCCTTTAACCTACAACCAAGAAGCTGCCCTGAGGGAAGGCTCATCATAATGGAAAGGCTTTCACTGGAACAAGGGATCACGAGCCACAGATGCAGGTTCATGTTAGGCACTGAAAAATGACTCCTTGTGTAATAAGCAAGGAAACAAAACCTGAGTCCTAAAGCCACATGGGACTGAATTCCTGGCAGGAGGATACGGTGGGAGGATGACCCACTCCCCAGATCTGCAGGAGGACTCTGCAGCATAGACAAGGTTTTGAGTCTAGCTAGGGAACCTGGGGTAGAGGATCGGCAAAGCCACCAGCTTCTGGTTTATAGAACCCCATTCCTTCCAATCACTAGCTTACAGCATTCTGCTGCAACAGCAATAAGTAAACTGAAACGATGGTGTTTCTGGTCCTTCCATCCAGCTGCCCACTTTCCTCTCTTCAGCAGCTGCGATGGGCATAGATAAGCGCACTACATCTCACCCAGGACAGCAGAGCCACAGGGTGTCAATGGCTAGTACTCACACGGGGTGGAGCTCCTGCCATTGTTCACGCCTGCATTTGTCTTCCTCAATAAAATAGGAGCTCTTCAAGGACAGGGACTGTGAATGCCTCTGTTGTTAATATAATGCACACAATACCCTTCATGTGTAAAGAAATAACTTAAAGAAAATAAAATCTACCCACTGTTCAACAACAGCATTAATATTTCCATGTCATTCTATAACTGACTTGTACATTCATACAAATATCTATAAAATTGGCCTCTGTGCATTATAAAATTGATATTTTTCCCTTAATAATGTACCTGGACATTCCATGTACATTCCACCCTTACTTGGGGCTACTGGGTCTCAGACCTGTTCTCCCATTGTAAGCTCCTGAGTACTAAAACACCCCTTTGTAACACTTCCTCTAGCTATAGCCTCTATGACTGCATGATTTTATGAAATTCTACTTTTTTCACCAGTTTACAATTTCCACAAAATTAAGAAATTACATCTATGTAGCTCAAGAGTATGTGGAAGGTATAAGCTCTAGGACTAATGAAATGAGCAGAGAGTTCTCAGAAAAAAAAAAAAAAAAAAAAAAAAAAAAAAAAAAAAAAAAAACCAGAAAAAAAGAAACAAAAAGAGAGTTTACCAGTGAATAATTAAATTGAACTGAATGCTCCTTTTTTTTTTCAGACAATTAGGCTACTTCCTATTTTATTATCACTAGAAGTAGCTCATAACACTATTTATTTTCAATGAATGTAGGCCAAGGGCTAAATAAAATATCTAGAATTTTTTTTAAAGAAATTGTTTTTATTTATTTAGTATTTGTACATGTTTTGTCTGTGTGCATGTCTGCACATCAGAAGAGGGCACTGAATCCCACGGGACTACAGGTATAGATGGATATGAACTGCCATGTAGGTGCTGGGAATTAAACTCAGGACCTCTGGAAGAACAGTCCTTAATTGCAGAGCCATCTCTCTAGCTCCAAAGAGAAAAAAATATATATATTTGGCAGTGGTGAGGCAGATCAGAGGGACACAGGGGTTCTCTAATAGCTGTGGCTCACCTGGAACTCACTATGTAACCAGGCTGGCCTGGAACTCACAGAGATCTGCATGCCTCCACCTCCTACATGCTAGGATTAAGGGCTTGCGCCACTATGCCCAGCCTGAATTTTCAAGAATGGTGAATAAAAGTCCTTGAGTGCACAGCAATCTAGGTCAAGTCAGCAGGGAGGAGAAAAATGCTAGTTCTAGGCACAAGAGCTGCACGTAGCCATAAGGAATCTGAAAACACCCTGTTTTATTTTTTTTTATTATTTTTTTCTTTTTCAAACAGGGCCAAGGATTTTCAGTGAACAAGATTTGAAAACTCTTGATAGATTTTCCCAAAGAGATGTAAATTACACCAGGGAAAAGGCACAGACTATAATTCCAGCACTCGCTGAGGCAGAGGGACTATAGGAGGTCAGCTGGCCTACACAGCAAGACTGTCTCAGAAACAAAACAAACGTTCTCTGGAGAATGGAAGATTGTAAGAAGTATAGACCCCGAAACATAGCAATCATTTAATGAATGAACACATTCCACCCAGTAGTATACTGTGATTACTAACTCCCCATTTAACCCTTTACAGAAGTTCATTCACTGAGTAGGGGTGTGGGGTAGATGATGTGATGCAGAACCTCTAACCTTTTAGGAAAACCAGTGACCATTAGAGTCCAAAAATAATAAATAGATAAATAAAAACATTTCTCCAAAATAAGACCAGTATTCATGAAACAGAAAAACAAAACTCTAAGTATGAAATAAGAATAATGTTGTTCATCACCTCAGTTCACATTCTCTCACCAACAGAAAAAGAATTTAATTTATGGTTGCTTTCAAGTTCTTTAAAGCCTTATAGACTTGGTCTCTCTCAAGGTCTCCTAGTTTATGACATCACATGACCTATTTCTTTCCAAGCTCCCTCTAAATGTTGAGAGGAATCTCCAGAAGGAAAAAGGTACAAACCTAAAATCACTGTGCTCACGGGAGATACCGCAGAACCATATGGACACTAGACAGAAGATGAGTCTATTAGAACATTTGCCTAACCACACACAGACCAGACAGACAGATAGAGTGTCCCTGTACTGTCATATTCAGAATTATTTTTCTTACTATTCTCTGAACAACACAGTGTAATATAGCTCCTTACTCAGTATAAGGCATTATAAATAATTGAGAGATGGTTAAGATAAGAAGGACATGCATAGCTTATAAGCGAATACTCTGCCGTTTATAAGAAGGATGTAAACAGAACCAGTTTCAGTATATGCAAGAGTATATGTACTAGAACAATTCCATCAGGGATATAGGAGTATGTTTACATGTCTTCATCAAGTTACTTATGTTTCTTAAATGCAAGGTCTTTTACTCATATAATAAATGGATTCAATGATCTCAAGGTCCCTTGTAAGTACACACATGGTAAGGTGCTAGCTTACAGTGAAAATAAGTATCACCAAGAAGGTAATTCCTTGCATTCTGGTGGTTTTTACTCCATTTCCTATAATACTATGCAAAAAAAAAAAAAAAAAAAAAATCTGAAGAAGGTACCAAGTAAGATGTTCCTCTTATTGATGTGCCCGTATTGACAATTCACAAATAGATGCCGTCCCCCTCCTTAGACCTTTAACTTCTTGTACGCACGCTGTTAACACAGATGATCACAAATCTGAGAGGCAATTTAGGGGCCTGTAACTAGAACTTTAAATAGCTTCTTTAGAAAAAAGACTGAAAGATGAAAAAAAAAAAAACACACATCTTCAGAACCTATAAAAGAAATCAATACTAGCAAGAAAGATACACTGGGGAAATTTCTTAGAGTAACAAAGCAAGTTGACACTAAGCAAGATCATGTGTAGGAAGGAGGGCAAAGTTTTCACAACTGAATACCTCAAACGGAACGATTAAGAATATGCCGTCCCTTTCCTACACTTAGAGCTGCTGCCCCCTTACCGTACCCTCTCTTCTGAGCACCCAGGACCTGAGAATGTTTGTTCTGAAAGCACCAAGCCCTGCCCACTACCTCAAGCCTCCTCACTGAGGTCAGCAAAGTGAGACCCCTTGTCTCAGTATCTGACAAAAGCTGACGCATCCTGCTGTGCCCACAGTGACATGCAAAGAGTGCTTTATACCAGCACTCCTGTCTTCCCAGCACATATCCCACAATAAAGTGATGACACTGACCATTTGGCCATTGCCAGAGGCCTAACCAATAGAGCTGCCTGAAAGGCTAATATCCTACTCTTTTTAATAATAATGATAGCAATAACTTTCAAATACATTCTAAGGATGCTTATACGCTATAGATCAAAAAACTATGGACCAAATTAGAACATGTAGGTCTATTTTTGGAGTTGCAAATCAGTTCACTACTCACTCCCTATAATCAAAAGTCTGGCTCTAAGCCCTACCCATGGTGTGTGGTATCATCACGATAGCTTAGCTACAAGGTAAGTCACTTTCTGTTCACAAGTGCTTGGCAGGCTGTTATTAGATAAATAATCTCACATTGTAGAACTCCATGGTTCTATAACAGATAATTTTATCTGAAATGATCCAAACTTAGGCTAAAATCTGATTTTGCTTTTATGCAGGATAGTCTTAGTTTCTTAATCATGCAATTCAGACATGAATCTAAGTCCATCTGAAGTTGAGGCTTTCCTGGGTCTCATTAACATGGTGGGGCAATTCTCTGTGCAACATTGTTTCTATAAGAAATACACTATCAGGTGCAATATTACTAGAAGGGGAAAAAACATAACTAGGAGGGTCAATACATAGATTTTGCTTTAATAATAAGAAAATTCTTATAGTTATCTTGACACCTTAAACATTTGGTTAAAATAAAACAGATCTGTTCCCCTCGCCCATCTCTCTCCTGACTCTCCTCCTTCCGAGGGAATTACAAGTAAATAAGTCCTCATCAAGGAAGAGACATACTCAGATCTGAGAGCTACAAAAACATGTTGCTTCCCGGAAGACAGGGTATAGAAGAGCACCATATAAGGTCCAAGAGGCCTCTCTTAACCCTGACACTTTTGTTCATGTCCTTATGAAATTCTCTTTTCCTTGAGTTTGAGTGGGACCTGAAATTTGCGTCTCACCAGCATAAAGATGGCAAAGACGACATCCGTCACTTCCTTAACTGCTGCACTGAGTGTGATTTTCACAGCAAGCATAAGTATACGACATTGAGGTGTAACTCCCATTGTTCCATAAGATTCTCTAGATGCTGTTCATTGGTTCTGATGGAGTAAACTGCCACCACAGCAACCTACATCTAAACTTCTGAACCATCAGACACTGACATGACAAATGTGTCTTGCTTTAAGCCACTAAATTTATGATACTGTTACCTAGCAACCAGTAATTAAAAGACAGATGAGAAACACAATATAATTAGGGAGCTAACTGAAGGCAACAGAATAATGAGTATGAGACAGGAAAGTTCAGGCAATCACAGTAAAGGAAGCTTACTACAGGATAGGGTTATTTTGTAACACTTCACAAAAAGGTCAGTTTTGAGACCTGGCATTAAGTGTTTCAAAGATTCAGATAAGCACACAGGCAAAAGCAACAGCACAGAAGTGGAATCAGTCAAATGCCACAGTAACAATACCACACTGAAGAACAGTGGGAGAGGACTGGGCAGGTGAAATGGGTCCAGCTCTCTAAAGGCCCACAAGGGCAGGGGCCGAGTGGGCTCATCTTTGATACTATAGACCACAGCAGGAAAGCAAAGGCTCTTGAAGAGGAAAATGGCAAAATAAAAGCCCCATTTTCAAGAACTTAATCCTATCACAGTAGAAAGGACAGAGCTGATTACAGATAAGAAGACCAAGAATAGATATGCTAAGCACAATAGTTGTCATGAGAGGCTAACAAGTGGGGAGGAGGGGGCTTCACGCATATTAAGAACCAAAAGCATGCAAATTAAAACTATAAAGCACTATTCTGTGGCTTATCAAATTAGTAAAGAATAAAAACTAATAATACTAGCTAAGATAAAGCAATCTCAGACACTGTTGGTGGGAATGTAAATGCAACAGTCTTTATGGAAAGCCATTCAGCAATATGCATTAATAATCTTAAAATATTCAGATCCTCAAACCCACTAATTCACTCCTTAGAGTGAATTTATTTACTCATTCAGCAACCACTGAATGGATTGCCTGCTTCAGTCCTGACACTGAGCTGGGCTCTAAGGATTCAACACTGAGAAGAACAGACACCATCGCCTTCACAGCATTTGGTTGAGCCACCACCCCTCTGACAAATTATTAAAAGAAGAAAAAGGATACTTATTTATACTACAGGCCACAAGGAGAGTGTACTTTTAAATGGTTAGTTAGAATTGTGATGGGTACCTCTTTCGTTCCTAGGCAGAATGTCAGACTCACAGTTTAATTTGTAAATCCAAAGACAGCTTCTATGTGAAGTGACCTTTCTGGTGAAAGATGAAGGATGAGTAGAATTTAGCTACGTTAAGAATGGGAAAGGGAAAAAAATTCTAATAGAAGAAATAATACTCATAAAAGGGTTTTAGAGGATTTGTTGCTGCATTATTCAACAAGTGCATGTGAAGGTCAAATAAGGACCAGGCATTGCAATAAGGGCTTGGGATGAGGGTTAGGAGAAAGAATCCAGGCGTCAGCCCATGACACAGGTGTGAGAGTACTGCATCAACTGTGGAAGGACCCAGGGTTCAGTGAAGCCATGAGGACAAATGATTACAGACAGAGGCAGCCAGTACACATGGCAGGAAAAGAGAAGCGGTTCAGCTAAGCTAAGGCAGACAAAGAACACCGTCTTCTTTCATTAAGTTCAAATATGTAGACTTACCTGAAAATGGATATCCAAAATTCTATCAGTCCTACAAATCAATACCATCCTTAGAGATACTTGGCTAGATTATACTGAACAGGTAATAGTGCAGAGGAGATCAAGTGGAGGCCAAATATATGGGGTGGCACACACCGTCAAATCCCAGCACTGGGGGGGATAAGGCAGGTGGATCTCTGTGATTTCAAGGCCATCCTGGTCTACATTAAGAGTTTCAGGACAGCTCATGCTACACAGTGAAACCATGTCTCAAAACAAACAAATAAACAAGAAGCTTTAAAAAGTGCACAAAAATGCATGTTCAATATGTATACATGAGTTAAGAAAAAAACTACTTGGGAAACAATTTTCCCCACGGTTAAACACAAATGGCTTTTGACTAAGGTAGATATTCAGAAAAAAGTGACCCTTTTCCCAGAATGATGTTTAATTTCTATTTGCCAGAGGCCAACATGTATATAAACTAGCCAGAAGATTTGGAATCTGCCTCCTGCACCAGGTGGATGAATACCACAGGGTTAGATATGCCGAGTCGGACCTCCACATCTTATGGTAAATACATGTGCAACGTTACTGGCAAGTCACGAAGTGAGCCACAAGGACAGTGGACTAAAGCAAGAAACCCTCTCTTTCCTATGCCCTCAGATGATAGTCTCATGTATTTGGTCCATTTTAATAGCACTGGGGATATTAACATCTTATGGCACAGGTGATATCTAATAAGATAAATTGAAGCTATTCAATTTCTACATAGCCAAAATTATTTCAAAATAAAAAGTCCACCAAAAAGATAGGAGTATTTCTGGTATAAAAACTGACCCAAGGTCTAAACCATGTTAATTTCATGAGATGATTATAAGGAAACATACATGAAACAATTTTCTAAACTGCTGAGACCCATGGTTCACTTCTCTCAAGGGATGCAGGATATAGGTACACTTCAGAAAATGACAGGGTTGAAGACTAGTTATAGTTTCATAATCAAACTCAAGTTAACATTGAGAAAAAGGTTATAGAGTACAAGACATGGTTTTCAGATGGCATTACAGGCTAAAGTCTAAACATAATCCAGGGACAGAATCACCATTTGTTAAGTTAGAAACTATGGTAGAGTACTTTATCTAATTGAGAAATATGAAGGGTAGGATGTTAATTGCATATCATACTTTGCAATTTACATGATTGTTATGGTTTTGTTCAATTTATGTCTGGGAGAAGAGTTTTTTTGTTTTGTTTTGTTTTGTTTTATTGGATTACTGGACAGAAAAGGTGAAGTGTAGGGGTGATGCTTATACTAAAGTCCTATTCCCCAATTGGTTCTTGATCTATTAGTAAAGAAGCCATGAGACAACTTCTGGGAGGAAGGAACAGGCAGGACTTCTGGGTCCCCTCAGGCAAGTGTCAGACACAGGAGAGAGAGGAAGGGAGAGCTCGCCATGCAGCCATGTGAGATCTTGGGCAGAGCACCCACTGGCCACTTTTACAAGTAGGAAGTTGGGGATGTTGAGCTGGGACTAAAGGTAATGGAGCAACTAAAGCTGAAGACAGATTAAGGGTGCTGAGCTAAGAGTATCGGGAGGGCATTGCTAGCCACGGGAGTTTAATAATGTCCAGCAATTGAGCCAACAAGGCAAGTTGAAATTGAGCAATGCGTGTGTCTGGTTTTTTTATCCATGGATTCAAGGGAATCTGGGTGGGGGCTGGTATCACGGCCTGTTCCTGGAGTTTAGGCAGGGTAGCAAAAGCCATGGGCAACAAGATACTCACAGGCTGCACTGGATCCTCCACTAACCACCAGCTACCCACGCGGCCTTGGCGGTCACCTCAAAATAACAAAGTAGCTAAGCCTTTGTTACTCCTGCCTTGCAGAGGGCTAAATGCTTGTCAACCGTGGGTAGCTATGTATGTACCCGTTGTTGTTACTTAGAACTTTGTTTATTTGGCCTGCACAATGTCTTCTTCATTAGAGGGAGGATTGTCTCTAAGAAAAAAATAACTAATCAAAGTTATTCAAGTTTGTAAAATCATCAAATTTATCTTATTCAGAGGGCCCCAAGATTCAACCAACAGTCACAAAATCACAAGTTGTTACAATCTACTCTGACATTCCTGAGAAAGTATACTAGACTAATTAACCTTGCTATTGTGCAATTAGTTTTATTAATTCTGAAGACGGGTTTGCCCTGAAATAAGATAATGAAATTTAATGGTATACACACTCAGGGCCTGAAAAGTCATTCTGCAATCATACATACAATGTGTTTACTGGATGAAATGCATCATCCTGTTGATATTAGAAATAAAATAATAACTCCTGAAGAGTAAGGACAATTAAGGTCAGGAGTTTCATGACATCCTAAAGATAAATACTGAGAGCCCAAAATAATTATCTCAGTCTGTAGCTTTTATAGAACTGGAAAGACTTAAATACTTGCATCACAAAATATTACTTTATAACTTTAAGGCTTTGATATCCATTCATCCTCAGTCTTGCATTAAATATAACCTTAATACAAAGAATATTACTTTATTTTCTTAAGAAGGAGAACATAACCTAAGGGCTAATGGAAAGACAGAGCACAAAAGTGACCCTTTCAAATCAAGGCTTTTTTTAATCCACTAAAACTACAAGGTGGCCTATTTAACCAGGCAATTAAATATGTTTCCTGGAGAATGTATTTATTAAATGAAAGCAGCAGTGATTAAATACCCCATTTAAAAAAAAAAATCGCTGTATAGAACGTTTATGAAAATATCCCGTAGACACTAACTTTAAGGTACAAAGAGAATCATGCCATCCCGTGCTTCCCCCAAGCTTCCAGACAGTTCACCATGCAAGAGTCTACTCACTTCCGGTGGGTGTGGTCCAGGCCACTGTTAGGTATTGCTTCCAGTTTTGCATTTCTCTGCCCACAGATATTTCCATAGCTGTCGTATCCTGACACTAGTCTTGCTGCTGCACCTGTTGCTACTGAAAAGCCACAAATAAATCCCTAGAAAAGAAACAGAAAAAACACACACAAATAAACCATTTTAACAGCAACAGTCACCACTTGATATGATAATGCGTTTCTTTTGTGTGCTGAAGGGAACAAAGAGCTATATTCCTTTCTAGCCAACTCTATTACACTCTTTTCTCTGGCCTGCACAGGAACAGCATGAAACCCACAGGGAAATACCATTTGCTACTGGAAGAAAACAAATCCCCACCTTCCACACCGTGGGACCGACCTACCGCCTTTGCATTTTGTGACACTCCTGGAGGAGCCTCCATTCTGAAGACCTGCTCTGAGCTACGCTGCATGCAGGGAGTTTATCATACACTCTCTACATTCCTGGAGAGGTTTGAATAAGTTAACCAGAGCCACAGAAACTAGGGAAGAGCACTGGGGAGCATCCCCGCCAGCTGCGTCATTGTGCAGTTGACTTGGTCATAAAGGGGATCTTGTAAACAAACAACAAAACCCGGGAGAACAACAGCATGTGAGGTCTGAATCATTATCACCTCTGTGAGCACAGCACTGTCCTTCCTGCAACAAAGCTGTATAAGACCCAAGACTTACATCATGAAGCTCAAGCTCTTAATACTGGAGAGTGGAGGGAGGTAAGGAGGCACTGGCTTCGCATACTGCAAAGGTCACTTATTTCATGGGAATGTACTTTGCCCAGGTCCCAAAGACAAGTCCCCAGACACTGAGGACTACACTGTGCTGGCTAACTCAGACAGGGGCTGGTCACAGTAAAGCAAGAGAAGCCAACAATCCACCATAGCCTACTGGGAATAAGAAGAGCAAGGCCAGTGATGGCTGGTAATGGCTCTACTGGGGATGGGGTATAATGGGACCTAGTCAAAGAGAGGACCAGTTTCTACTCTCTCTAGTCAGGTTAAACAGGCAGAGATGGTCACCAGCAGCAATTCTTATCTAAATGACGCTGCTGGATCTCAGGCTGCAGAAGCACATGCTACAGTCTCATGCTGAACCTCAGGCTGCAGAAGCACATGCTACAGTCTCATGCTGAAACTCAGGCTGCAGAAGCGCATGCTACAGTCTAATGCAATTCCTCAGAGGAAAGCGTTTTTTTCCCTTTACACATCCTTACCTAAAAAGTCTAAAAAATTCTAACAACTCTTTTATTTCTTGATAGCTCTTCTGACTTTCACTGTGCAGGTAATGAGAGATGATAGCACAGCTCTGTTCCATAGGAACTTCTAAAAGCCCTCTGTGAGAAAGTGGACTCAGAACAGAAGCCATGCCCAGTTTCCCAGTCTCTGATTGACTCCCTACCTCAACTGACTCACCTGAAGAGTGGACAGAAAGCATACAGAGCTCCTCAAGCTGGGGTAAGGCTTGAATGACACTATAGTAAGAGCTTAGTCATAGCTCATAGACTGTTATTAGAGACCAGAGCATGTACACGAGAGAGACTCTGGCCTTTGGAGTTAGACACTCTTGTGTTGTCAATGGGACATGGATGACTCCATTTTCTACGCATACACTTAGCACTGTTATATCAAGACCCTGTTATAACAACAAAAGGGTACTAAGAAAGATCATGGAGCTTCTGGGAAAGATCCCGTTTCTGGCTCCAGTCACCCGGCACCTTTCCTGCCTGAGGAGCAGTCTCAAGGCCTGAGCTGGAAGGAGAGCCATCTTTGCTCCGGTGTACTGCCAGGGAGAGGGCAGCCTGAAGAAGCGAAACAGCTTCTGGGAAAGATCACATTTCTGGCTCCAATCATCCAGCACATTTCCCGCCCGAGGAGGGGTGTCCGTCCTGTAGGAGTGTCAGGCCTGGGCTGGCAGGAGAGCCATCTTTGCTCCGGTTCGCTTAGGTACCAGTCTGCAATGGCGAGAGTGTGGACCACAGAAGCTACACAGCTTCGGGACAGACAGAAGCAACCTAACTTCTGGGACAGACCCGGTTTCGGGCTCCAGAAATTTGGGCACCTTCCTTGCCAGAGGAAAGGTGGCCACCTGTGAGGGCTCTGTCTGCCA
>NC_034595.1:7576716-7589370 GCF_900095145.1 Mus pahari | reverse complement strand
AAACTTTATATGAGCCAGCACAGGGGAAGGCCAGGGCCAAGTAATGGGAGTGGGTGGGTAGGGGAGCAGGGGCTGGCGGAGGGGGGGGGGTATAGCATTTGAAATGTAAATAAAGAAAATAATAATAAAATAAAATAAAAAGAAAGATCATGGAGTAATGCAGGCTAAATGAGCTCAGTATCTGGACTCTCCCTACACTTAGGACCTGGGTACCTTTGATCCAATCACTCATACTCTGTTTTCTTCATCTCTAATGCTGAGCGCGTCTGTTCTCAGCATAAAGGAGATAACACAGATCCAGTCCCTGGCTAAGTATCTGCTACCTGGCAGCTGACCAATACATAGAAGCTGTCAGTAGTAAATATGAATGCTAAGTTTGGCCCGCAGAGGCTGACATCAGTACCAAGAAGTGACAAAACATGCTCCATCTGTTAACTATGTCAGAACAAACAAATTTTTGCAAGGGGGGGGGTGGCAAAAACATGAGTAAGAATGCTGGTAGTTTTGTTATTATACAAAAAACTTTCGGATCACAATTAAACGTCTTTACTAGTCCAGAGCAGCAAAATGGTCAACTAAAAGGTTGCATTTCTCCTTCGTTATTTATAGTTTTTCTTCTTTTATTTGATAGGAACATTGTTACAGACTCCTTTAGATGGTTTCTGATTTCCCCTCCTGATTTCTTTTTATAGGGATTCCACATGATGTTCCACAGGACGGGTTCCCTACCCTTTACTGTATGTCACCACACTTCCCTCTCAAGCATGGCTTGTATAAATTATAAGTGTTATATATGTATGCTAAAATGAGACACTGTCATATTTTCACACAGGTCATTTAAAGTTCTTAGAAGCTTCCAGAAGCACTACAGCAGAGAATGTGAAAACCCCCAAGGGTGGGGTAACAGATAATAAGGGGTAAGAAACCAGGGCTCTTATCCTAAGGACTTTCCTCTTGGTTCAAGCACTGATGCAGAACGAGGCCAAATCTAATTAAAGTTCCCACCTCTTTAAAAAGAAAAACACAAAAATCCAAATACAGGCAATGACATAATTTCAGGAGAGAGAGAGAGAGAGAGAGAGAGAGAGAGAGAGAGAGAGAGAGAGAGAGAAACAGAGAGAAACCACAGTACACGAAATTAAAACAGGGTGGGGGAAAGTTCTCAGAATACATCCAATACTTCAATGGCTTTCCAGATAGAGGAGGGAAAAAACACCCAGCAGAAGGAAACCACACCACAACACCACAGAAGGGAATGTTTAGAAGAAAGGCTTGTCAATGTGGAGCCAAACACAACCACTGCTACTGGAAGGGGACGTGATGAAAACATTCAAGCTTTTGAAGGGCTTTGGGGAGCCTGAGGGGATGAAGAGGCGCAGCAGATGGACCACATGTAAAACTGGGCGGCTATAAGCAGATAAAGGCACAGAGCTGAGGGACGGGGTGACAACAAGACCTGGGTGCTAGTTACAAATGAGAGGGGGACAACTGGCAATAAGAACTGCTGCTCCCCTGCCACAGGGCTAGCGTTACTTAAGATTTCTGCTTAAACTTGTGCACCATCAGGATACACTTTCTGTCTGATTTTCACGCCCACATTTTAACTAAGCAACTGAGCTGAGCAGATGGTCTTCACTAGGTGTGGGGCTGAGAGTTCAATAAAACCTGAGGTGAGGAGGAGGATGTGAATACCCCAAAAATAGTGAATGGGGGATGAGTGGTGGTTCATGGCCACACGCCTGCCTAGCTCTTTCTCAAACACCACACATCATAGCTGGCAATCAGGGTGGGTCAGTCTCCCCAAACCTACACTTTTAAAGCAGTGGGATAATACTTGGTTTCTGTTCCTCCTCTTCTGAAAATCCTGAAACTGGGAGGGATATCTGGATCTAGCAGCTAAAGTCAGATCAGAAGGCCTGGCACAAAGGCACACTTACGCAAACAAAGCTTTTGTCAGTACACTGAACTTGCAGACTCCGTTAAAGTTTAATAGAATGCATTGCTTTAAGAGGAAAAAAAAAAAAAAAACAGTGTTTGACAAGTCTCAGAAACTTCTACACAATAAGCACTCTTTTAGTATATGCAGAGGCAAAACATACCATGAAGAAACCAGAATATTCTTAAAGGAAAAGAAAACACGGGACGCTGAGTGCTGGAAATCCAAATCTAAGACTCAGTTTCACAGACAGAGACAGAGAAAGGAAGAACAGGACAAACAGCAAAAACTCCATACAAGGAACAGAGATCTGATCCTGCCTTGGGCACTGCCGTGCCTCGGAACCTGAATTCTCTGGCCTGTGGTCTTCCTAGTGTAGAAGACTGAACTAAAGTCTTTTCCAAGCTTCCCACATCCCAAATTCCACCTATAGAAAAGTGGGCGAGGAAGGGAGAGGAACAGTGATAGGGGAAAAGCAGATTTATTTAGCTGAACTGCATGCTTTAAAATTGTTAAAGTGGTCCTGTGCCTAGCAGCACGGGCCTGCAGCCTCAGGCTGTCACTCTGTAGCTGAGGTAGGAAGACTGTGGAGTATAAGGCCAGCCTAGACTACACAGATGATCCTGTCTCAAAAGCAAAAGAAAAAGCAAAATTAACATGGTAAACTATGTGCTACATGCCTGTTTACCACTATTTTTTTAAAGAACAGAAAAGACAATGAACTTAACAAAAGCCCAGTAGTGACCTGGGCCAAAATCCCTCTGGCAATTTTGTACAGTCTTTTACTCTGTGATCCTGGCAGAGACCATCCAACAGGGAACTCAGCACTGCACCGACTCTCTCTCACAAGCTCACCTACACTTAAGATGCTTGATGGAAACATCATGCCCTGGGATCTACACTAATGCTAGAGAATTAGGAAGGTCCCTAAACCAGTACCTATACAGCCGCTCCCAAATCCAGCTCAGACTCAGACCTGCCTCCAAAATTCCACCTTGCATTCAAGATGGTGTATTCTTGGGAAATTCTCCATGTCCCCATGTCACACTTCCTCAGTCACCATGCTTTCTTGCACACCCTGTCTCCATCTAGAGCAACAGTGTCTGCAGGCTGCATGTGGAGACCTGGAATAGGAGGGCTCTTTGTTCACTTTCTTGAATGCCCCCCCACCCCCCACCCTCCATGTTGAGGAAGAAGTATGGTCAGGCTGTTCAGTCAGTCTCGGGCACCAGCTGGAAAATAAGTTAACTCTGTTCCAAAGCTCCATGTCTTAGACAAAAAAAAAAAAAAACAAACCATCTTCTGTTGTTCCTGATTCCAGGCAACAAAGTGATTCTATCAAGACCTTCTTCCTCCTGGGACTAAGGCTGCCACTGTAAAATCTTAGATCACTTATTGACTATAGCTGTGTCATGGTTTCCTTAATCTGTAAAACGTGAGATGTGATCAATATAGTGTACGCTTCTATGTGAGACAGAATGTCTTTCCATATGTCCAACCACTACCCTACAGTAAGCAGATGACTCCCGTGCACTGGGGACACTCCTCTTATTCCTGCCTTTTAGTGGTAAGCTCATCTCCCATTGCTAGTCCCTCTTCTCATATGTATTTCCACAAGAGGACCAGACCCTTTAGCTGGCCCAAGTCACTTTTACCAAGCATAAAATTTGGGTTTGGGAAGCACAAAATTAGGTGCCTATTCCTGGTAAGTACAGAAAGCATGATTGGGAACCTAAGAGAAATGGGTTAGGATGTAAACTGAAAGGCCCTACCCAGAATCACTAGAGCAAAAACCTCAGTCATGCTGATTTGACTCTCAGTGCTGCACATGGTAACCACTGGAAATGTTCCCAATCCTGCTTACCACTGTAACCACTGGTAAATGTTCCCACTGGTAAATGTTACTGATCCTCCTTACCAAGGGAACAAGTAGTAAAGTTATCACTGGTAAAAGTTACCAATCCTACTCACCACTGTAACCACTGGTAAATGTTACTGACCTGCTTCTTTCATCTCTTTTTCTCCTTTTTCAAAGTGCTACATTTTGAGTTTCTGGTCACTTTGGACTGTTGTCCTAGTCTCCAAAGTGTTCTCCCTACAATGTCTTCTACCTTCCAAGCAGCCTTTAACACTAGAACCAGAGTCTAGAGCCCAGTCATGTCACAACGTTGCAAACCCTTTCTGTGAAGCATCAGAGCACAGAGACCCCTCCACCTCAGCTGATCGCCGGCACCCCAGAGACTATGGCACAGTTACTAATGGGGACTGAGAAGTGAGATTTCTAAACAAAAATTTCAGATGGCTGTTGTGTACAGGTAGAATTGAGAAGTACTTGACTGAAACACAGGAATTTGGAAGTGCAAGGTTATGCCAGATACGATTAACAGATCCTAGCAGAAGAAGCAGGATTGCAAGTTCCAGGCCAACAGGGACCAGACACGGCAGCACATGCCTGTAAACCCAGCACGCAGGAAGCTACGCCCAAAAGATTATGAATTAAAGCCCAGCCTTCCAATAAGATTTTGCACCCCCACTTCTCCCCAAAATTAAATTCAAGCATGAATCATGGCACTTAAAGAAAACTGATAACAATTTACTTTGAAAAACATTGTATGTTCTTGACAATTCAAGCACTAAAACCTGTACCTAGAGAACAAATAGTAAATCACAACAAGGAGATGGGCACGTAATGGGGGAGGGGGGAAGTGAAAGAGAACAAGTTCTTAAAATATCCAAGAAGACACTATGTATCAGGCAATAAAGGAGATGAAGCTAAGGTCTGAACAACAGGCTACAAGCTAACTAGGAAACTGTCTATTAAAGAAGCAAGCAAGGCCAGTCTCTGAAAAGAACATGGAAGTTCCTATCTTTGCCACTTACCGGGTAGGCTAACATTTAACATCACCATACCTTGTGGGTACATGGGTGTGAACTCTATCTCACTAGATAATTCAGAGAATTACACAGATTAACAATGTTCAACAAATGTTTGTTGAGTGTTTATTTTAAAATCCAGCTGGGGTCAGAAAGATAGCCCTGGTGGTTAAAAAGCATTTGTTGCTCTTGCAGAGGACCCAGGTTCAACTCCCAGCACCCACATGGGAGCTCACAACCATCTATAACTCCGGCTCCAGGAGACTGGACACTCTTCTGATTGCTGCCAGCACCAGGTCCACATGTAGTACCCAAAATACATGCAAGGAAAGCACACATAAATAAAATAAACTAATAAATGAAGAATTCTTTTAACATTAGTGAAGAACACTGTTCAAAAAATTAAAAGAATAAAAATGAATCCAGATTACATGTTTCCCATCTGAATCCCTGAAAAATCTAAAAAGCATCAAGATCTGGAACTTTCTGAGCACCAACATGGGACACATGTGGAAAATTCCATGTGTGACCTCCTATGATGAACTGCAGCCAAAACTACATAAAATTACCTGCAGGGTATGGCTATAAGGTATATACAAAACATGAAGGAAGTCTATGTTTAGACTTAGGTTCCATCCCCGAGATACTTTACACATTATATGCTCCAATATTTCAATGTTAAAATTTTGTACTTCTTTGCACATGCTGCATACATGCCCATGAGGTCACAGGACAGCTTGAGAGAACCAGTTCTCTCTCTCTTTTCACCATGTGAGCCCTGCAGACTATACTCATTCACCAGGCTTGGCAGAGAGCTCCTCTGCCCACTGAGCCTCTCAATTGCCATCCGAATGTTTTTGAAATGTGGATAACACTTTGAACCCTGAGCATTTGGAATATGGTTTACTGCAGAATGAAATTCAAACAGGATGAATGAAAAATCATACAAAACAAAAGCCAGACCCAGAAGCAAAACTATAAGCCTCAGCCATCCTTGTGAGATGGGCAGTGGAACTTTTAGATTCCTTCCATCTCTTCACTACTTGACAACAGCTCAATTCCATGAGAAAGTAACCCACTTAAAGATTCACTCCAAAACAAATAATGCTGTGCCTGTATTTAAAAGCACACACAGTGGGTCTTAATTACCATCACGATGAAATTGACATTATATTAATTACCACTGCATTAAAACATTTCAGTAAACAGCTCCTAACGCTCAAGTAACTCCTAAATCAGTCTATTAACATTAATGATTGCACTTTCCTGGGCTATTTGAGCACAGAAAATCAAAAGCACCTTGGGTGGCATGGCACACATGTTTTTAGAAACATAATTTTGAAGGTCAGTTGCTCTTTGTCCTGAGGTTACACTGGGTGTGGGGAAGCTGTAGGCTGGTTTTATTAGAGAGTCTTTCCATGTTCTTCTTGAATATTCACACATGTTGGAATATCTGATGTCATTCCACTAAAGTAAGAAAACTCTCCAACAATAGCTCATAAGGCCAGTGTTAGCATTTTGACCTTTCCAATGTATCCTAAATTTGGAGAAAATGTACTTTTATCTTTAAAAACAAATACTGCTTATTTTCCTGAACATATCATATCTCTTTCAAATGTACTGTTTCCTTTTCCTCTGCTGGGGGCTAGAACCTTGACTACAGCTGAGGCTACTAGATTACACGATGGTATACAGAGAGACAAGAATCTTGAGGACTTTTATTACAGAAGAAAAGCAATAAATCCAAAAGGAACCTGTATAGAAAGGGCAGGAAGATACGGCTAAAAATCAACGTATAAGACCTGGACTACTGGAGACAGTGTGATTGCACTCTGAGTTAGAGACCATGGGACAGAGAATGATGCACTGTGCAGTTCCTCTGAAGAGAGAGAGGGTGATAGAAAGCACTGACCAATTGCAGAGCTGTTAAGCAGCTCTTCCACTCATTGCCACGTGGCCTAAGGGTGGTCCTCTCAGCTTCCTCTGTAGGTTTCATGCTTTAATCTGTAAACTGTGGGTGACGAGCCGGATGAGTATTATAAGCCCTTCAAAGCTCCAAACACCAGTCAGTGCTAAAGCAGCTGTATGTCTATTATTTTGGAGCCTAGCACCTGGCAGCAACCACATCCGTGAGTGCCAAGTTCTGGCAAGGCAGAGTAGGTATGCCACAAACCCAGCACCTTGCACAGACGCCCATTCTCATCTTCTCTACCAAGTACGGAATCGGCAGATGTCTTGACTGCCATCAGACAGATGCCGCTCATCATACTGGATGGTAGGTTGGGGCCTAGGACTGACATAAGGGACAAAGCACTGAGCAGACTCTTTCCCTGGAGAAAGAACTCAAAACTATGAGAGTTCAACGTGTGGTGGATATAAGATAGCTAACATTCACTTTTCTAAAGGAATGACAAGTCCCTTGGAAAAGAAGAGACTGGCCCAAAGATAGCCATGAGGCTTGTGTGACTGGAGGAGTTGGTACTCAGGATTCTGGTTCTCACAAAGGGCTGGGTGAAGAAGTTAACACTCCCATTGGGTCCTTCATTTTCATCTCAGTTTTCATACAAATACAACAAAACAAAAGAAAGCAAAATAGCAAAAGGATATCAAATACTACTGAACTGTAAAAAAAAGGAAAGTACCCCCCCCCCCCCCGTTTAATGGTACCTTAGGCCCTGCAATGATCCCAGTTATAAACATCAGGGAAGAAATGAGACGCATACATACACATAGATACATTGGAAGGTCTTACTCCCCCCCCATTCCCTTGCATCCAAAGTTGAGGTGTAGTTAACATGAGTGTTCTTACCATCCCAATGCAGAAGAGAACAAAGAGAAGCAGCCATGGTATGTCTGTGCAACTACGGTCCTCCAATGGCTTCCATTCTCGTTTGGAGCTCTAATTCAAAACACAAAGTAAGAGAACAAGGTAAGAGCCAATTTTCATTAAAACTGGAAAGGCACAAACACACCTTTTCTACCCACATCCTTTTATTGCTGGACAATGTCTTTGTGAAGTCAACCCTAGCTTCCATGGCCAACATCGAAGTGGCTCTGGTTCCACTTCTCCCCCTGGCAGTTGTAACTTACATGGAAAGTCTCTGTGGTACTCCACAGAAATATTTAGCATGCTGAATTGTTATTCTTTTCTACTCCTCTTTTAAGACAGTGTCTTGATCTCCTTATGTAGCCAAGGATGACCTTGGACTCCTAATCCCCCCACTTCTATTTCTGTATCTTGAGCATTAGAATTACAGCCGTGAGCCACCCATCTGGCTCATGTGATGTTAGAGACCAAACTCAAGGCATCATACATACGGGGCAAGCACCTACCAGTCAAGCCCAAGCCCAGTCCTGAACAGTTATTCTTAGGTAGTCTGAGTCTGTAGCATACGGTCAGCCTAGCAAAAGACCAGGCCAGTCTCCTTTCCCATCAGCTGAGAGAAAGCCTAAACCTTTTTAATGTTCTCAGTGAGGGCTTCCTGAAATGAACAAACAAATGAACATGCTCTTCCATTTGTGTGAGCTTTTCTTTGTCCAGATGCTAGACAAAAAAACAATCACAGGAGAACATGCTTTCTCTATGTTCTTTTGGGGGAAGGGAAGCCCATCAAATACTTCTTAAGAGGTAGATTTGTCTAAGTTACAATTCAAGAAGGAAATATTCTTTTTTTTTTTTTTTTCTAGATAGACTGATAGGCTAGATAGGCTGAGCAGCTCCTCAGCCACCATCCTTGGATTTTCAGTGTTCCTAGGAAATGCAAATGTTTCTAGTTCAAATGGAGAGGTTCCTACCTAGAGAGGTACAGACATTCTGACCGTTAATTTGCAAAGTATTGGAATTTCAATTCA
The DNA here is from genome assembly GCF_900095145.1 of Mus pahari. Taxonomy (NCBI): domain Eukaryota; kingdom Metazoa; phylum Chordata; class Mammalia; order Rodentia; family Muridae; genus Mus; species Mus pahari. Next base: position 7,580,708 of record NC_034595.1, on the reverse strand, counting down.
ATTTTTTTTCTTAGTGCATCAGTCTTAGGTCAGCCTTCACATCCTTTTCAAATCAAACTATAACAGAATTAACCCTCCTGAACTCTCTAAGGAGCAAACATCCCTAAATCTCACACCCTGTCCTGAGAATGGAGCAGGGGAGGAAAGGAGAAGGCAGGAGGCCTCACACAGGAACTATAGGCAACCGTGGGAAGCTGGGGGCAGGAGAGATGGTCTGCCCCAGGAGAGAGCACACTAATTGACTATGGAGAGCCAAACAGACAGCCCTGAAAACACAGATGCAAGTGACGGTATGTGGACTAAGTAGGGTATATTTAGAAATATATGGATATTCATTATATATGCATGCAATAACAACTACTGGAAAAGAGGCCTTGAATTAGAAGGATGTCAGGGATGGGTGTATGGGAGGGTTTGTAGAGACAAATGGGAAAAGGGGAAAGGTTATAATCTCAAAAAAAAAAAAAAAAAAAAAGGTCAGGGGAAAGTTCCCTGAAAGAAGTAGATGGAAGAAGCCTTTATTGGTTCCACACGAGCAATCCAGGAAGAGCTGTCAGTGGGAAGGGCCCGAGCAGAAGGCAATGGAGACAGGTGAGTCCTGTGGTATAACAGTGCTTAAGTTATAATCAAGCTTAGTTCTCCTTCTAAACAACCGTTTTAAACTATATATCCTTTGATGAAAGCTCCAGATTCCTCTCTTAAAATATACACATATATTCACATGATTTTCTTAAGAATCCAGAGTTCAAGGTTAAGATGCTCACATTAAAATAGCTGCCTACAAGGACCTGAGTTCAATTCCCAGCACCCATGTGATGGCTCACAACCATCTGTAACTCTAGTTCCAAAGGAGTCAACATCTTCTTCTGACTTCCATGGGCACGTGGTACATATGTATACATGCAGGTATTCATATACATAAAATAAATAAATATTTTTAAAATAGCCGCCTCTGAGATGGAAAGAAGGATCGTTTGGTGAAGGACCTGAGTTGATCGTCTGCACACATGTAAAAACGCCAGGGGTGCAGGGGTGTGCCTGCAATCCTAGTCGGGGACAGAACAAGACAAGAGGATCTGTGGCACTTGTCAGCAGCAAGTCTTGTTGCCTTGGGAAGTTTCAGGTTCAGTATGAGACTGTGTCTCCAAAACTAAGGTGGAGGGCCCCATGGACAAAGGTTCCTGCCATAGCGTGTGCTGAACTCAAGTCAGCGCCCAGGATCCACGGGTGAGGAGAGAACTGACTCCCTCAAGTTTTTCTCTGACCCCGACACGTGTACTGTATGTAGCACATGCACACAGAAGGAAGAGTGGTGTGTGTGTGTGTGTGTGTGTGGTCAAGAGTGACTGAGGAAGACATCAGATGTCAATCTCTGACCTTCACATGCACACAAATACCACACACATTATATGTCATATACAACTAAATAATAACTGCCTAGCAACAATGAAGGCAGAGAACTTGAGCTACAAGAATTTCTTTCTGACTCCTAAAATACTAAAGACAAACATCTCCTTATGCCTTACACTGTTCAATTGTTACAACAAAAATACTGTTAGCTTGTTCCCAGACACCCACACAAGAAAACAAAAGAACACTAGTTAGTCATGGAAAAAACCCTTATCAAGGACTCTAACTAGGGGTGGGACCCAGGAATGGGTAGGAAGCTTCCTCCAGAGGAGTGCAGCACTGTGAGATGGGGACTCCTCTCCCCGACTGTCATTAACTTGCTGACTTCAGATAAACTGCTTCATCTCCTTGAGTGGCAGGGAAAGAGAGAGACTGGATCTCTTACAACTCTACAACTCTAAGGTCAGGATTGTACTTCGGTGCAAACTTTTGGGATGGCAAGAAAAACGACTACCAAGTACCACCACTGTTCTTAAGTTGTCCCAGTGCCTGAATTGTGGTCCGCACTTGGGAAGACAGCTGCTCGCGGTGTGAAAAAGAATGATTCTTTGTATTAAATAATTTCAGTCTTGAATAGTGCCCATTGAAGGAAAATTACTCACAAACACAGTATCTGGAGACCTCCAAAATTCATTATATTTACTCCACAGTAATTTACAAAGCAATAGCTCTATTGGAAAACACTATTATTTGTTTGTCTTAAACTCAATGCATAGAAGGGACAGAGCCTCAGACTGATGGAGTTTCTTCATCTGCAATCATTTTCAGATCAACATTCAGTTTGTTACTGCTTAAGGCATAAAGCCAGAGGATCTTCAGTATGACAAGACAAATACAAAGACTCAACTCTGCAACAGCTCGAGTTGTTGTGAGCCACTGCTGTGCCAAATTCACAACAAATCTCTACTGAATGTAAGGAGAAAGGATGGGAGTTACAAAGAAAAAATGGTGACAGAATCCAGGGAGAGCGGAAAGCAGCCGGGCCACACACTGTGACAAAGGAGACATCCCAGAAGAGCAGGCTCCATGACAGTATTGATCACTCAAAAGCACTGGATTCTTGGTTATTTTTTATCACACATCAATATTCACTTTTCAGTTTAACCACCTCCTAATTGTTAAACTCTTTGTTTACAATGTGACCTTTTTTCATAAAAGGTGTAAGAATAGTAAACTCTCTCTCCCCTTTAGTTATCTGAACTGTTGGTCTAATGGCAGGATATTTCATTCTGGCTGCCATTTATAATGCTACCAGTGACTGGTTTCTTATTAAGCAGGAATTCCTATCCCTAAAGCTTTATACACACTTTGTCTTGCTGATACAGGTACCAGCCCTGCTTCAAAGATGGACAAACTTGGGCTCCGAAATTTAAAAAGCAGCTCAAGGTTGCTTATTCAGAGTTGTGCAGCCAGGATTTCAATTCCAAGTCCATGACTCCAAAGTCAACTCCAGTAAGACTGCTAAATCCTCCTATTAGCAGTCAGTAAGTGGCATTAGCAATTCTTCACATTGCAAATACTTGGAAACCAGGATGATAACGTTAACATCCTGTAAGTATGGGAAAACTGAGTGAGGCATATTATGAGCTATGAAATTTCTCAAGCGAGCCAAGAAGCCCAACAGTTGAAAAATTTTAATGATTTTTTTTAACAGATGTAACCAACTGGATTTAATGCTTATCTGTTTCTTCCAATTAACATCTCAGACCCAGAAAATGTGCTGCAGGTGCACTTTTAAAACGTGAGTTTTATTCTTTCGTCAGATTCTACAGGAGATTAATATAGACTGCCGATAAACGTTCGGTCTTTCTCCTCTCACAAAATCTTACCGCTTAGGAACCAAATAGAACCAAGTAGCCATACAGAGTTGCCCTTTAATGAGTGGCTGAGACCAGGAGGGAGAGAGGAAAGGGAAGATCTTAGCGAAGACCTCTACTGCACTCATGACCTCTTTCAATCTTCAGAGCATCCCTGTCAGTACTGTACAATCCCCACCCTTCTATTATTTAGGAAAGGAAACGAAGGCTAAGGGGACGCTTCAGTGAAACCTAAGCTCTCAAACTCTAGCACACAGAGAACAATGCAAAGGAATTCTCCAGGACATACTGGACGTTTAAAAAACTAATCTAAAACAAGCACAGCAGGGCTTGTCTGTAAGTAAATATGGCCAAGGACGTGATGAGTAAGGTCAAGGTACCCAACACAAACAGAGAAGAATTCCAACTCAGAAAACAGAAGCACACAATTCAAAGGGTATGACAAAGATGACATGACCTAACACGCGCAGAGCAGGAACCAAAGGAAGATGGGAGGAAATGGGAAATATTTGAAGACATAATAACTGAAAAGTTTCCGAAAATAATAAAAGAAGTTGAAGCACGGGTCTCAGGAATCAGAAATTTATGTCAAGTAAGACAAATAGAGCATGCAAGTGCATACACACACACACATACATGAGCTCATGCGTGTACACACATACAATATAAAAAATGACCACATATGTCATTCATCATATTAGTTATGTTCTCATATCCTTAAAGCTAGGTAAGGACAAGACTTGGCATCTCTATATTCCTACACTT
>NC_034595.1:7523792-7576201 GCF_900095145.1 Mus pahari | reverse complement strand
GTCTATATTCCTACACTTTACACTGCATGCGTATCTAACGTCTATATTCCTACACTTTACACTGCATGGGTATCTAATGTCTATATTCCTATACTTTACACTGCATGGGTATCTAACGTCTATATCCCTACACTTTACACTGCATGGGTATCTAACATCTATATCCATACACTTTACACTGCAAGGGTATCTAACATCTATATTCCTACACTTTACACTGCGTGGGTATCTAATGCTTTAGTTTCTGCAATACCTCTTATAAACATCAGTTATAAACAACTGTATGACTGACCCTATATTCACCCCAAACTCTAAGAGCTGAACCAACTGCCTCCCAAGAAGCTGATGAGCTATTTGGAGGATACGAATTTTCTTTAGGATATCAACCTGCACAAAGTTTTAACTCAACTTTCAATATTATTTCATAGAGAAATATATTCAGTGAACTTATTTGTAGCTAGCACCAACATATAGAAATGTTGGCTAGTGCTGAGCTACAGTTAGCTCACTTTACTAGTCGCAAGTGCCTGGAGAGCACCAGCTGCAACTGGGCAGGCCAAAGGAGAGGGCTGGTAGATAGGAATCTACTTCATAGAATTAGGCAGAGCGAAAAGGACTAAGAAGCTATAAAAAGATCAGACCGGCAAAGGCAACAATCTGGATTTAAAAGTGCCAACTAGGTCTCAAATATGGAGAAAGAAAAAGGGTAAAAGGCCCAGGTAACAGCTAAAGACAAAGACCGAATGTCCTCTGTCCCTTGTTTGTACTGTGTCTACTGTGTCTACTGTGTGTAAACTTTACCCTATTTAGGACAGACATGAAAAGCTTCCCGGAAGATTCCTAAAGCAATATAATAACATATCATGCCAGGCTCTGAAACTCCCTTTATAAAAGGCCACGTTTCTTTTTTTTATTATTATTATTTTCTTTATTTACATTTCAAATGCTATCCTGAAAGTTTCCTATACCCTCCCACTCCCATTTCTTGGCCCTGGCATTCCCCTGTGCTGGGTCATATAAAGTTTGCAAGACCAAGGGGCCTCAAAGGCCACGTTTCTATATGCATGGTTTCAAACAGCAAATACACCACCAAAAGGTCAGCTAACCTGTGTCTGACCATGGGATGTATCCTATGCATGTTGATGGTTCCTCAAAAGGCACTGAAGTCCACACAGTGCCTGTGATTCCAAGACAGGTGAGACACCTCCTGCCCTTATGGAGCTCTCTGTTAGTGGGAGAGACATAAACCAAGCACTGTGACACAGCAAACAGTGCTGACAGAGGGGTGTAAGAGCTGCTGCGGAAGCAGACAGGGACCCACTGGGAAAGGGTCCCTGATGGAAACACCTGGTAAAGGTCTGCAGCCTGCACTCTGACGCAAACCCCGAAACGATCCTTCAGTGTCTAAATCAGAATGTGTCATGTGCCTCCAAACACACTAAAAATTCTTGCGAGCTATGACAGAGAACCATCCACTGCCAAGTAGGAAATTTATTTCCACTCACAAATGCTTAGTAGAAAACAAACAGAAACACTAAGTTTGGCAATCTCTCAGAATTTTTTTATATGCTTATAGGTTTTTGTCTTCATTTAGGAAAAGATTCTAGAAATGAGGAAAAATAGCTTCTGTTTTCTTAACCCATAGCAAAGGACTGCATCTACCAAGCTTCCTGAACAGTATTTTCCTGTACATGTCATTGGTAAGATACCTATGAACCCTGAGTTATGCACTGGCTGGTCCCACAGAGCAAGGGTTGCTACAATCTGGGACTAAGCCAGGGAACGTTAAACCTTCCCTGCAGGCAAATCATAGCCAGGAGGTGTTCAAACATCCATCGCCCATATAACAAGGTACCAAAACTTTGGAACTGAATCAGAATCTGGGTTATCCAAGTAGTAGTCATGTGCATGTGCTTGCATGCACGCACACCAGTCGGCGATAAGGAGCATGAAGCTGGTAGGCTAGGCCGGCACAGAACCTGAAGCCAGGATATAATGACTAGCACACACAGTACACCCATCCTGTCTGTCACTTAAACCTTTCCAGCACATATCCACTGCTGCTGCCTTTCCCAGATTACAATAAAAAGCCAATAATGCCTATGAATGGTAATGCTAGCTTTGATACGGCCTTCCAATTGGCACAGATCCCTGGGCTACTGGGGTAATTTGCAACTTTTTTTTTTTTTTTAATTTAACATGAGCATCAGCCCTTATTTCCTGGCTTAAACAAGCCATTTCCAAGATGGTCTGATAGTTCCAAAGTTCTACTCTAGTTTCTACCATCCCAACTGCCCCTTGGTACATCCCTAAAACACACTGGATATGTCGATATCAGAGGTTAATGCTACACAGGAAATGTGTGTGACTCAGGCTCTGATGTGGCAATACTAACCTACCTATGAGGGCTTCATTTGGTTCTTGTCAATATGCCTTACAGAAAAGCCCCTCATATTAAAGATAAAGAATTGTGTAGTCAGATTTTCCCAAAGCTCCCTCCAAGGACACACGGACAGCATCATTAAATTCCCCCAAGATGCTTTTATTTGCACAGAGTAGTAACAAAAGAATAAAAGAACTGGTGTGCATCGTTTTTGGCAGTTTTCAATAGAGTGAGCAGGCGTGATGAAGTCGGGAGGAATAAAACATGGAGGCTTTCAGCCTTGTGCTCACCGCACCTGCAAATAAAATCTCATAATAGGATTTCTGAAAGACACTGCCTGTCCTGTGGGTAAGCTCGGTCAAGGACCTGGGGTATGTAACTACTTACATTTACCTTAGCAAATCTGCTTCATTTGCTAAGCCTGGTGATGGCCATTGATATTGTGAAGGTGGAAATCAAAGCCTGATTTTTAACAGGCAGTTAACAGTAAAAAGATACACTAAGTGGAAAGATACAGTCGTCTGAGTCTAACTATTTTTCTAAGTTCATGAACTTTACGCTAATCCAGAAGCACTCAACCTGTCCAAGGAAAAGGCAAGTTAGAGTTACTTTCTGAGCTGTGTCTAGTGACAGAAAGATGTCACTAATGCCACCATGATACCTCCAACTCCTCTTACAGAAAGAACCATGGGTCTGTTCCTTGCCTTCTTGGTGACTCCACTTCTTGCATGTGATACTTGCTCGGCAGACACCAGTTCTTTCTGCAACACTGCTAGCCATGTCTTCTACCTCTAGCACCGACAAGCAATAGCTGCCTATAATTCTTGAGCAGTATTATTACCAGCATCTCTTTCCTTTGAATCCATCTGAAGCAGTGTTTGAAAGGTAAAATTAATCTCCTAAAATTATCTTATTGACTCCTATTACATGATGTTGAAACTTCAGTAGCTAATGGTGTCCAGGACAGACAGACAGAACCAAGCATCTTTCAGTGGCGCTCGGCCTTCCTAAGGCTGCGACCCTTTAATACACTTCCTCATGTTGTGCTGACTCCACAGCCATAACATTCTACTTCATAACTGTAATTTTGCTACTGTTACAAACTGTATTGTAAATATCTTGTATTTTTCAATAGTCTTAGGTGGCCCAGAGGTGAACCACTGGTATGGCTCGTCTCCAGAATATTAATCAATTTCCTGGGTTTTCTTGCTATCCTATAACTTTAGAAAAATCTTTTCATGGGTATTTAAAAAAAAAAAAAGGTTCTTATTCCAATTGTGTTTCCTATCCATAATGGGAAGCTCGAGCAACCTATGAGAGGCAACATAAAAATCTCATAATCATAAGAAAGCACGTAGGTGTAGGTGACTCTGGGTAAATTTATGGCTTAAGTTAATTTAGGTATTTAGTCAATGAATGTATCTTCAGTTCACAGTAGCCATGGATGAAATGTAGCTCAGCTCCATGACAAGAATGTAAACAGGCATCATACCCTTTCCATACTGGAAAAGAAATGTAGGAGCCCCTCAAGTGTAAGTTAGGCTCCACTCCTTTTTCTTTGGTCACACCCTGTGTATGAGTACTACCACCACAGTAATTACTAGACTGTATAATTATTTCCTGGTACATTATGAATTTCCGGAGAGTAAGGACAATATATCTGTTTAAAACAGAAGTCAGCCTTGTATATTCAGGGGCTGAAACATTCTCCCCCTAAAAACTCCAAGTCTAAAACAATGTGTACAGCCTCTTCCCTCAGACAGCGGAATCTGGGCTGATCTCTCCTGTCTCACGGTATATTTGGGGGCCAGGACTTCTTGGTTCTGTTTACTGCTATACCCCCATGGGTGGAGGAAAGCCTGTCACATTGCAGGCTCTGGGTAACTGCTTAATGAATGAATCAACAAGGCTAGGTCTCTTAACCACAGGATGAAATGTTGAGGGGCAAACATCCTCCCTGCCTCTCCTGCAGTAGACAATTCCCACTGTACCACAGGCTGGCTCTTTTTCCTACAGCTCTATTTCTCAGATGTGCATTAATGGTTATGTTAGAAAATAAAGTCTATATTTTTGTAGATAGTGGTAAATAAACTCTAGAATTTTTTTAGAAAAAAAATTTTTAATTTTTTTTTGCCTGCATATATGACTCTGAACCATGTGCTCACAGATACCAGAAAAGGGCACGGGATCCTCTGGACTAGAGTTGCAGACAGTTAAGAGTCATCAGGTAGGTGCTGGGAATCAATCCAGGTCCTCTGGAAAAGCAGCCAGTGTTCCTAACCGCTGAGGCATCTCTTCAGTCCCCCTAAGTCTAGGTTTTGCAGACAACTTCTCTAAGCCTTTATAGTGAAACTCATCAAAAATTACTGACTCACAAAGCCTCTGGGAAATTGGGATGAAAACAACATAACCTCACTCACTGTATTTCTTTTTAAAGATGATGATGATGATAGTAGTGGTGGTGGTGGTGGTGATGATGATGATACTGGGATGTTATTGGTGTGTGTGTGTGTGTGTGTGTGTGTGTGTGTGTATGTCTGAGAAGTGGGCCTCAGACCCCCTGGTGCTGCAGTTCCAGGTGGTAATGAGCGATCCAACATGGGTTCTGGGGATGTTTAAACCTGGGTCCTCTGTAAAGATAGTGGGTATCCTAACTGCTGACTGACCTGTCCAGGCCTGTCTCACTATATTTTAAAAACGTGACTATGAGGGCTGTGGCTAGGTAGATATTTCTGCTGAAAAATATTCACACCAAAGGCTGGCAACATTGTTTAAAGCTACATTAACACAGTAATATGAACTGGTTAGTCACTTTCAGAAAGTAATTTGGCAATATACTTCAAGAACCCAAATGAAATAATCTACAACAGAATAATAACTGTGCATAATATGTTCAGTGCAATGGTATATTATGAGAAATAATTAGAAATTAGCTAGACAATAGAAAACTGTTCAATATGAAAATGGTGTATTAAGCAATCATAAAAATAATTAAGAAAACTGCATAGTAACATAAAGATGATTATGATAAAGGTTGCATAAAAACATGGGATGAAATTTCAATCGATACTCTGGTTTGAGAGCTATGTAAAAACAATACATGTAAATATGAAGGCCAGGGAAGGGGAGGGGACTAAATCTGACTTATAATGTATTTTCTGTCTCAAGTTTCATTAATACCATTTAATTCTGGAAGAAAGAAAGAGAATATCGGCTCCTACTTCTCCAGATCAGTCTTTTTCTACTTTCTTGGTATAAGCATCAACTACAAAGAGACACAACATCAAAACCATCAGAAAGAAATGACACTGAAGACAGATCAGAACACTTCAAAGTTCATTAGAAAGCTTCATGCTAAAAATAGCCCAGGCAGAAGCCAGGCTCTTCCTGGAGAATGAAGGGCAGGAGTGTTAGGTGAAAAGGCTGGTACCGCAGGGAAAGGAGACCCCACCTGCTCAAACCCCAGCTCCTCTTCCCTGTCACCTCTGCATCACCCCTCATGCCCTTTCTCAATGCAGTATGGGAAACTTCCCTAGGCGGCATCAAAGAAAGGGAACTCCCACAAATACCCCACACACCTGTGAGACGTTCCCACGACCTAACATCAAGTAAAACTCAAGCTTGCAAGCCAAGAAGAAATAAATGGGTGCACAACTGTGATCAAGAGGCAAGAGAACACTGGCTTTCAAATGATGTGCAATGGCTGGAGAGATGGCTCAGTGGTTAAGAGTGCCGACTGCTCTTCCAAAGGTCCTGAGTTCAAATCCCAGCAACCACATGGTGGCTCACAAATGATGTGCAATGTGGGAGCTGACTGCTCTCTGAATCTTACTCCCCATCCATCTATACTGAGTGGTTAAGGGGCAAGAAAGCAATAAAATACAGCTGGAGGTGTGTATGTCATGTCCTGGGATGTGTAGATGTTGGAAGGTCTTAAATTTTTAATGAAAGTCAGAGGAAACACTAGTTCTGAAACCCATAATGAACATAATGATTTTACGAATCTATTCCTTTGGTCAGTAATTAATCATTACCTCAGGGAAAAAGCTAAGCTGGACCAGATGAGAATCCATCGCTTGATCCTCACCTTTGGGCCACTCTGTTCAGTTAAGCAAACAAGCCATGGCTACTCTACCCAATGACACTGTGAAATATCCTACGTGGAAATGGGGGGGCAGGGGAATAGGGAAAGGAAATGTGTAAGAAGTATAGGGAAAAAAAGATCTTGATCACATTTTATACAGTTAGCCCTTTTATCATAAGAAAATTATAAATCCTAACCAAGAAAACATATTAAAGCATTTTATGTTTTGATTTCATAGGTAATTCCCAAATGTTCAAATAATTACTCTTGGTATTTGAAGAAACACGACAGTGGTGTTTCACAGGTAGAAGCAGGCTGTTGTTTCCTCCTGACCATCTGCAGAATCTACTCTGGAAAGTGTCTGCACTTCAGGAAGAGCAAAAATATACAGTGATTCTTTGCCATTAAGAAATCCCATATCAGGATCTTAGAGAGATGGCCCAATACCTAAGACCACTGCTCTTACAGAGTACCTGGGTTCGATTCCCAGCACCCACAAGGTGGTTATCCTAAGGAATCCAACACACTCCTCTGGCCTCCGCCCTCTTCTGGCCTCCAGGACATCAGGCAAGCATGTGGTACACAGACATACAGGCAGACCAAATGCCCATACACATAGAATTAATTAATTTTTAAAAATTCCATACAAATGTTTGATTAGGTGATATACAGTGTGGCCCACCTCAGCTCTGGAATATTTGTCCAATGCAAATGCAAGAAGTTGTGATACAGGACACAACATGGGCAAACCTTGAAAACATTCTGTGAAGGAACCCAGACACCTGTGTGCAATCTGCAAAACAGATAAATCTCTAGTTTGCAAGTAGCACAGTACTTGCCCAGGGCTGAGTGGGAGTTTAGAAAAATGGGAAAGGAGAAGTAACTGGGGTTTTGTTAGTGGGAGAACAGCTTGTGAGCATGTTCTAAAATTGATTAAGATAATGATTCACACAACTATGAGGAAGTAATAAAAATCACCCTGCAGTAAATTTTAGTTGAGAAAATCGTACAGCTGTGGATTATATTTCAGTAAAGCATTACATGTAGAACAGAACGTCCCTAGACCCTGTCCCCAGCCCCACCATGGTTAGTCCTGATTCCATGTGAACTGGAGGGAGCTTTATTCATGCAGCTATCATGTCAGACAAAAGAAAGCCAAAGTGCCCCATTGGAGTGCTAAGGAAACCTGACCAACTGCCGTGCCCTTCAAAGATTTATCTTAATTTCCAAGTATGAATCTTTGTGTGGGCGTGTACAGGTGCTGGAGTCCGTGGAGGCACAGAGACATCAGGTCCCCTTGACACTGGAGTTAGGAAGCTGTAGTGAGCCACCTGGCACTGGGTGCTGGGAACTGAACTCAGGTCTTCAACAAGAGCAGTGCATGCCCTTAACCAATGAACCACCTCTACAGCTCCCATGTTGTTCAGTTGGTTTGGTTTGGGTTTTTTAAAACTCCTAAGTTACTAGATTTACCAACTAAAGGGCTGATTTTCTTAGAATCATCCAGTCTCTTTGCAGGCAATACAAAGGAGAAAAGATGACAAAGTTACAAAGAACTTAAAAGACAGATCCATGTAGGGTTAGAAATGTCATCTTAAAGTGACCAAAAATCAGTCGATGTGCCACAGAAAACTGGATGGCAATTAAACAGCTATAAAAAATTGGACTGGGCAAAGAAAATGGACTGGACAGCCAGTACATATATAGTCATGATTTACGGAGAACCGCGGAGGCGCCGGAGCAGTGTTTACTCAGATATACTGACAATTAAACTTAGACGTTGTCCTTGCGAACTGTCCTGAAGTGGGGAAGCCTGGACAGAGACCTGTGCCCATGGCTGACTCAACAGTAAGGCCACTGAGCTGTCCTGCCTGTGCTCCGAGTCACCCATCCTACTCTCCTTTATTTGATTTCATCTAGTCAGGCAGCCTTCTCCCTGTTCTCTGGCTGTCCCCAAGTTGGCAAGCAGTGTGTGCAACAAAACCTGAGGGCTACTGGATAATGGAACTGTGGAATAGAAGTTACTGCCTATACAGTGACTCTGGAGGGAGGCAGAATAAGCTGTTAACCTCATCATCACATGAGGTGGGGGCATGAAGGACTTCATTTGATTGAATTTTATTTAAAACACTATTTACCAATTAAAAGTAAATAATTCTAAGCCAGGAGGTGATATCACACACTTTGAGTTCAAGGCCACACTGGGCTACAGAGGGAGTCCCAGGGCAGCCAGGGCCATCCAGAGAAACCCTGTCATGGGAAAAAAAACAAAAGAAAAAGAACCAAGCAACCAAAACCAACACTATTTATCAATTATAAGTAAGTAATTCTGAGTCAGGTGGTACTGGCACACGCCTTTAATCTTAGAATTTGGGAGGCAGAGGCAGGTAAATCTCTGAATTAGAGGCCAACATGGTCTGCAGAGTGAGTTCCAGGTCAGCCAGTGCTACACAGAGAAACCCTAGGGGGAAGGGGAGATTAAATAATTCCTGAAGTAATTTGGCTTTGTCTTCATGCTGGCCTCACAGATAAGATTTTTCTAGTATGTAGTTAGTTAAGTCTTTAATAAATTAGCCTTCAGGGTGGACACACGGACTTTCTCATGCTGTTTGCATGTGCTGACAGACAGAGGCATACATAGTGTATGCCCAGAGCTTGGTGAATCGATAAGTCAGTGATACTTGGTCAAGCCTGTAGACAGCCTTCGGTGCCTTGCATAGTAAACCTGAAACCTCATCTAATAGAGTTCAAACTCTTATGTGTGGCCAGGAAGCACGTGTGCCAGGACAGCTACGAATTAAGTGCAACACGAGCGTGTAAGCTTACTTAAAACATTATGATGTCTTTATGGATATCATTTGGTAACTTAACTGTGCAATCCTCAGAGGTGCACCTCATGGTTGACAATGGTGTTTCAATGCCAAAAGGCTGGGCAGGCCTGCCTGAAGGAAGAGGCTGGGCCTGCCTGCCTGAAGGAAGAGGCTGGGCCTGCCTGCCTGAAGGAAGAGGATGGGCATGTCTGCCTGAAGAAAAGGTTACTGCAGATGGCTTCTGTGCAACTGCTGGAGAATTTGGTACCTGCACATAGGCAGTTTCTCCATCATCAGCATCCAATGCACAGCCTCGCCCTTAAAGACAGAAGCCCTGAGAACACACTAGGAGTGCATGCTGAACCTATTTCCACCGCTATCCTCCCCCCCTCGGGTGCTCCAAGTCAGGGTGAAGGTACTAAAGGGCACCCTGACTTTGAGCAATTCTTCATCACCAGACAACCAGCTGGCCCCTAGCTACCCCAAAGATGACTAATCGGTCAAGGGACTACAGATGTGAGGGTGACACACTGTCCCAAAACCTTTATACCCCTTTTAGTGTTAAATTCGAACTACCATAAACTAAAGAGCCAACAGATTACTCAAGGCAAAGAACAGAACAAAGGAAACTCTAAGATCAAACACCCGTATGAGAAGACAAACCTAGCTCTGAGAGTCAATGGTCTCAGCTGCATAAGTGCTTCCAGGAGAACACACGCTCACATGACAAGCTCTGCAAGACAAACCTGTCAGAGAGATCTAGAAAGTGATTAAAGGCATACCCAGAAGAAAAGTCTAGAAATTCCCAAGTGAGGAGGAACACTGAGTCATCAAATTAATAGCCCCGTAAGTGACAGGCACTAACCCTGTTATTAAGGGGCTGGGGTGTGGCAACAGATCAAACTAGAGTAAATAAGTGCTTTAAAAAAACGCAAACAGCTGTCAGTCTCCATAACTAGTCATTAAAATGCCCCACCCCTGGCACTGACTAGTTTATACCCTATTCAGGAAACCAGCCCCACCCCACCCTGCAGGGTGCACTCAGGCCTCTCTGTGTCCATTACAAACCCTGTTCTGTTTTAAGACCTATCTTCATTAGTCCCTTAAAAGCAACTACCAAAGTAATACTACCCTGGAACAAACAGCCATCAAACAACTACAGGGCTTCTAGCAGTATCACACCCAGCTTGCAAATAAATTCTACAGAAATCCAATTGAATCCTAGTTCCCACAATGAAAGGTAAACTCAAAGGGAAAGGGAAAACAAACAAACAAACAAACCAGCCAGGCAGTGGTGGCACACAATGCAGAGATAGACAGATCTCTGAGTTCAAGGCCAACCTGGTCTACAGAGCGAGTTCCAGGGCAGCCAGGGCTACACAGAGAAACCCTATCAAAAAAATAAATCCTGCCTCCACGACCCGAGTGCTGGAGTAACAGGAGTGAGCTACCACATCTGACTGTTCTGTTTTTTTTAATTCCTTTGGACGAACGCCAATGGATCACATGCAGTGACTCACTTTACCATCTGATTTGTTATGCAGAAATAAAGTTCTGCATGACCAGGTCAGTCTGACTTCAGATTTTTCTTTCCCTCACTGTGTGTAAGTCCCTTGACTATTTGATATTGTCTCTACCTGTTATCCATTTCATAGGATTTACTATGATTCACATTTTAAGTTATCCAAAGCTTTTAACTAAATCTAATAACTAATAAATGGTTTGTTGATTCACAATGGCTCCTTTAATAAACAACTTCTTACTTAACTACACATGCAGACTACTGTGGTCCATGGAACTTATTAATAAATGTAGTTGATCCTGTTTCCTAACTCATCTCTTACAGTCATTCTTCTTGTCTTTGGCTTTATGGCTTACTGCACTAATTAATCCTCTAGAACAATGTTAATGGTAAGAATAATCTCAGTATAACTGTCTAATGTAAACTAAGTCTTCATTGTCAAATACATTAACTTGCCAAACAAGTGAGTCTTGTTAAAGATGTATCAATGGGTTTCATTTAAATACTTTAAGTGTTTTTTGACATTTTATTTAAATGTTCTGTGTATGAGTGTTTGTGAGACTATATGTCTGTGTGCCATGTGTGTGCACTGCCTGTAGAGATCAACAGAGAACACGAGATCCTAGCGACTGGCACTCCAGACAGTTATGAGCTGCCATTGTGAGTGCTGGGAATTAAAATGTCCTCTGAAAGAGCAGCCAGCGCTCCAAACCGTTGAGCCATTTTCAGCCCCAACACAACACTATTTATATGTGTGTGATTTTTTTTAAAAAATGGCTTTTAAACCAGATGTTGGGTTTTTCTTTCCACATTTGTTTTATTTTTGTTTTTGAGATATCGTCATTAATGACCCAGAATAACCTTGAAGTATAAGTAGCCCAGGCTAGCCTTGAACCCTCAGTTCTTCTGCCTCAGCCTCCCAAGTGCTAGATTTATAAACATCCTCTATTACACCTCACAGAAACAATTTGGATTGATGCCATCTTCTGCTTACTACAGGGTACTCTGATATCTGATAGGGAGGGAGGGAGGGAGGGAGGGAGGGAGGGAGGGAGAGAGAGAGAGAATGAGATAGAATATAAAAAGGTCTATAGTCATTACAAATTCAAACACATTAAAATTTCACTCTTTAAAAAAAATATTTATTTTCCTATGTGTGTGTATCAGGTTCACAAAGGTACCTGTGAAAGCTAGAAGACAGCCTTAGATCCCTTGGAGCCAGAGTTATAGGGGTTGTGAGACACCAAGTGTGGGTCCTCTGAAAGCAGTCAGAGCTCTCAACCACTGAGACATCTCTCCAGCCGTGAAAAGATGATGCTTTTTTATGATGTAAAGCATCCTAGGTCGCTACTACCTCTGCCCTAAGCTGTCCAGCCACTCTGGCATTCTTACTGCCCTTTCTCCCTCTCAAATGTACTTCTGTCTCTTCAACTTTGACTTTCTGTCCTTCCTTTCCTGGCTATCAACCTAGTTTGTCTCTTCATTTCAGGGAGGCTTTTCATGAATGCACTCGCGCACACACACACACACACACACACACACACACACACACACACACACACACTATGGTCGACTCTCACCCTCTTTCATACCTCGCTTCTCTCCATACAGTGCTTATCTTTGTTAGCTAAATTACAGTATCTTACCTAGTCATAGACCCTCCTAGTCTGGAAGATCACCTTGGCATTGTGTTGTACCCCAAGCATGTAAGATAGTTTCTAGCACATGAAAATGTTCAGTGTCTACTCACTGAATGAATGAATCAGGCTCGCTGGATGAGATGATGAAGAAGTTGACAGCTTAAGACTGTGCCTCTTGAGGCTGTCACCTTAATCACCGCAAATGCAGCAAGAATCTGGAGAAGATGAAGCGGACATGTGGGCTTTATTTTACTGCAGACCTACAGCTAAGTTGTGAAAACTTGTTCCAGAGAGTTATAGAGCTGTGTCTGCAGATCAAGGACACTTGCAATGTCAGGGCTTTGAGTGGCTGCACTTGTCCAACCCCCGATGACTCACAAGATTGTTCTTCCATGATGTGACAAGACATCTGAACACACCACACTGACACTGCTGAGGGTGGGGGACCAAGACCAGAGCAGAGCTCGGGTTCACACCGGCCCAGCCCCCAGGCCCAGTGGATCCCCAGAACTGTCACACTCTTACCGTGTTTGCCTCTAAGGCGCAACCCTCGGGGACAGGCCTGAATTACCAAGCACTTATCAGTGGTAGTGCTCGATTTTCATGAACAAATACAAGAGCTGAAAGCAAAATGGGCCCAACACAAAGTTGATAGCCATGACACTCTGATGATGAATCGCAAGCTTAGCGCTATCCTAACGCATCTGATGTGCACTCGGCCTCCCAACGCGCTTATAATCCCAGACTCCGAGACAGAGAAAACCAGAGGGCGACACCACCTGAGGTTAAGCTAAGTTAGGGCAAGACAAGGTATGCTTGCTGATAACCCACCCATAGCTGCAGATGATGGTTATTCCTTCAAATGACACTGTGTTCCTACGTGGTAAGCAATGTTCCATGACTAGACCTAGACAGGACTAGGCTAGACTTGCATGGGAGCAGGAGCCGCTGAACTCTCTGCTCTAGTAGAAGATGGGTTTATTAAATTATTTTCTAAAGTGATATTTAGTCATTTTGAAATCATGTTTTGGTTGTTATTAAGAAATCAAACATCTGCATGGTGACTTGCCTTTGTAACTCTAACTTTTAGTAAGCCAGAGCCAAGAGGATCCTGAATGAGGTGAGCGTGAACTACACTGCAAATTCTAGACCAGTTGTGTGAATGGCGAAATGCCAATATTAATGTTGTAGTTTTAGTAAACACTCCAGCAGTGAGTGTAAGAAGCTAGACAGAATATATATACACACACAGGAATATACACACACACAGGAATATACATACACACAGGAATATACACACACAGGAACACTGTGTATGCTAACATTTTCTCAGTCTATATTCAATTAGTTGGAAGTAAAAGTTAAAATAGGGTTCTAATCCTAAAACCAAAATAAAATTTTGAAGGTGAAGCATCACCAGTGTCACAAAAATTGATGTCATTTAAACTCTTTAATCCAGATTAAAGAGCACAGAAAAAAAGGTTTCTCAATATGTGAACTGCCAAAACCAGATATATCTGAAGAACAAAATCTTCCACTTCTCTATCTCAACAAACTATAGACTCACTGGCACATAAATACAGGAGAGTTGCCTCAAAATTACAATTACATACGCATAGACCTTCAGTTAGAAAAAGCCATGTCTTAAACTAAATAATGGGTGTGGAGGACTTCTAAATTTGGAAGACATTGGGTTTTTTATGAAAACATTTTTAATGAGTTTATTCTTACTATTACTGGAGAGGGGCACCCCCGTCTAGGTATGATGGTCAGAAGACAATGTTCACGAGTCCCCAGCCAGCTTCATGCAGCAGGTGCTTTAACCCACAAAGTCCTGTCACCAGCACTGCTTTACATTGCTGTGTCTGGAAAGGGTCTCACTCTTAACTCACAGTGCCTTGGAACTCACTATGTTGTCAAAGCTGACCTCCAATTTAGGGTAATCCTCTTGCCTCAGCCTCCTAAGTGCTAGAAGCTACCATACTAGGCTCTTTATAAAAGGAAGTTAAAGTATATAGTAGTTATCTCTACTTGCTAGAACTATGAGTAACTATATTTCAAACTTAATAAGGAATATATAAAGATTTAATAATCTGATTAAACAAATTAATTTGGGTGTTGATGTGTCTGCAGCTGAGAGAAGGGAAGGCTACTTCTGTTCATGCAAACTTTCACAGTCCTTCTCCATCTCCATCACCACCTCCTGCACGTACATGGACTCTGAATAGTTCTCCCGAATCCGCTGCATCATTGGCCAGGGCCCTGACACCCACCCCCTCATCCATCTCTGCTCTAGTTTTCCTTCTGTTATTTAATTTCCCTGAGATCAGCCTATAACATCTGCTGAAATAAAATTAAATCTAGTGAAGAAAACTCTAATGACTCCCCCACTGTTTGAAGAACAGAAAGCAGAATCTTGCAAGAGAAAGGATGTACTGAAGCCACTAATTCTCATCTGCTTTTCAAGGTAGAGCCCACTATTTAACACGGTTAAGTTCTCAAAGGACTAAATCTTCCACAAATTCAATAGCTACCCTCAAGCTCCCTCAGGTTCCTTCCTCATTAATAAAATTATGTTGACTCACCCTTCCTGGGTCTTTAATGTCCTAGGTACAATACAAAAGGACTTGCATGCAGTTAGTTTTGTTATTTTTTAAGTCTTCTAATGAACTATTAAGGTTATGTGCTATCTAATAAAGAAACGTCAGAAATACTGGCTAATTCCTAGTGTTTCTTGACTAGTGAGTAATGTGAGCTCCATTCTCTGAAGTCAAAATGATAAATATAATCTTCCTTCTAACATCAGAAAGATGCTGACTTCCAGTACCATCCCAACTCCTCCCAGTGGAGACAAGAATCTCTTCCATGGGCCTGTGGGACTCGGTCATTCCCTGCTTTTGCTCCCATTTCATTCTCCCTCACATATACATGACAAATATACATCTGTGTTACTATTATGTTCAAGCACTCTAAGTTACTGGCACATTCGACCTGGACCTGTGATGATGCCTTCTGGACTGACGGGCAGTGAGTGAATACCTCTCAGCAAAGACCTCATATTCAGAGAAAAACGGGCTGATTCTTACCTTTCCTGGTTGTTAGGGAAAAGTGTGAGGTTGACAAGCAGAGATTTTCTGCATATGGCATGGCATGGTACAAAGAGCATCATTTGAAGCTTGGCAAGCCTGTTGGTCAGTCCTAGCTCCACTACAAAGAGGCTAGCACAGGACCGGGGGATAGCACAGGACCTGGGGACACTCATTTAGCCTGAGTGCGTCTTGCTTTCCTTATGGAAGGGCCATAACACACAGAAAATACACAGCACTGCACACTCCAGAGGATGCCTGGTAAGCGTCAAAGTGTTGGTGTCCACTACAGGGGAACACAAAGTGCACCGAAGCATGCCATACGGAACACAGCTGTGCATTATTACATTCGAGGCAGGAGAACTGGTTTGATGATCAGTGGGGACCACAGATCAACGTTTCCTGAGAGGAAAGGATATGTGCTGACTCATCAGAAGACTGTTTGGACAGAATGAAGAAACCTTCTAAATAAGGACATCATAGCTGAAAGCAGCGGGGCTGGAGAGCAGATGTTTTCTAAACAGGCCGCCATGCCCTAAGAACGGTCCTTTCTTAGTTAAAAACAAAAATCAGATGAGTAAGATGACGGCAAAATCCAGAGGGAAGTTTAAATCCAATGCTGAAAGAAAAGAATGATAAATTGCTAAACAAAATAGAAGTAATTACAAGGAAGCTTACACTGCTTAGAAGGGAAGTCAGCATCTCTAATGAGGGATGAAGGGTTTGCTGAAGCACAGCCTTGACTATCCTTAACCCATTGCTGGTGTTCCCACTCCAGCATGGCTGTCAGCATGATCCCACATAGCTAGATACAGACAGAAGTAGTAACTTTGGGAATTAACCACTGTCATGTGGCTATGTTGACACAGATAAAAACCAAGGACTGCAGTCTCACACAACTTAAAAAATACTGTCTGGTCCCTAGGGAGCTTTCAAAACCAGAAAAATACCTTAGTATTATTATTTCTCAGGACAAAAATAGTCACATGATTCTGAAGAAAACAAAACAAAAAATCATCAATTGCAGAACAACACCCAAAGAGGTGAGCATCCAGACTATAGGGACATACGGTGGGACTGCCGAGCTCTGTGATTGCAGGTAAAGAGCCAGGCATTTACTAACCATGGACTCCAAGCTTGGAGAGCCCTGATTCAATGAATGTATCACTCAGACACAATTTTACACATATCATCTACCGTGAAATGGCACATGAGCCCAGCAATGTAGCTGACATATAGATTCTGTGTCCAAACCAGAGGCACCTATTCAGTCAGAATTGGGAGCCAAGAAGGGAAAAGCACAGCTCACACACATTAGTAAAAGCAAAACATCTCCAAGTCTGCATCAACTGTACTGAAGACTAAGCAGTGATATCCAGCCTCCACTCACTCATCCACTACATCCTAGACATGGATTTTAGTAACTCTCACTCCAGCAAAATGAACCCATACCCTAAGCACAATCAGCCAACAGTAATAGTTTATGAGAAACAGGACATCTCCCTTTAGAAGGGCAATGTCACTGTTGTTCTGGGTACATAGCTCAGTGGTAGAGTATATGCTGTGCATATCTGAAGCCCTGGGCTGTTTCCAGAACCTCAAAGGAAATATAGAAGAGGCCCTTTGACAGTGTCACTGTTGAAAATAAATATAAGAAACTAAAACCATCTTGAGTCACTCTGCTGTAGTAAGGTTGTGGAACCACTGACTTTTGTAACCTACGTACAGGTGTGGACTACAAGGAATCCCAGAGCTCTGAATTTGTTCTCCTCTGCACAGATGGGGAAGACCCATTTGACATTTTTTCCCCCAATTACCCAGTAAGCCATTCATCAATCTTAAGTGGAACTCATGGCACTTAAAAAGTAATGAAATAACAAAAATTGGCACTACAATTCCAGCTCATTTGTTTACTAAGTAATCTTGGCTCTTTAACCTCTAAAAATGAAATAATACATAAAATATTGAGAGAAAAACTGGAAGGATGATCAGTGGTATAGTTCTTGTTTTGCATGTGTTACACCCCTAGGTTTGAGTGCCCCAAACCACTATATCCATACATATATTCTAAAAAAAAACTTCCAAACTATAATTTTACTCAAATATTAGCAACACATAAGAATAAAACATGAGGTATTCAACAATTATGAATACTTATTCTTGCAGAGGACCTGGGTTCAGTTCTCACCCATAACTCCAGCTCCAGAAACTCTGAAGGCAACTGCATGAACATGGTGCACATAAACACACACACACACACACACACACACACACACGCACACGCACACGCACACGCACAAGTACATGCACATGTTATTTTAAAAAGAGAGAAACCTTGTGTCAAAAAAATTAAGAAAAAAGTGCAAGTTGTTAAATAAAGAATAAGAATAAATCTGAATAAAAGAATAGGTGAACAAATAAGAAGTAGGAAAGAATCCAATACTATAAACTCAGTAAATCAACAAATCTTTAAGATAAATTATTATATATTCTTCAATAATAGCTCTAAATGCAAGCAGTCATAACTTTCCAATTAAGATACATTCAAGCTGAATGAATTAAAAAACATAATCTGACTACTCTTTGCAAGAAATTCACCTTACTGGCAAACACACACACGCGCGCGCGCGCACACACACACACACACACACACACACACACAAACACGGGGGTGGGGGGGGGGATGAGGGGCCTAAAAGGTATCTCAAAATACATGTAGTAATTATCTTCCTATCCAAAGGTAGCCAGAAGAGATGAAGGCCACATAGTAACAGAGGGAACAGCCCACAAAGACATGGTGGTATATGCTTATCCTAACTGTTCCAAAGGCTGGGTAGGATAGGGAGTTCAAGGCCACCCTAGATTATATAGTAAATGACTTTCAATACATATATACCAAATGATAACATCATTGCACATAAAGAGAAAGACAGGTCCAGAAACAATACTGGGTGACTTCAGTATTTTCAGTATATCACTCTAATAAGGGAAATAAAAAAAAAAAAAACTCAAGCGGAAAGAGCCTTAAAACCAGTGCTTAGATAATTCGGAGTTAGTCAACTAGGTGAACACTGAGAAACCAATTAGTCATGCGGGCAGAGAAACCCAAGCAAAGAGCAGAACAAGACAACGTTTACCCCCAAGGACAACATCAAAACTCCATGATCAGCTGAGAGCATTTACTTAGTCATGATGTAAGGACTGAACATTAATCCAAAGTTACAACATTCCGTAGCAGAACACGGGTGCCCACAGGAAGGGTGTGCACAGTGGATAGGATTGGAAGGGCTCAATCTTCATCTCCCAGAGGGGAAGCTGATGCTGATGCTGAAGAAATAAGGGGCTGTCCATCACACATGCATGCTAGAGATAGAGAAAAAACTGACCCAAAGGACTCAGAATGTCACAAAGGACGTGAGAGAGCAGAAGATGAAGAAAGAGGCCACTTTCTTGTTTTAAATGGCAAGCACTTAGACGGCTCAGCAGACAAGAGCACGTACCGACCATACAGAGAACCTGAGTGCTGTTCCAGCACCCATGTCAGGTGACTCACAACCTCTTGTAACTCCAGCTTCAGGATGCTTTACTGCATCTGGTCGCCCTGGGCACCTGCATTCACATACACACACCCACTCAGGAGCACACATATTCACATAATTAAAAATAATAAACTTTCAAAAATAAATGACAAACACTAAAAATGTTTAGTGCTTTAAAATGTGTACATATATACTCTTTTCAAATACAGATAATATACATATAAAATAATATAACATCGCTATGCAATTTTTTTAAACAGATCATAAAGAAAAGGGAGTCTAGAACCACAAAAACTGTAGAAACATGACTTTTTTATATGGCAGGTTTTTACATTTAAAATACAAAGAGACATACACATAAAACTTGGCAAACATTCAAGGCTGGTTTCAGTTTGTCATTCTGTGTGACAAAAATCAGGGCCAACAATAAAGTTACAAGGACATAAGCTCAGTCATGTAACAAGGGTTTCTAATAACTGGAAAAAGAGCTGGCTGCTCCAACAAGAAGCAGTCACTTCTCACTGGCTAGAAGAATTTATGCAGAGCCTGAACCAAACTCATTTAAAAGACATGACATAAATGTCATGGCTACCTCAGTGCTAACTCTGTTAGCACCAGCCAATGTTTGATTTCTGTAGAAAGCTTCTATGAGATGACTTTCTCTGAATAAGCGCCATGCCCAGACAGAACTAGACATTGTTGCTAGGTGAAGCTTGGGACTGGTACATCTCTGCTTCCATCTACACCACATCTACCAACACTCACCTCTTGATTAGTCACCTAAGTCCTAGAAATATTTACATTTGATTACAAATCATCTAATATCTACCTGGAAGCAGGCAAGGTAGGAGGCAGGAGAGAGAAGATATGTCTGAGTGGGAGGTGGCAGGAAGATAGACAAGGTGGCATCCAGTGTAAAACGTGATATGAAACATTGGACTCCTGGGTTCCATGGCTAGGGATCATTAAACAAGTACTGTACCCAGTAAGCAAGAGACTTAGGGGACCATGACATGAGCAGTTGAGCTCTTGGTAGTGACAAGACAGAGATCTGTGATTCGGTCAAATGGATAAAAGCAGCGAAGGGGACCAGATTAGTTAACAATAACAAATTTTCCCTTTTCTCTTTTTTAAATTTTATATTTTTGTTTGAGGCAAGGTATCACACACCCCTTACTCTCCATCCTGTTCCCTCCTGTATGCACACACCAGAATGATGTTGACTATGTTAAGAGATTCAGTTCAGGAACACTGACATAGGCCCCTCCTTCCTCCTTTAACTGTATCTCCTTTAACGGCATTCAGGAATGGTTACGTATACTGAGATAGTCTACGGATTGTTTCAATTTCTAAACACATACGGGTACACACATACAACTCTGGCACACCTATAGGCTGATTACTGATTACTGTATCTGGCTAATGGCTTCAACGGAATCAGGGCCAGCAACAAAGTCCCATGGACACAGACAGCGCTGTCTGCTTTCAGAGGAAAGTCTTCATGTTTAGTTGAACCCACCCGAGCGGCACAAGTCAATGAATGCTCAGCAGAACCAACACACGTGGCCAACTCACAAGCTCCTTTCTATTTTACAACATTTTTGATTTACGTTTTCTCTTCCATATCTTCTTTCTACTCTGGGAAATTCCTTACTCCTGCCCACATCAGAGACAAGTCATTTTTGCAACTCTATTGCTGTCCACACTGTTGGTGGCACGTCAGACAAAGTACTGAGGAAATGGCTTTCCTCATGTTCTTCTGCATGGTGGGTTAGTAACAAGGACATGTTGATGGGGACAGGAAAAGAGAAGAACCACATTCTTAAAATGACTGACACGTGCCCAAGTACCTGCCATACTTGAATTTTGGTGAGGTGCAGAGGGCCCCTCCCCAAGATCCACTGGCTGTAATCATTCATACCTTAAGAGTTCATTAATTTAATTTTCAGATTCCATTCCCATTTTCCTCAACTGACAAATTATATTTAATATTGGTATTGATAAGTATCATTAGCATCACAAAGTAAGGTTTTTGTCTTCAAATACACTCACCTTCCTCTACATGCACGGTAAATTACTGGCTTGAGTCTATCTAACATCAAGCCTGCCTTCCACTCATTACAGAATGAGAGAGCTTTGGTCAGAAGGCCCCTTCCAGGTGGTATCTGAAAAATTAATTAGTCAGTATAACTGCCACTAGTGTCTTGGGGGCAAACCTGAAGGGAAAGAGAAGAGAGCCCCAAAAGACAGACAGCTACCCCCACCCCTTGCATTTGGTTTAGATCAGTAATTCTCAACTGGGGGGGGGGGAGGGTCAAACAATCCTTTCACAGGGGTCTCCTAAGATCATCAGAAAACACAGATATTTATGTTATGATTCATAAAATAGCAAATTTACAGTTATGAAGTAGCAATGAAAATAAATGTATGGTTGGGGGGGTTATACAACATGAGGAATTGTATTACAGGGTCATAGCATTAGGAAGTTTGAGAACCACTGGCCTAGACAGTCCCACCGCAGTTGAGATTCTGAGGCTGTGTAACCCATCTGCCATCGGTAACTTCCTTGGTGTGATGGTTGTCTTTACTGCAGACTTCATGGAGTTCAGAGTTACCTGGAAATTAGGTAAAGCGCGCCTCTGTGTGTGTCTATGAGTTGGCAGAGGAAAGGCCCAGCAGTTTGTGAGTAGCGCCTTCTGGGGGCCCACATGCAGTACGCGTGGAGAAGGAGAAGGCTGGCCAAGGACTTCGATTCCCCCTTCTCCACTCCCTGGTCTGCTGTGATCTGAACTGCTCTGTTCAGCTTTGCCCTACCAGTCATGGTGAATGACCCTCTAAAACACTGGTTCTCAACCTTCCTAATGCTGTGACCCTTTAATACCTCATGACCACAACCATAAAATTATTTCATAGAAGCTAGACACAGTGGTGCACTTTTAGATGCTGAACTCAAGGCCAGCCTGGTCTACAGTGGGAATTCCAGAACAGACAGGGCTACACAGAGAAACCCTGTCTCGAAACACCAAAACAAATAAAAATTATTCCACTGCTACTTCATAACTGTGATTTTTCTAGTTATGGATCATAATGTAAATATCTGATATATAGTATATGATATGTGACTCCCAAAGAGGTCAAGGCCCATGGGTTCATAACCACTGCTCTAAAACCACAAGCTCTCAATCATAACTCCCCCCTCCCCCACCCCACGCTTTAATTCTTCCATCAAAGACATTTTGGTCAGTGAAGTACACTGAACTCAAGCCGGAAACCTCAAACCACCCACACAAGGGACAATGAAGGCAGGGTCATGCCGTCACCCCACACACAGGAGCACTGTGACCTCAAGGCCAGGGTGAGGAGGAGAGGGCTGGTGGTTTAGGTGGCTGAGTACACTCACCAAGCAAGCCTGACAACTCCCGAAGGTGGTCCTCCACCCTCACAGTTTAAAAGTGAAAACTGAGGGCTGGAGAGATGGCTCAGTGGTTAAGAGCACTGACTGCTCTTCCAGAGGACCTGGGTCCCTGGGTACCAGACATGCATGTGGCACATAGGCATGCACGCAGGCAAAATGTCTATACATGTAAAATTAAAATGATAAATTTTTTTGTCTGGCTTGGTAACACAGGCCTTTAATCCCAGCACTTGGGAGGCAGAGGCAGGTGTTTCTGAGTTCAAGGCCAGCCTCGTCTACAGAGCCCAGGGTGGCCAAGGCTATACAGAGAGAACCCTGGTTCAAAAAACAAAACAAAAAAAGAAAATCAAAATTAACAGGGAAGAGGAATGGAGAGGAAAAGGAAGGAGAGAACTTAAGTGACATCACGTTTAATGTGCTCGGACTTTAAAAATCTATGTGTTAAGGGAGGGAAGCTATTACCTGACCCAACAAATTTCTTCTTTTCAAGATTTTTTTTACGTTTTTATTTTATATATACATGTGTTTTGCTTGCGTGTATGCCTGTGTACCACGTGCATACCGTGCCCTTAGAGGAAAGGTCATTGGATCCCCTAGAGCTGGAGTTACATACAGATGTTATCAGCTGCATTCCATGTGCACTCTCTATACGACTAACCAGTGCCCTTAACCACTGAGCCATCACCCCAGCCCCTCCAACAACTTCCTTATTGCTTTACCACACCCATCTTTGTTGTCACTCAGGCGACATCTCAACCAGGTTTTTCAAAGTGAACTCTGTAGGATATAAATCCTTAAGGAGAAGATTCAGGATGGATAGTGTAAATAGAAAGGTATTTACAGGATAGATAAGACCAGTGCAGGCCAGGGAAGCAAATTCTCTTAGGGACACAGGGCAGAGGGAGCCAGGGAGGGGATGACTTTTTAGCATGTTAGCATGTACTCTGACTCCTCGAGGTGGGGCAAAGAGAAGGCAGGCAGAGGTGGCACTGAGTTCTCACCTTTTCTGACTGCAAAGGCCTCCCTCGGCATCCCAGGAGAAGCACTGCACAAGTCTCCCAAGCCCCCGTGCTTCAGGAGCGCAGGCTTTAGGGAGTGACCAGGGGATTCTCCAGAAGTAATTTGTATCTTTAAGTGAGACAGACAGACTATGAGCAACCCTACGAGCTAACACTAAGTAGCAGCCAGCAGCACCGGGAAGGCTCTGTTGACTCTTAGCAACACAAGAGAAACAATTGTCTCCACTTGTTCATGGTTTACTCTCTCAAATTAAACTGTATTTTATGAAAGTTTAAAGTTCCACCAAACTGGAATCCCACTCACTTTTAAAATGAAGTGCCTTCTTAAACTGTTTCCAAAACTTCCTAACAAAATCTTATTGATCATTGGCAACTGTCTCAAAACACAAACAAACCAATAAGGTAAAACACACACACACACACACACACACAGGACCAGTGAGTTCTGGGGAAAGACAAGATCACAGTCATATTAACAAACCTACTTCCATGATAAACGTTCTTAGACCTAAGTTCTCAGAGGAAATCATCGGCAGGCCCAGGGGGAAATGCGGTCACTGGCTCTCAAGTTTTATAAAAAACACTCACACTGACACTGCTCCAAGTTTTTATACATTACCCAACATACACTTTTTAAAAATTAATATGTAATTTAAATGTATGGGGGGGTGCCCAGCACCCGACTGGAGCCCAGAAGATAATCTGCAGGTGTTCCTTCTCTCCACACACCATGTGTGTCAGGTTATTGTTCCCAGGGTCCCTTTACCTGCTGTCAGTGCCCTCTCCCCACATTTTCCAAAGAAGAAATAGCACACTTAATCTCTGAGATCACATAACAAGAATGATGTATCTAAGGCCCAGCCATCCCGCCACCTAACGTAACAATCCTTGATAAAAAAGTAAGGGGAAGATAAAGGTACAGGAAATGCCCTCAGAACTGACTGGGTTTATACTACTAGGTGGCACTGGGAGCCTTACCCAACCTTTCTTGAGCCTGTTCTATCTATAAACTGCAGCTAACTCAGGTACCCACCTTAGATCTGAGAATATAATAGGAAATGTGTAAGCCAGGCCCTCCAATCACATACAGATGTAACTGGCAATCTGAATACCTGGTCCCCACAGGGTGGTGCTATTCTGAAAGGCTGTGGAGCCTGTTTGGTAGAGACTGGTTAGTGAGGGTGAGTCACTGAGGGTGGATCATTGATGGCTATAGAGCGCCTTGCTTCTAGACTTTGAGCTCTGCTTCTGGATCCACCACTGTATAACCAAGCTATTGCCTCGTTTGTGGCAAAAGGGAGTTGCCCCAGACTCTGTGCCTCCCCCCCCCCAGCATGATCTCTAACTCCCGACACAAACCTTTCCTCTCCAAGTCACTGACTGACTATGAGAGTCTTCCCCTGCCCCTTGGCAACCACCCATACTTGAAGCTCCTCCCTGCTCATGAAGTAAAGCTCGTTGCAAAACCATCAGTTAACTAGATGCACTAGCCGGAGGCACCAAGAACAGCAGCATCACTTCTACTGAACCCAAACAAAATTCAATTGTCCTTCCTCTCCCCACTTACTAGCCCCATCAGTTCCCAAGCTATCAATCACAACTGCCTCATGCCAGTGCACAGGAGTTCTGAATGCCAATCAAAACATGTCCTATCCCTCTGCATTACCCTTCAAGTCCACATTCGGGCAGGAAATCCTTTCTCCAACTCCGAGAGGTCTCTTCGGTTTCCTCTGCAGCCTCTGCCTTGCAGCTCTCCCCCATAAGCTCAAATACACAGTTATGCAGGTCTTCTGTGAATATCTTGTGGCTCCCCATTTCCCATCCATTCACACATGAGCACCCTCCCTGGTCATCTCTGACCATACTGACATGCAGTAAGTCACGGCTCTCTCTGCCCCAGCCCACACATCCTCTCCACTACTGATCTTTCTTCCTTCTCCCTTCTCGACCTCTCATTCTGCCTCAATCCAGGCCAGGTGAAAAGTCATGTTCAAGAAGCCAACTGTTCACCTCTGCTTCCTCACTCCCTCAGCTGCTAAGTACCAACCTGGAATCTGCCTAGTGCTATTACCTCTTAGCACCCATCCCCTGGTATTATTGGAATATTACTGGATCCATTGTTCATATTCCAAAGTCTCAAACCAGAGACTTCCTTTTTAATGGGAGCACGGGTGACTGGAGGCTTTTCAGTTTGCATTACTATGGAAAATCCTGAGATTTTTTTTTTTAATCATTTGTATAGTTTGGTATAAGTCCATGAAGTTGTTTCCATTTTCTTCTGGTGAAACCAAGGTACCAATGACTTAAGAAGTCGGCCCAAATGAGTGACCTGGTCTTGGGACTGAAATCCAAGCCTGTAGGCTGGCAGCTCCCACGCTCCTTCCGGTACTTAATGGTGCTCAATCCTCTGGTTCCCACAGCCTCTCAGAGGAGGGATGAAAACCTTGGAAGCAGGCCAACCGCCACTTACCCACTAAGGGAGGATTTCGTGGGCAGTGGCCAAGTCCAATATACCAAATGCAAATGGATTTTATATTTTAAAAAGGAAGAAAAGTTTGCTATCAGAAATATAATAGTTAAACCTGAACTCCTTGGCTGTTATAAACAACACAACAGGGCCCACACGATAGCTCAGCAGATTAAGGCACCTGCCAGCAAGCCTGACAACCTGACGGAGCCCAACACGGGGTGGAGGACATTCCCACGGCTGTCTCTGACCTCCATGTGCACACACTCACCCACAGGAAGGAAATAAGCAAAAAATGCCAGTGCTGTAGCACCCCTGCATACCACATGACTACTCTGGATTACTAGGGGAGGTCAACGACTTTCCGAAACGGCTTTTAGTATAGGTTGTCAAGCAGTACCCCAAGGGGGTTACTCCAATTTATTCAGCAAATCAATAAAGTCTATTTGAGTCAAAACCACAGAGGCAATTAATATTATTCTGTTAACTCATATCAAGGTCACTGGCATAAAGGGGTGCCCCTCCTTTAGCCTGAGTAGTAACGAAATTGAACATTTTTACACATTAGCTGCTTACTTCCATTTCCAAAATTCTACTTATTACAGAGCTATATTTGTCATGCAGAGAGACCATTTTCTATAGTAGGGATATTCTAATATGACTCTTCATTCTCACTGGTCTCATAAGGAAAAAAACTGAAATTAAGCAGGTAAATAAAAAACTAAGAGGCACTCTGCTATCTGTCTCTAATATTACTTTCTGCTCAATACCACAGCTCTAAAGTTTATTATGGAGAAATAGGAAGAAACAGAAGGAAAATTAAAAGTTTCAGGAGTGTTAAAAAAAAAAAATTGACTCCCAATCAGACAGAGCTAAAGGGCACCAGCAAATGAAAGAATTCTGAGGGGCTGGTGAGATGGCTCAGCTGGTAAGAGCACCCGACTTCTCTTCCAAAGGTCTTGAGTTCAAATCCCAGCAACCACATGGTGGCTCACAACCATCTATAACGAGATCTGACTCCTTCTTCTGGAGTGTCTGAAGACAGCTACAGTGTAATTACATATAATAAATAAATAAATCTTTTTAAGAAAGAAAGAAAGAAAGAAAGAAAGAAAGAAAGAAAGAAAGAAAGAAAGAAAGAAAGAAAGAATTCTGAGTAGGAACAGAAGGGTGAGAGGAACAGAAGGGTGAGAGGGTTGGAATGGAAAGGGCTCTTCCAACAGTCAGGACCTCCTGGGACCACTCTCTGAGGAACCGTAGTTAATTACTCCAACCTCAGGAGTCCTTTACTGAAGCTATCCTTCTGTCAGCCACAGATGGGGCAGCAGGCATGGTGAAGGAGAAAGGGGCTTCAGCAGTGACTACAGCCCCGGCTGCTGAAGGTGAGGAGCACTATGTGTGTGACTCAGAACTGAGGACTGCAAAAGGTTTCTATTGGAATGACATAGACATTTCAGGAAACACTATGTTAATGTTTTCACAGACAGGAAACCAGCAAAGCTACTAGCCCTTACCCCACTATGGCTCCTGTTCCTTACCCAGCCATGCCTCCACCACTGGACCCTCCCACTTGCAGCTTTCTGTCCTACTGGTGTGTGTGACTTTGCTCCTGCCTGACTTAAAGGGAAATTCTGGTTAGTCCACCAGATATGTCCAACCTTCTGATATTGCAACATGTTGCCATTTACAAAGTTCGCACTGGAGAACTGCACAATTATCAAACACATAAAAAATGTCATAAAGTTTGTGTAAGTTTATGATTTTGTGTTGTGCTCCACTCATAGTTATCCTGGGGCATGTGGGCTACAGACTGGACCAACTCCTGGGTCTTTGTTTTCACCCTGCTAGATACTATATAGGGATGAGAACTATAACCTTGCCCAATTCCCACCCAAGAAAAGCCAGTAGAGACTGTTAGAAAAGTCCATCTGGCAAGGCAGTGGTGGCACACGCCTTGCCTTTGATCCCAGCACTTAGGGGGCAGAGGCAGGCGGATTTCTGAGTTTGAGGGCAGCCTGGTCTACAGAGTGAGTTCCAGGACAGCCAGGGCTATACAGAGAAACTCTGTCTTGAAAACCAAAAAAAAAAAAAAAAAAAAAAAAGAAAGAAAGAAAGAAAGAGAGAGAAATGAAAGTCCATTTGGAAAGACTCAGCCATTTCCAGATCAGATTTCTGTAAGACTGCAGGAGAAAGAGCAGGGTGTGGCTGTTCATACAGCAATCTCAAGACTCAGAAGGGTGAGGGAGAAGCAGGAGTCTGAAATCAGCCTGAACTACAAGTGGAACAAAGAGAAACAGAGACAACAATACACAGAGAGAGACAGAGAGACAGAGAGACAGAGAGACAGAGACAGAGACAAGATGAGACAAGACGAGAAACAAGGAGACAACTGCACCCTGGCTACTTGCTTTCAAGAGTCACTGAACACACTGAGAACCAACCCTCTCTCCGGGACCAAACAGGAAAGAATACATTTTGTTCAATGTTTCTAGTACTTGGATTTAAGGGTGATTTGTTATTTACCTCTCTTGGCTACATTACCCAAGTGACTTACAATGAGGAAACTTGCTCATGTTACCACAGTACCACAAAATAAAGCAGGCAATCCCATCTCTGCTACTTAAACATCTTGAAGTGGCTTTACCTCTTTTGAATTTTTCTGTCTTCGTGCTATTTTCTTTCTTGCCATTATACAAATGTATAGAGGAATACTGTGAGCTTAATATTCTTTCCATATGTGGCAACCTTAAAAAGAAGAGGACGGGCTGGGGAGATGGAGCCGCCTGTAAAGTGCCTGCCTTGACAGCATGAGAAGCTGAGTTCAACCCCTATAGCCCAAGCGAAAAGGCCAAGAGGAGAGAAGCAGATGCCATGGGCTGGCTCACCACCCAGCCCTTCCCAGTGAGTGCCAGGCCAGCAAGAGACCGTGTCAAGCACAAAGGCAGACAGCTCGAAGAACACCGGAGGCTATCCACTGGCCTCCATCCACATTTACACCTTTACATCCTCTACTTCAACTAAAGAAAACAAAAAGGAACAAAAGGGAAGAAATTATGTTTTAAGCCAGCCATGAACCACAGGGTTCACCACAGGCTGTCTAAGGAAACAGCTGAAATTTGTTGGGACTTCCTCTAAAGAATTTGTTCTTAAGAAAAAAGTTTGTATTGAATTTTAAAGAGTAGATCTTCACCCACTGGTAGGAAGAACGCATGTTGACTTTGTTCACAAACTTCCCAAGGACCTCTGTGCAGCAGTGTCAGCTAAGCAGTGCCCAGCAGGTGCACACAGGGCAGAAACGACCATCTTTTCATCAGAGCAGGACAGAGCAAGAGTCGGCAAATGTTCCCTGCAAAGGACCAAGAGTTAACACTGGTCCCCTGTGCAGCTCTCTGAGAACTGCTGTCCTCTGAACAGCAACATCCAAATTTCATATACTTCTCATGAAGCAATATTCTTCTCTTTTTACTTGCCTCAGCCCCATTTGTCTTGATCACCTCATCAAAACTGTAAACGCCGTTCTCTGCTTGCAAGCCATATAAATACAGGTTAGCAGGTCCGACTCTATCCATAGGCTATGGGAAGCAGACTCATGGTCTAGACATCAATAGTGGCTATAATTATATGCTTACTGCTATTACATGTTCAAAGGGGAAAATCCAAGGCAATGGAGAGTTTAATGAGAAGACATGGCCTACACTGAAGGATCAGAAAAGTCTTCCAAAAAATGTATTTTAGGATGCATCTGAAGATAACCAGTCAAAGGCCCCAGAGAGGAAGGCGCAAGGAGCCTTCTCTACAAGTGAGCATAGATGGAAAAGCTGTGAGAGTAAGGCATAGGACCTGATGATTCACAGGTCTGAGACTCTGAGAGGAGGGAGGCTAGAAAGGAGGCACAGAGGGCACCGGTCCATCTTGTTGATGCCAGGAGAATCTAGTCTTTGTCCCCGGAGTAATCAGAACCACTAAATGATTCTAAATTGGAGAGGAACACAGCGAATCAGTTCAGACTTTTCAAAAACCATTAAGGCTGCAATAAGGAGAAAGAGGAGATGGAAGCCTGAAAGGTCACAGGGTACTGGCTGGAGATGGCACTTAGCTAGGAAACTGGCAGCGAGTCAAGGTAAGATACAGTGATGGGCTTGGTGGACAGGAGACAGTCTCGTGACTCAGGCTTCTAATCCCCACAACTACTGGTGTCATTCAGTGAGTCATGGGATGAGGACAAATCTGGAGACAAATCTGGAGTCCAACCTGAGTTTTAAACATGCGAACTGAGTATCTACACAATGTTCCAGTGTTAGTCAGTTGCTAGTAACAGGTCAGAAGGGGCTTGTTTCAAGGAGGTGATTCAGTCTGGGAACTCCCCTCACAGGCTGAAACTGAAACCACCCACCGGGAAGAAACTGCCTGGACAAAGGTGACTCTCCCCATCACCACTGGATCTCTTCAAAATGTTGCTGCCCAGGCAGCACCACTGAACCAGTTAGACCAGAATTCCCTGGAGGGAGCCCCGGGCACTGACATTTTTAAACTTCTCCAGGAATCCTAACCTGTAGTCAAGGTTAAGAATAATTAAGATATCAAGAATTAACAGCAAGGGTGCCAGCTACCCCACAACGTAGTTCTCTGACCTGACAACTTCATGTTTCTGAGTTGCAGTTTGGATCCAAAGAATGAGAAGAGGGTAATGCTGCTTTATGTATTGCATCTATTCCAGTCTATGAAATGCAGTCCAAACCTACAAACCCCAAGATTTCCTTCTTCCTTGATACGCTAATGAGGGAGCATGGGGACGTGGAGGAGGTGATCAATTACCAGTAGTGTCTTAGTCAGGGTTTCTATTCCTGCACAAACATCATGACCAAGAGGCAAGTTGGGGAGGAAAAGGTTTATTCAGCTTACACTTCCATATTGCTGTTCATCACTAAAGGACTGGATTCAAATAGGTCAGGAAGCAGGAGCTGATGCAGAAGCCATGGAGGGATGTTTCTTACTGACTAGCTTCCCTGGCTTGCTTAGCTTCCTCTCTTATAGAACCCAGGACTACCAGCCCAGGGATGGTACCACCCACAATGGGCCCTCCATCCCTTGACCACCAACTGAGAAAATGCCCCATAGCTGGATTTCATGGAAGCACTTCCCCAACTGAAGCTCCTTTCTCTGTGATAACTCCAGCCTGTGTCAAGTTGACACACAAAACCATCCAGCACAAGTAACAAAACATACGCGTATACACAATACTCTTCCCTTGTCAGTAGCATTTTTAAATGACAATGCTAACACATCAAAAAGTATGGACAGACCTTGTTAAGTCTGCAAGGATTCCACTGGATAAACCCTGAGCACACAATGGTCCTCCCCAGTTCCCACCTGCAGGTGGATCAAAGTGCTATGAAATTTAACCTGGAAATTCTTTGATACAAAGTTGACCTTTTCTTGCAGACTAAAACAAAGAAAGTGCACAGCAACTTTAGATTTAGCAACTATGTATGTGAACACTGAAAGAGCACACGAGGCAGATGCAGAAAACGCTGGCAGGGTGTTTTAACCAGTGAACGGGCATCTCTTGTTATGGTAGCCACGTTCTGAATCTCCAAGTCTCAATTTCTTCAGTTTTAACATGGAAGTAAAATCAATCTGAATTACTAAGGACACAAGAACTAAAAAATGACTCTGAAAATATATAAAACAACATAGCACTTAATATTATTTCCCAGCCAATTCTGACATTAGTTTTTTAACATACTGGAGGTTTGTTTGCTGGAGGTGAGAGTTTGCTATGTAGCCCAGACTGGCCTGGACATTCTCACTGCTACTCAATTTGTAGCAATCTCTCAGCCTTCTGAATGCTTAGATTATAGGCCTGGCCACCAACACAGCTTGCCTTACCTATTTCTGGCATGATCTTTTATGCTTCTAATGAAGTTTACTTCCCAGATCATGTTTTTAATTGAACAATTTAGTCTCTGTCAGTGATTCCACTAATCCTTCAATTTCATTTCTATCACCTGACTTCAAATTCTACAAAGCAGGTGAGAATAAAGCATTAGAAAAGTTTTATAAGACAGTCAAATAGTAACAAGTAAATATTCCCAATTGTCTTTGAGGCAGCACGGCTCAGCAATTAGGATATGGCAGTCACAGATGTCACCCTCAGTTTGAAGGGTTTGGGATAAGACAATGCCCAAGAGTCTTCTAAACTGAGACCCACAACAGGTAGTCTCTTCCACTGCAGTCTGTGCCCCTCTCTCTCTTTCTCCCTCTCCCTCCCCAACCCCTCTCTCTAGCTCTTTCCAATTCTGAGGTTAGAAAGAGGACATGGAACCTCAAAGGCTTGAATAATCTCCTCGCCTCTAAAGCACTGCTGTGAAAAATAATGATCTAGCCATTAAGGACAAAGACATAGAGCAATTTGCTAAGTAATCTTTCACAAACCCCCTTCATTTACACTGGTTTGTCAATGGGAAAAAAACATTTAATAAATCTGAAGATTTACAAGGGAACTTTGAAGTTTAACATTACAAGAATAGAAATTATGTATAGCAGGTTATAGCAGAAGAAACTAATTATGGACAGATGGGGAGAAATTTTAACACTCTTAGGGAGGATCAATGTTGTAAAAAGAAACTCCAGATCAACTTACTTTGATACCCCCCTTCAAGCAGACTTTTAGGCATCATATACTGGGCTTGTTTTGAGCAATTTCCAACAATGTGTAACAACTATTATTTAAGCCAGAGAAAAATCGCCCTAAGAGTTCCGTAAGGGCCCATGGAACTAGACACTTTTCTTAAATGTATGTGTCTAGTACCATACAGATTATTTTGCAAATAATTTGCTTCCTTGGCAGTGATATACCTGCATAGAATATGATGTTTTAATTTTAATTCTCAAAGTAGAATATTTATTTTGGTGGGGAATTACGATACCCAGTTATGGCCAAGGGAAAAAATAGTATCTGGACTACAAAGGACCAAAGTCCAGAAGACCATAAACTCTTTTATGAGCATCTGCAAGGCAGTAAAAGACTAGGAGGAAAAAACTACACTTCAACACCCAGCTCTAGCACAAAAATAAAGTGTACTTTACATACACTGATAAAGTCTAGCTTCAAAGTCCCTGGTGATGCCTCTGAGTATCGTATTTTGATTGACTCTACAGGGCATCATCAGAGCTTGCACACAAGCACTGCACCGACCAAAATAAATACCCACACTGAGCAAGGTGTCAGGAGCAGAGGAGGCAAGCTGCTCCCTTTTCCAAACGAGTGGTGCTACTGACAGAACAGGAATAAATGTGGTCTCCCACGGTAAAATTTAACTTTACAAAGTTGGGGTTTGAGCTCAGAAAAGTATAGTCTGGTGAACTTAGACTATCAAACCGTGGAAAGTGCTAGACACAGATCTGGGCTGGGGGTTCACAATCAGTGACTTGCTAGTCAAATGTTCAAATTTACGTATGCACTCCATTCAATAACCGCAGCTGAGCAGCTCTGCAGCATACAGTGAGGCACTGCATAAATGGAAAGCATTTATGAAAGAGGGGGGAAAAGGCAGATTCTACACTCAAGAACCTCACAGCTCAGTGGAAAGCAGAATCAAACATATTCTGATGAAAAGACACTCCTGACCCCAAAGATTAGCTCAGTAATGTGCAGCTTTGCATCTAGTGAACATTTAAAGTTCTATCCCTGTCTTATTTCAACACAACACACATAAATACAAGCACATTCTAGATGCCCGATGCTTCTGAGATGAGTGTTAAAAACATCAGGGGATCGAGAACACTTCAGAAATGAAAATGATGAAAAAAAAAAACTAAAATAAGAAAAAAAAATGATGGTGAGCCCCTGTACATAAAAACCTGCTTGGACGCTCCACTGAATACTTCAAGTCCCCAATGCTGAACTAAAGCATGTTGACAACTGCTGATTGGTTACAGAAATCCACAGGGGGAAAAAGCACACCTCAGGTGCATGACAGGAATCTCGTCTGTATTACATGGCATTCCGCAAACAGTGGCTGTGAGAAAGGGGAAAGGGAGAGAGGAAGCGTTCTGTAACACTACGGCGTGGAGGGAGACAAGACCATGACCCACACTGCCCATTTAAAGTGGGTTCTGGTGCAGAACCCATCCCTCCCACACCATCCTCCACGAATTGAACAAGCCATCCATAAACTATCAATACCTTGCTGTCTTAAAGGCATTTCACCACCAAATGAGCATGCACAGTAACCCGATTCTGAAAAGAAAGGGAATGTGAAAGACACTTTTTGATGAAAACTCTATGTCAACAACTATTACATGAGCAATGCCCAACTAATAGATGCACCCCCTGCCTAAATCCCCGACCAGTTGAAAGGTATGTGTTTTCCTACACCTCTATATGCTAATAGAAAGCCATGATCCAGCCTTCCTTAACACCAGCCACAGGGCTTTTCTTTGCTGTCCTAACTGAATAAGGTTTAACTAACTAAACCGGCCAGCCTAGGAAACGGCCAAACAGGAGTGATGCCCAATAAGCCATAAACGTCCTCCACTGTCTCCAGTTCTAGTTGTTTCTGTGACAGATCTCAGATTTTTCAGAGCAAGTATGCAGGTTATTTAAAACTGAGTTATATATAGTCACTTAGCACCAAACACTTCTGTGTCACAGATGCTCCTTCTCCAGAGGAATTTTTTTCCCCCAAAACTAGCATTTTTTTTCTTCGCCAAGAACCAACCAGCCTTTATTTCTAGAAGCAAGCGCATACTTCTCCCCATCACCACCACCACACAAACAAATCACAGACTACTGTTAAATTCTACGCTAATGAAACTGTGGAGAAACATCCCAGGCGTTGTCAGAGCCTATTTTTCATACACCACCACCAGACAGTTTGATGCAGTATTCCTGATTGCTTTTTATCGTATTTGTAAATACACTCACTAATCCACTAAATTAGATAATTTACAAACAGGTCCTCTCAGTTATTAGTGGCCAGCAGTCAAGTTCTATTACATCTGATCCTTACACAGTTGTCCAAACATTTCCACCCGGGTTAAAGGCTCTGATCGGAAAGAGAAGGCGGCTAGCGAAATTTGGATGGGGGCAGGGTGGCAGCTGAGAGAAATCTCTGCATCTCAGCCCTCAGCGACAACATCCAGCCAGTGCCCACAGAAAAACTAAATTCGGCACCTCTTCCTCCTGTTACACTGGCAACAAAGAGGGAGTTTCCGTAACGCTCCCGTCACCCACCAGGTGCCCAATCTCTTTCCCAGCCCAGTCCCCGCGCTCCCGCAGGGGCCTCGGTGCGCCGAGAGGCCGCGGTGCCCGGGGTCAAGGCACAGAGGGGGGATGGGATGGGGAACGAGCGGGTGGGATCTGTGAAATGGGCCCTGGAAGGGCACAGGGACCCACTGAAGCACCTGATCCCGGCCAAGGGGACCGTAGGCCAGGGGAAATGGGCAGCTTATTAAATGGATCCGAAACTGGAATAAGGTGGAAGAGAGGTGAAGAGCCCAAGCTGGGGTGCACCTTCTGGGGACACGGAAAACAGTCTGTGGGTGGCGGGGGGCTCGGCGGAGGTGGAGAGCAGGCAGGCGGGCCCCAAGGCGAGGGAAGGGTATGCCTCCCCCGGGCAGAGCGGGCGCCCGGGGCGCCTCTACCTGCAGACGGGCGGGACGGGCCGCTCAGGTGCGAAAGCGGGGGAGGGAGCGCAGCGGGCATGGCGGGGCCAGACGCGGAGCGCCGGGGTCGGCGGGGGACCGGAGGGGCTCGGGGCACCGCAGGGGAGCGGAGGGCACGGCTCGGCAGGCGCTCAGGGCGCCGGGTGGCATCCGGGCGGGCGGCCGGGAGGCGGGAGCCCCTCACCTGCGCGGCGGAGGCGGAGCTGCAGCAGCCCATGGCGGGGCCGGAGGAGCCCGGAGGCGGCGCCGGGCGCGCAGCTACGCCCCGGAGCCCCTCGGCATGCGAGCCGGCGGGCGCCCGGGGAGGGCGCGGCCTGGCCCCGCACGACTAGGCGGCGACGGCAGCGACGGCGACGGCGGCAAGAAGTCAGGAGGCGGCGCGGTCCGGGGCAGGCGCCGGCCACATCCCCCGGCGGCAGCGGCGGCGGCGGCGGCTGCGCGGCTCCGGCTCCGCTCCTGCTGCTGCAGCTGCTCCCCAGCGGAAAGGGGCGGGCGGCGGCGGCGGCCCCTCCCCCTGGCCCCCGCCTCCCACCACCCGCGCCCAGTCCCGCTCCCGCTCCCTCTCCCGGGCTGCAGCCGCCTCCTCCTCGGCGCCGCGCGCGTCTCCCATCAGACTCCCCGCCCCCAGTGCAGCGCCGCGCCGCGCCGCGCGGACGGCGGGGACGGCGGCAGCCCAGAACGAGGCCGGGCCCTTGGGCGCGCGCCGGAGCCTGCGCGGCGCCGGGCCCATTTCGCGGTGGCACCGAGGCCGAGCTCTGCCTCGGGGCGGCGAGAGGGCGTCTGAGGCCGAGGTGCCGGTGGCCCCGGCGGGCTCGCAGACGAAAGGCGGCCGTCTTGCTTCCGGACGCGCGAGGCGCGGGGAGGTCACCGGGGGTCGCTCCTTTTTCCCGGGTGGGAGCGCCACCGAGGTCACTGACCCGAAGCTTTTTTTTTTAGGGCTCTGGCGGCTGCTTATGTTACCCAGAAGAGAGAGTGCCTGCAAAACCTCTCATGGAGAAGGAATGGGTGATGGAAGAGGGGGAAAAAATTCATCTGTTGCTCCTGGCCCCATTTTGCTGATGAGGACACTAAGCCTTAAAGGAGGCCGACGACAGTGAGAGCACCCAACTGGAAATTGTAGTAAAAGAGCCAGAAATGGGAGGGGAAGGTAGTACTCCAGGCCCTCAAGTCAAAGCCATGTTGGATCTTCACTAAACTTTCTTACACATGGTAGCGCGGGCACACACATAAACACACGCACCAATTCATCTTTAAAATATTTACCGAGGCACTCGCTATATTACAGTCCAGAAATTTATTGGCACTAAGATTAAACAGGCGATAAAAGGCAAAGTTACTACTCTCTTATTAAAAAAAAAAAACTGTATTAATATGCGCTGGTGGTAGCAACAAGTTAGACATGCACAACCTTTAAGAAATTTCCAGTGTCAGGAAGGTCTTTAGAGATAGTGTGAAGCGAGAGCAGTTTAAATATGGCGAGAGTAAACAAGGTCATGGTTAACTATCACCGAAACGCGCATGTATCTAACACTCATATAAGCCTTCCGGTCTCGATTCATATTGTCAAAGCGTCACAAAGACTGGGAGCAAAAGGTTTGCAAAGATACTAGAGTGAGACCCCAGAAATGCTGACTTGTCAATAAAAGACAGATTTCAAGGTGACTCAAACTCAAAGGGAAAGTTAACAGCCAGAGCATGGGAAGGAGAAATCTAAAAGTGGAGTGGGGAATGGGTGTGGGTGGGAGGGGAATGGGATGGAGACAAACACACACACTAGAGAATTCCCTAGTTGGTATTTTGCATTACCATTTCCTGGATGGCTTGTTCCTCCAAACCTCATGATCCTCTGTGAAGCCCTGATAGCAGGGATGGCTGCAAAGTTTTCGTAAGATTAAATAATGTGGGTAAGCATCGGACAGGTCAGTGAATAAGCACTCAACAACTACTTGAGATCCTTGACTTTTCTGCAGTTTGACCTGAGGCTCTTTCTTAGGCACAGGATGAGTGACTTCCAAGGCTTCCTTCCCTAGGGGCAATCATTGGGTCATTAGCTGGAAATGAAGAAATAAAGCATTAATTGCTGTGGGTCCCAATTCTGTTCATAAACTCCACAGTAAGATTGTAAACTCCCTGAGAACAAGGGGAAGTATTTTCTTCTTTGTATCTCCCTGTGCTCTCTGGGGTGTTTGTTGAATTATTCAATACAGCCAGGAATAAAAATCCCTCCCATGAGATTTTTCCCTCAAAGCCAGAAAAGGACATCTTGTTTTTAACTGAGGGAGGATGCTGAAATTACAGTCTTAAACAAGAAGCCATCTGTCTTCCTTCTTTATAATCAAGGAAAGAGGAGTTGTCTCTCTTAGCAAGTCAAGATGGGAGCTTTTTTCTCCGATTATAAAAATCTCTCTGGCTAGCACAGTTGTTCCATGTAGTAGCTAGTGCTTCTTTTATCGTTGGAACTGTAGAAGTGGTTAGGTCTGTAGCTGGCCTTGTTAGCACTTCATAAAAGTGTGCGGTGTTTGGTTGGTTGGTTGGCTGTTTGTTTTGAGGATCTCTTTCGTGCCTTGGATGACGGATGAATAAGCCAGTCCAAGCACAGTCACATGGTGCTGGCTCCTCACTGGAGGGTCCCCTTTCAGTAGTGGAACCAGGCCTTCTGAGGTTCTGCAAGGTGTTTTGTAAGCACACTAATTATGGATGCATATGAACGTGGTGCTCTTAGCTGGAGAGAAACTGAGGATCTCTAAATTGATATTCTGTACCTTTGAAGAACAAGTCTCTTTCCCACCCCCATGGTGCCCAGAGAAGCCTCCTGGACATGGTGATTTAGGAGGACGGCATGAAGCCCACACCCGTGCAATGCTGAGTTCAGTCTTCCAAACCTGGGGGGGCGGGGGATGTAATTTAGAGGGAGGCTTTACTGTTCTGTGCTTTTCACTCTTTCTCATAAACCAGCACACACAGCATTCAGTGGAATTAAATTACAGCAAATTCAGAAATGAGGAAACTGGGGTTTTTTTTGTTTTTGTTTTTGTTTTTTACCCTAGCCAGAGCTTAGGGCTCAGATCTCACTACCTTGAGATGTCCTGAGGGAAAAGCCCTCTTAAAGGGTGTAAGGTTTTTGTTTTCAAAACCAAGGAGTTTAATTTTTTTTTTTGAGTTACATAAGAATAATGTCTGCACTAACCAGGATAAAATTATAAGGCCTATCAATCTTGATGCTGGAGGGTAAAATCAGATCACCAGCTGAGCCAGCCGGAAATGCTTCCCAGTAGTCTAGTATTGCATAATTGGCCGTGTGAATTCCACGTTTCCAGCCTCAGAAGGGAGGCTCTGCACTGGTCACTCACTGAAGGGAAATACAGAACTAATGGTCTTTTCAATGATTTCAGTAAAGCCTGACTCATTGTTCACATGAGGTCAGGATTGAAGTAAAGGAGGGGAGGGTGTCATAAATATAAACGAATCTATATGTGAGTGGTGTGTGTGTGTGCGCGCGCGCGTGCGCGTGCCCACTCAACCCTCTCATTTCAAAACCGTGGCATTTGGTGCGTTGGCTGTGTTACGTTCTAACATACTGTGTTCACAGCTCTGTCCCACAGGCACACAATCCCTTCAGCTGAGCCCCAGCTTCCAGGTCTGCCTCACAGCCTCCCTAAGAGCATTCACAGATTACCCCTGGGAAATGCTCCTGAATCAAAAACTAATTGTAACCGAAGGCTGTAGCTGTTCATTCATTACCAGAGAGCCAAGAGCAGATTCTATTTGAGACCTCAGAAATGCATTTCAGGTTCCCAGATAAGTTCAAGAGTGAGAGACCTGGGAAAGCCCTCTCCTGAATCTGAACACATACGCAGAGAATTTGAACACATATCCTTGTTCTGGAGAGTCTAGGGATTGCTAATTCCTTAGCTCCAGAACTCTACCTGCCCACATTTCTAAGCTTATGTTTTCCCAGCGTTACTGCATAACTCTGTCTTAGGGTCTTACTGCTGTGAACAGAAACCATGACCAAGGCAACTCTCATAAGGACAACATTTGATTAGGGCAGGCTTACAAGTTCAGAGGTTCAGTCCATTATCATCAAAGCAGGAGTGTGGCAGTATTCAGGCAAGCATGTTGTAGGAGGAGCTGAGAGTTCTACATATTGTTCCAAAGGCAAACAAGAGAAGACTGGCTTCCAGACAGCTAGTACAAGGGTCTTAAAGCCCACACCCACAGTGACACACCTACTCCAACAAGGCCACACCTCTTAATAGTGCCACTTCCTAGGCCAAGCATATACAGACTATCACAAACTCTGAATTTTTTTTTGTTTGTTTTTTTCAAGGCAGGGTTTCTCTGTATAGCCATGGCTGTCCTGGAACTCACTTTGTAGACCAGGCTGTCGTGGAACTCAGAAACCCGCCTGCCTCTGCCTCCTGAGTGCTGGGATTAAAGGCATTCGCCACCACGCCCGGCTTTTTTTTTTTTTTTTTTTTTTCAAACTCTGAATTTTATTTATTGTTTTACTTGGGGTTTTTGTTGTTAGATCAGATAACATAAATATGTTCTCTATAAACTGTTGGCTATAAACTTGTGTTTAGAGGGGAAAAACATATTTCCCGATTACTTTTCTAAAGGGCTTACATTCTTTTATAGTTGTTCAATTCATCCTGTAATTTTTTAATTGACTTCTTAGCTAAATGTGATTTTGATGAGGTGGCATGGACCAAAATATCAGGCCTCTGGATTAAAGCTCTTACTAAGCTCAGAATAGTGTTGGGGGTAGCAAGGTGAGAAAGTAGAAGCAGATTCAAGATTGAATACTAAATGGTAAAAGGAGAAGACGATCTAACAAATAGGGAAACACATTTATTTAGCAGTATGTTCCTAGATAGAGAAAGGCCCTGCTTTAAAATCACTTACATTCCCTTTAATCCCAGCACTCGGGAGGCAGAGGCAGACAGATTTCTGCATTCAAGGCCAGCCTGGTCTACAAAGTGAGTTCCAGAACAGCCAGGGCTACACAGAGAAACCCTGTCTCAAACAAACAAACAAACAAACAAACAAAAAACAAAAACAGAGAGAGAGAGAGAGAGAGAGAGAGAGAGAGAGAGCTTTAAAAAAAAATCACTTACATT
The DNA here is from genome assembly GCF_900095145.1 of Mus pahari. Lineage (NCBI taxonomy): Eukaryota > Metazoa > Chordata > Mammalia > Rodentia > Muridae > Mus > Mus pahari. Next base: position 7,535,444 of record NC_034595.1, on the reverse strand, counting down.
CTAGTGAAGGGCAAGGGGGTGGTGGTAAGCCAAGAATTGGAGTGTAGTTTAAACACAACAAGAGGGATGAATGTACATGCTACGGCCGCTCAGAGAAGGCCCACCACTAAATGTATCCCAGTCTTTCCCATTCTTGTTTGCATTGTGGTCACCATCTCCACGGGACTAGGAGTTCTGACATCCGCTAAATACAGGTGGAAACAGAGAGCAATGCACAAATAAAGTAAGTCAGTCCAGCACATAAGGACAAACATCATCCAAGTCCACTTGTATACAGAACACAGTGTCAGAACAGTCACAGGGATAGAAAAGGAAAGGCTGGGAGGGTCGTGTGAGAGGTGTGGGGTTCCAGTCCGACAACTGAAAGGAGATGGTGACAATGGCCAAGAGCTACTGCCCCTCCTTCCCAACTGTGTACTGTAGATGCTTAAGGCAGTAAAGTTTATGTCATATGTAATTCACCATAATGGAAAAATTGTGATGTAGACAGTAACTCGTGACAGAGAAGGAATGTGGAAAGGAAGACAGAATGCGGTGTTAGCATGAGATGGTTCTCTTTGCTGGGCCAGAGGACACACTTCTTTCCTGTGATGGTTAATACAGAGTGTCAACCTAGTGGGATTTCAAATCAAACCTCTAGGGTGACTGGGAAGTGAGAAAATCCTCCTTAACTGCGGGCAGCAACATTGCATGGCCTGGGGTCCCAGACTGAATAAAAAGGAGATTGGGCAGAGTGCCAACACTCACCACTCTCCGCTTCCTGACTGTGGGTGGCCCATGCCATATGACCAGCTCACTCAAGCTCCCGCAGCCTCCCCATTCCAGCATGATGGACTGTACCTTAAAACTATGAGCCGAAATAAATCCTTCTGAAAGTCGGAGGGAGGTTTGATTTGTTTTGCCTATGAAAATTGTTATATTAATTTTTCCCCTAATTACTCTTGCATTCTCACCTCTACCATACAAGCTCCCACTGTGTACCAGATACCAAAAACTAATTTGACACTTGGAAATATTTATGAATAAAAACATTTTGTCAATGAGTTTCTTGGAACTTATACACCTTTGTAAAAAATATCTTACATGCTTTTAGTGAAAGCTCTTCTCAAATTTTAAATGTTTCCTTTTTAAAAGTATGTTTTCCTGTAAAATATCTTAAGTGTATCCTTTTAAAATTTAAAAATTGCATTTATTTATTTCTTTATTTACTTACTTACTTACTTAGAGTGGAGATGTGTCTGTACTTGAGCTTCAGAATGTGTCTGGAACTCTGATGACGACTTCCAGGAATCAGTGTCTGCCTCCACCATGAAGGGTCTAGGAGGGATCAGGCTCACTCAGGTCATCCACCATCTCAAGTACAATATGTCCAATTTTAAATAGAGGACATTTCTCTGGGAAACAATGTATCCTGGTACTTTATCAAAAGACAGATGAAAAATTAGCTACATAAACATTTTTAAACTGCTTGATGCAAACGTAACACAAGTGAACACAAATATGCACAAATAATATTAGCAGAGTTCATATAAGAGGTTTATGAAATGCACATGAATTCCCATTTAAAAAGAAAAGGCAGCTAACGCATGCCACAGTGGAAGAAATACAAGGCCTAATAAAATGTGAAGAGCTGCTCAGTCTCCCTGACCATAAAAATGTACGTTAAGAAAATTAGAGGATATCATTCCTCACCTAACAAATTGGTGACGATTTAAAAGCTTAATAATAACCAGCATCAGGGAATATCATAGCACCCTGCCCATGATTGATGGGGATATAAATATGGCCCTCTTCCTGTAGAGGAATTTAAGAATTTGTATAAAATTTAAAAGCTACATTTCTTCTAACTAAGCAGTTCTTTCCCTGGGGATGTCCTATCACAATCCAGTATTTTTAATAAAGAAAAATTGAGGGAACCCTAAACTTCCATAGTATAGAAGACTGGTTATGTATTTGCCAAAATAATAGGAAATACCATGTATATGTAAAAGTAAAATAGATGTTATAATCCGCATTCACTGACATGGACCTGATATTACGATAATATACCTACCAATGATTACAATATAACACTGTCTTAGTTACTGTTCTATTGCTGTAAAGAGTCACCATAACCAAACAAACCTTTATTTTTTGAAAAAAAAGTGTTTAATTGTGAGCTTGCTTACAGTTTCAGAGGTGTTATCCTGGCAGAGAACATGGCAGCAGACAGACAGGCATGGCAGTAGGTAAGAACTTAAATCAATCCCTGAGTCAGGCGTGGTGGCCCATGCCTTTAATCCCAGCACTCAGGAGGCAGAGGCAGGCGGATTTCTGAGTTTGAGGCCAGCCTGGTCTACAGAGTGAGTTCCAGGACAGCCAGGGCTATACAGAGAAACCCTGTCTTGAAAAACCAAAAATAAATAAATAAATCCCTTAACTGCAACATGTAGGCAAAGAGGGAGGAACTGGGCCTGCTGTGGCCTTTTGAAATCTCAAAGCCCACCCCTCATGACACACCTTCTCCAACAAGCCTACACTTCCTAATTCTTTCTCAAAATAGTTCTTCCAGCTAGTGACCAAGCAATCAAATATATATTTTGGGGGGGAAGTGGGGGCATTCTCATTCAAACCACCACAACAACTATCAAAGTAAGTTAATAATTAATATTATGGTGAGATACTATCATATATATATATATATATATATGGAATTTATATTAATCTTTTCATTGTAAGTGCCTTTGCAGAAGAGATGAAATTTCCATTAGTTGCTTTATGTTGCTATAACAAATCACCTGAGACTAACTAAGAACAGGAATTTACTGCTGGGCGGTGGTGGTACATGTCTTTGATCCCAGCACTTGGGAGGCAAAGGCAGGCAGATTTCTGAGTTTGAGGCCAGCCTGGTCTACAGAGTGAGTTCCAGGGCAGCCAGGGTTACACAGAGAAACCCTATCTCGAAAAACTAAAAAAGAAAAAAAAAAGGAATTTATTGTTTGTTGCTTTCAGAGACTGGGATGTCTGAGATTATGACATTGGTATCTGGTGAGGGTCTTCCCCCTGCATCTTTATGTGGTAGCACCCAGAAGGGCAAAATGCAGTGAATACTGCATCCTCACATGGCCACAGAGTAGGAGAAAGTAAATTCACTTTCTTCAATGGAATGAATCCATTCAGGAGGACACAGCTCATATGACATAAACAACTCCCAAAAGACTCCACCTTCCAAAATTGTCCTGTTAGGGACAACATTTCCAATGAATGAATTCTGGGGGACTCACCTAAAAGAGTATCAGGGATTAACCAGGGCAAGACAGAACCAGACAGAAGGGAGGTTGCTTTAAGACCTGTTTAGTCTAATTACAACATTCCTCATAATTGAAACATTTGCTCCAGGAAGTAAAGGGAGTCTAAGAAGCCTCAGAACATACAGGGAGGTTAAAAAAAATAATAATTATTTTTAAGAAAATAATAAATTTTAAAAACCTAAGATTCTTAAGGTCCCTATTAGTGTGGATGGAGACTCTGACCAGCCAAACTGGTGATCAAAGAAAAAGAAGTTCACACTATGGAGTTGCTTGCAAGAGCCCTGGATCTCCAGGGTTGTGATTTTGAGGGTTCATCACCCACATTGGGGTGTACTTGCTGCAACTACTTTTGAGCCATCTCTGCTCCTTTGAAAGTAATTCCTCACTCTCGTTCTCCAGTTAGTAACCCCAATAAAAATCCATTGGTCCACCAGATCAGCCCCTGGTGCAATTCCCCTGCCACAGGCTCTCTTTTCTGCAGTGAGAACAGGAGTGTGTGGGAGTGTGTTGGGTCCCCCCAGGGAGAGTCTATCATACAGGTCTGTCTTAGTCAGGGTTTCTATTCCTGCACAAACATCATGACCAAGAAGCAAATTGGGGAGGAAAGGGTTTATTCAGCTTACATTACACTGCTGTTCATCACTGAAAGAAGTCAGGACTGGAACTCAAACAGGTCAGGGAGTAGGAGCTGATGCAGAGGCCATGGAGGGATGTTCTTTACTGGCTTGCTTCCCCTGGCTTGCTCAGCCTGTTCTCTTATAGAACCAAGACTACCAGCCCAGAGATGGCACCATCCACAAGGGGATGTCTCCCCCTTGATCACTAATTGAGAAAATGCCCCACAGCTGGATCTCATGGGGGCATTTCCCCAACTGAAGCTCCTTTCTCTTTGATAACTCCAGCTGTGTCAAGTTGACACAAAACTAGCCAGTACAAGGTCAATGCTTTCTGAATTATCTATAGATGATACTTTTAGCAAACGCATCTACTGTTGTTCAAATGATTCAAGAACCATTTTGATAAAAAATCTGTGAGACTGCTAGGATCGTGGAGAGGGAGACAGCAAGGATTTAACTGTACTGTAGGTAGAAGAATAAGAGAGGACACTTAAATCTTATGATTAAGAAAGTTCTCGTGGAAGAAGCAGCCTTTAAGCTGAACAAGTAGCTTTGGCTAACTGAAGAGTTTAGGGGCAGCACAAAAAAGATTGCTTAGGTGTAAAACGACATAGGCAAAGATGTAGGCTATGGAATGGGTAGGATCCACCCAAGGTCTCAGTTATACATTGTTGCACCACAAACTAAACTAAAGGCCAATGACTTCCAACAGCCGTCATTTTTTACTGTCTTTCAGCAGTCTGCCGACTGAGTAGACTCAGCTAGCAGATCTCACTTGGGTGGCTGTCAGGTGGCTGCACTAGATAGCAAATAGGGCAGGAATTATCTTGAGGTTTCCGAAGTCAGAAAAGCCTGGCAGTGTGAGACTGGCTGTTGGCTATCAGCCAAAATACCTACTTGGGGCTTTGCCATGTGACCTGGGCTTTCTTGTGGCACAATGGCTAGGTTCCAAGAGCAAGCTTCCCAGGACCAGTAAGGTTGACCCAGTGTTAGTTTTCAAAACCCGCCTTAGGAAGCACATGACATCACTTTTTACAACAGTCACAGGCCCATTCGGATTCAAGAAAAGGGTGGGAGAAATGTCAGAGTCACAATGTCAAAAGAACATATGCAATGGGAAGTTGTGTTTTCCCGCCCTCCTGTTGGCTCAGTCTACACCACCTCACTGCTACATGAGCTCAAGTGTCCCTGGCTAGCCTTGAACTCACTATGTGGACAGGAGGAGGGGAGTTTCAAATGTTCTATAAAACTGTGATGATTAAGAGTGATGAGTGTTCACTGAATACTTTGCTTGTTTGTAACCAAACTTCGTGTCCTTTAGGCTGACATCAAATGTACTATGTAGTGGAGAATGGCCTTCAATCCTCTGATTCTCCTGCTTCCCCAAGCGCTCAGATTATACACATGTACCGTATGCTCAGATTGCACACATATACAATAACATCTGGTGAATCAAACCCAGGGCTTTGTATGTGCTAAGCAACCACTCTACCAAAAGCCTGGTAGAATCCTACAGAACGTCCTCTCACAGAGTCCAGTGTCATTTATCTATGTGACCCCATGACATCCAAAGGATATGGGGTTTGCACTTTCAATGGACAAGAGGACCCAGATGGTTTTGACCAGAGCAACACGAGAGTAATCACTGTGATATCACCCCAAGAGAGACTACAGAGAGAAGAGATTAAGTAATAAAAACAGTAGCTGCTAAAACAGTGACCCTGCTCATCAATTCCTACTCAATACAACAGAATGATGCTTGAGTGTGATTGATGGTGTCCTCCACATTCTTTACCAAAGCATTCAGTCTTCAGGATGCTCTCGGTGGGCCCCAGTTCTTACAGCTGCAGACGCTCCTGTGCCCAGCCAGAAATTGCTAGGTCATGGGAAGTAATTAGACTTTTTGAGAACACATAGCAAGGTTGTGCTTCTGGGATTCTAACTGATATTTCTCACCCCCAGCAAAGGATCCAGGCTCCCCACGAAAGCAAGCCTGACTTGATTGCCCAGTCACTCAATTCCCAAGAGCTCCAATAGCTGGTAGCCCAGGGGAGTGTGACACTGCAGAATGAAGTGGGGGAATCTGGAGGAGGAGGCTGTGTGGTCTGGCTGGACTGGCAATCTGAAGCTTAGCTACTGTCGCTCCTGGCTTCCCTCTAGTCCTGTTAAGAGATTCGTGTCAGGCAACGGAAGCTTTAGTATGAGTCTGTTTTTAAAGTTTCCTGTGCTAACTAGCATTATTTTATTGGACAAACTGTCAAAATTCACCTATTCTTTCTCTGCACGCCTTTCTTCCTTTCTCATTGGTGCTAGACAGTCATTTTCCCTAATGCTATATAATTTTGAAGAGTCTGTGTCAATTGCATAAAATATTTCTAATCTCCATAATTAAGATGCTGCCGGCCTGACAGCTTTGCTCTCTCACTCCCCTTCAGCTAGTTGTAGGCATGTAAAAAGACATTTTTTAAAAAGTACTAAAGCAAAAACGACATGCTGTTCCCATCCCAGAGGGCCCACTCATGACTGTCCACAGACTCCCTGGGCTCCCTTCTGGACAGTTTTGGTTTTGGCTTCTTCAGAAGTGGAAAAAAAAGAGGCTAATGTCAAGGTCCTCATACCACTGTCTGCATTTCCAGAAAAAAAAAAAAAATGTTTGCCTGTCTTCAGTTTCTGTTAGCCCTGCTTCTGGCCTGTCTGAGATCAATCAGGAAAACGTTTGATGTAGCAGAGTCACCAATGTAGTTATCACATCCTGAGGGCAGTGGAGAAGCAAGAAGGAGAAATAGCGGATCACTGCAGTAAGCAGAGAGGACTCTTTCAAAGTCACGAGGTCCACTTCCCTCTTTTTTTAGGAAAAAAGAAGAAAGAAAAAGTAACAATTTTTCCAGATTTCCTGTTCACTTCTTTCTTTACTCTCCTGCATGTTAAGTAATCTACTCAGGCATGGGGCACAATTTTTTTTTTTTGGGGGGGGGGTTCGAGACAGGGTTTCTCTGTGTAGCCCTGGCTGTCCTGGAACTCACTCTGTAGACCAGGCTGGCCTTGAACTCAGAAATCCGCCTGCCTCTGCCTCCCAAGTGCTGAGATTAAAGGCGTGCACCACCACGCCCGGCCACAATTTTTTTTAAATCACCATTTTAGCAATTAGCACAATGAAGTATAAAAATAATCTAGATAGAGTTGATTATGCTGGAATAATGATTCTACCCTTAAAGCCACATTTTTTTTAACTTTTTATTGATTCTTTGTGAATTTCACATCACATACCCCAATCCTGTTCATCTCCCTGTCCCTCCATATCAGTCCTCTGCTTGCAATCTCTCTTCAAAAGAAAACAAACAAACAAATAAACAACAATAAAAAACCAATCTCGAGCCGGGTGTGGCGGCGCACGCCTTTAATCCCAGCACTTGGGAGGCAGAGGCAGGAGGATTTCTGAGTTCGAGACCAGCCTGGTCAAAGTGAGTTCCAGAACAGCCAAGGCTACACAGAGAAACCCTGTCTCAAAAAACCAAAACCAACCAACCAAACAAAACAACTCTCGAAGTGGAAGTTCTGGTGTGTCACAGTGTGGCACATCGTATATACCCTCTTGCCCAGACAGCTTTTCTTGCAAAATGTTCATTGCAGTGAGTAGTTATTGATCTGGTTGGACGTCCCTGGCTTCTGCTACACAATCAGCACTAGACCTTCACTGGGACCCTTCTCAGTTGTTACCCCATGACATGGAGATCTTCCTGTGTTTGTTCTAGAGAACCAACCCCTTCGCCAGTTACAGCAGCTCATAGATCGGGTAGATACTGAGGTAGGCCAACTCAAAGCCCTGAATCAAGGCCTGGGTGGGCCTGACAACTCTCCTATGTTCATCAGAGACTGGCTCACCCTTACCCATGTCACCAGGGCCAGCTCCACTGTGCGGTCAAGGGGAGCAGTGGGAATAGCTCTCCCAAGTGCTGCAGCCAAGGCCAGCTCTCAGGTCCTCTGGACCAGCTCTCCCATGGTGCCCAGACAAGGGGCAGGGCCAGCTCTCCAGCCTGGGTAGAGAGGACATCTTTGCTCTGACCCTATACTACGGACCCGACGCTACAAAGGCAAGCCATAGTAGGAAGCCAAAGCCATGTGTTAAAGGGGTTGGGGTACTTCTCCCTCACATCTTGTAGGATACTGACATTTTAAAAAATCACTTTAGTACCAAAACAACACATTCTTTTTTTGTTGTGTTTTACCAGGAGTGGTCACATCCTCCCACATAAACAGGAGCAGGAGGTGGAGGAAAGATTTGCTAATCTGACTCTCAGTCACTCCTGTAAGGGAAGAATTTCTCGTCTGTCCAATATTTAAAGAATGCCTGAACCCTTATCTACTGCAGTTCTCATCACAATGGCGTAGTCCTGTCTGGGCTGTAACTATGGTTTGAGGAGACAGAGGCCCTATAGTTCTAAGAGCTCTGTGCTTGACCCTGGTGAGTTAATACATCCATTTTTGACCACCTTATGGGTCCCTTTAGCTCATCTACTAAGTCATCCCCCTGCCTCTAAATGAAGAAGAAGAAGACTCTTATTAGATGTTTGTGAGGAAAAAAGTATAAGGACCTTCAACATACATCATATATCTTTAAAGCTGATTAAGTCTCAGTTCTTTTTAAAAAACCTCTTCTACAGTTATTTATTTAGTGTGGGTGTATGGGTATGGAAGTCAAAGGACAACTTCTCTCCTTCTGCCATATGGGTCTGGGACTGCACTTGGGCCATCAGGGTTGACCACAGGAGCCTTTAGCCACGAAGCCATCTTGCTGGCCCCAATTCTCAGTTCTCAGTCATTTCCTCTTTCTGCCCCTCTTTCTGTCTCATTCATACATAGTCCTAGAAACGCAAGGCCTTCCATGGGGTTGTTTGTGTGTTTTGTTTGCTTGTTTGGTTTTCCCTCTCCTCGGGGTCTGGTTGAAATGCTGCCAGAGCAGAGACCTGAGTTGTCTGCTCTCAACACTCCCAGCCGTGAAGTCTGACCGACTCTCACCAATCCTTCCCCTGACATCATCAGATTTCTTCATTTGCTGTCCCTCACGACGCCACGGGGAGGGAAAAGATAATACTGCGGTAGAGCCAGTGGTGTGGCTTAAGTGTGGTTTCCCATTTAAAAACACCGCAAACACTGGAGCTTGTCAAGGCACACATAGCATGTGAGCATGATGCTTGCTGGGATCAGCCTATGAGCAGGTCACTTGGTCCTCCATCTCTTCCTCTTCAAAATGCCGATAGGTAGTTAGTCCTCAATATTATCTCCAAAAAAGTTAAATGTGGATTAAAGTGACTAAGTAACAGAAGAAAACCCATCTTGTTTAGAAGCCCAGTGCACTTTTTGTTTTCCTCCTGGGAAAGAAAAATAAATAGCTTCCTCCAAAGGGTGCATAAGCTTCTTCGGCCTCCTGTCACTCAAGAGTATTGGCAGAGATGACTTACAGTCTAGAACCCCAGGTTCAACGAGAAGGTAAGCAAAACACGCTTGAGCCTGAAGTGTATTGTCTTTATTTCCCTCCTTTCCTTTCATCTTAAGAACTCAAACACCCTGATGTACCCGTTGCAGTGGGGATCTTGAGTCAGACATTCAAACACCCTGATGTGCCCGTTGCATTGGGAATCTGGAGTCAGACAAATGTCAGCAGCTCTGCAAACCACAGACTGTAGGGTCCTTCTGCAAATGACGGGCATCCTCAGGATGCAGGAGAATGTTCCCAAGGTTCCAGAAGTGTGCCCAGCTCATGTGCAGTTGACCACTTCTAATCCACTGGCTTCAAATTTTATTATCAGCCATGGTCGTTTTCTTAATCCATTTTTCACTTTTCCTAAGATATTAACAATTTAGAAGAACATAGTCGGCTGGGAATGGAAGATGGAGGTACATAGGGTCATTATTCTGAACATTAAAAAATGCATTTCAGTTTTAGAAATTACAGTTGTTCCCATTTTTCTCCTCAGTCATGGGATTGAGCCCATAGATTAATACATGCTAGGCAAATTCTCTACCACTGAGATATATCTATTATCTATCTATCTATCTATCTATCTATCTATCTATCTATCTATCTACCTACCTACCTACAATAAACCTCTCCCACATGGATCCACCTTGGCCTGGTCTGCTGTTAGGTTTATCAGCTCAATATATATATATTGCTTGATATTAATTAATTCATAAAACTATCTATCAATCGATCTATCTAGAGGGTCTTTCCAAGCTGCTCAGCTGACCTTGAACTCACTAGATAGCCTAGCCAATCCCTGAACTCATGATCGTGATCCCCTGCCTCTGCCTCCCACATAGTAAGGATTATAGCTGTATACCATGGCTGGCATAATGTATATTTTCCTGAACTAAAGTGTATGGTTACTGAACAATGTATTACACAGAGATGTTAAACATGCCTGTTTTGTTTTTCAAGTTCTCAGTAGACCATACACCCCCCCCCCCATTTTGTCCCAGGCTAGCCATTGACACTCCTGCACCCCACCCCTGCCCCCTTGGCTTGCCATTCCACAGTTCATGTAGACAGTAGGCACTCACTGTAGGTAAACTATTGTTTCACTATAAGTCACTGAAACCAGTGAGGCCCCTAAGGCTGTATTCTTTATTTTTCAGAGTGATAAACAAAGATATGCCAATTGGCTTTTCATTGTGTCAAAATGTCTGAGAAAGCAACTTTTGGCTCCTGGATTGAGATATTTCATCCCACGGTCGCGTGGCTTTGTTGCTTCTAGGCCAGTACGGAGTAACACATAACATGTTGGTGGAGAGGCTGGATTAGAGCAAATCTTTTCAACTTGTGATGGACAGGAGGCAGAAAAGCAGAGAGAAGCAGAGGTGGAGAACAAGACATCCTTCAAAGTCCTTCCATCAGACCCCACAAACCACAAGGTCTCCAGCCTCCTGCAGTGCATTCAATTGCGGACCCTTGAAGAGATTAAATCACAAAACAAGTCAGAGCTTTCAAGATCCAAGCCTTCAAAGCAGAAGCCTTTTGGGAAGCCAGGCCATAACAACACAGAAATGCAAACTCAAAGTGGAAAATTATCATTATCTTTTCAAAGATGAATCACGTGCGCACGCTCATTTGAGTGCAAGTTCCCGTGGAGCTCAGAAGGGGCCATCAGAGCCCTTAGAGCTTAAGTTCCAGGCTGTTGTGAGCCACCCAACATTGAAACCAAACTCAGGTCCTCTGCAAGAGCAGTATGTGCCCTCAACCCACACACCAGGTCTTCAGCCTCTCTGCCCTGTGTTTGGAGGTGGTGCCACTTGTCTAGAGTGTCCAGCCCAGGAGCTCCAGGGATCCCCTCCTCTGCCTCCTGAGCTCTGTTGTTGCATGGCTGGGCCCAGTTTTCAGCTGGAGGTAAGAAAACCGGCGCTCAGAGTTGGATGGCAAATCCTTGACTAAGCCATGCCTCCAGTCCCAGGAAATGCTTTTTAATTAATAAAACACACAACAGTATCTTTAAATGTATGCAGTGACAATATCCAATAACAAGCCATTGCCGATCACAGTGCGTCTCAGGGGGTCCACCTTTGCTCCTCTAGTCCTTACTCTGAACCTAGGAGGTACTGTCTTTTCACAGTCATCGCCCCTCTCTTTCTGCCTGCCACTTTCTTTTTTTTTTTTTTTTTTTTTTTTTTTATTTTTTTTTTTTTTTTAAGTACACTGTAGCTGTCTTCAGACACTCAACAAATATCACTGGGATAAGAATCTAAATGCA
>NC_034595.1:7497970-7523691 GCF_900095145.1 Mus pahari | reverse complement strand
GGTTGTGAGCCACCATGTGGTTGCTGGGATTTGAACTCAGGACCTTTGGAAGAGCAGTCGGGTGCTCTTACCCACTGAGCCATCTCACCAGCCCCCGCCACTTTCTTTTCTATCCTCTTCCCTTGATCGTTCTTTCTCTAAAGATAGCCGAGATCTGAAGAAGTCATATATGCACAGGCCTAAGACTGGAAGCTAAAACTCTGGGATCCAAGGCCCAGTCTCTTAACAGATATGCTGGTTGTTCTTCCTTGTCCCCTCCTGACCATTGTCAACCTTTTAGTACATTTCCTTTCAATTTCTTTGCCTGCTGCCTGAGATATAAATGATATGGATTGATATAAATGTAGAGATAGAGATAGATGTACATCTTTAAAAACAAAATTAGATTTCATTTGTGTATAATGCCATTTTGCACAATACTTTGTAAACCGAATGCTACATTGTTGCATTCTCTGGTCATTTTGGATACTTCTAAACATAATTCTCAGTGACTGCACGAGAGTCCTCACCTGCTCTGTTGTACTTGAATGAAGAAATGCCAGTGCACTGGATTTCATGATCATTTGTGTGTGTGTTAAAAAACGTTCTTTGGAATATGGATTGTTACAACCTTTCTGAATGTCAATTTGGTAATATATCACCAGTCTTAGGAAGTTCTTATTTTTATTACCTCACTTACAGAAATTTACTCAAAGGAAATTACAGGATCTGCGCAGACTGATGCGTGAGGCTGTTGACCACAGCGGTTATGAAGCCTTTATGTGGGGGGGGGGGGGGAGATAGGACGAGCAGGGAATGGTCGAGTCTTTATGATGGCCAGCAGTTAGTTGCTCATGGTCTTTCTTAGATATATTTTCTAAAAATTCTGTAACTATGAATGGCTTCTGGAAATTTGAAAATAAGTATTGGAAAGGGTAACTTTTTAGGTGAATTTTGACTGGTCCATCATTGAGCTCACACTTTCCAACAATCTCTAGTTTATATATGGCTGCAGATAAATGCCAGCACACATCTTCCCATAGTCCCTTTAATCCTCAACCATTAATGGCTTAACTCCATCAATTCTGATAAGTCCTAAATTTACCAGAGCCAGAGGCACTGTAAATTGTTTTTTGTTTTGGTTTGGTTTTAGTTTTGGTTTTTCGAGACAGGGTTTCTCTGTGTAGCCCTGGCTGTCCTGGAACTCACTTTGTAGACCAGGCTGACCTCAAACTCAGGAATCTGCCTGCCTCTGCCTCCCAAGTGCTGGGATTAAAGGTGTGCACCACCACAGCCCAGCTTCTTTTCTTTTCTTTTCTTTTCTTTTCTTTTCTTTTTTTTTTTTTCGGTTCATCCAATTCATTTAGACATTCAAGAAATATTGAAAGAGACCTACTTTTTTCCAATCAAATGTAGTATTTAAAAACATTTATTATCATTAACATTTTCATTATTTATTATTATTACTACTATTTTGTGTACATGGATGTTTTGGTTTTGTGTGTGTGTATGTGTGTGTGTGTGTATGTACACACCATGTGCATGAAGTGACTCCAGAGGCCAGGGGAAGGTTTTGAATCCCCTGGGACTAGAGTTACAAATGATTATGAGATGTTTTGTAGGTGTTGGGAAATGGAACCAGGTATCTAACCTTTTACTGTTCTGTTTTTACCAAAGGATTAAGACCAAGCAGGGATCTCACAGCTCTTGACTTTAATTATTTTTACAGATGGGAAAACTGGGTCCTCCTAAGAGAAGAGACTTAGTGATGGCGGAGTAGTTAAGAGCACCAGCTCTTCTGGCAGAGGACCTGGTTACAGTTCCCAACACCTACAAAACATCTCATAACCATTTGTAACTCTAGTCCCAAGGGTTTCAAAACCTTCCCCTGGCCTCTGGAGTCACTTTATGCACATGGTGTGTACACACACACACACACACACACACACACACACAACCAAAACATCCAAGCACACAAAATAGTAATCATTAGTGAGCTAGTGGATTATACTAGTTACTAGTCCTGATTCTGAAAGAAGATGTAAAGATATAAACTCTTGGGGCTGGAGAGAGGGCTCAGCAGTTAGAGCTCTTACAGAGTACCAGTGTCCAGTTCCCAGCACCAAAGTCAGGAAGCTTACAACCACTTGTAGGTCCAGGCTAGTTGACCTTCTGGCCTCTGTACACACACACACACACACACACACACACACACACACACACACACACGCATGCACACACACGCACACACACAAATGCATGCACATGTACACACTTATATAATCACAGAAATAAAAATGTTAAAGACACTTAAAGATTAAGAATTCTCTGAAAGGAATTCATTAATGGGCCTTCACTATGGTGGCTTAGTAGTGGGAAAAGATGCTGAACTTGAGGCTATGTGACCCTGAAAGTGACTCAGCCATCCATGAGCCTTAAGCAAGTGAATGGCTTCTTGTCCTCGTTTCTCTCATTTCTCTCAGGTTTCTGAAAGGATGCTTTAGTGTGGTTTTATTTTCCTGACCCTGAGCAGGCAAGGCTGGGGCTTAGGGATCTGTGCATGGTATCTTTTGCGCGTGGTAGAAAAGTTCCGGCACTTCAGTATTCAAATACCGCCTCCAAGAGTAACATGATATGACTTTTGGGAACGGCTCTAAAATACATCACCAGGGGAAGGAAATGAACAAATGTGGCAGAGTTTTTACAACTGGTGTCTGGGGAGTGGACATATGGGCTTTATAGCATAGTCTTTGCTTTTTTCTTTCATGTGTGCTTAAATAACTTTATCATAAAAATAAAGAGACACAGGAGGAATTGCAGCCGCTGTCCCCTTGTGGAACCTGCACAGAGTTTCCCTTCCTAGCCTCGGGCCTCCTAGTGGTCATAGTTTTTATACTTTTATCTCTTGTCACATTCTGGGTAATGTTAACTAACCTATTTTTACTTCAATTATTCTGCCTTCAATTACATCTAGTATGTTATTGAGTATTTAATTTCAACTATTATAATTTTCATTTATGGATACATTCATCCTTTTAAAAATGTTAGATTTCTCTTTGTGCTTTCTTGTCCCTTTTCACTTTTCTCAAATAGTAGATGACATCTCTGTGGGGATTTATTAAAAGGTTTCATTTCCCAGCTATTTGAAAACAACAACAACAACAACAACAACAACAATAACAATATTTGTAGGCACAGTTGTCTTAAGTATAGTCATTTTTTCTTTTTTTATTAGATATTTTCTTTATTTACATTTCAAATGTTATCCCCTTTCCTAGTTTCCCCTACAAAAATCCCCTATCCTCTCCCCCATCCCTCTGCTCCCCAACCCACCTACTCCCTCTTCCTGGCCCTGGCTTTCTCATATACTGAGGCATAGAGCCTTCACAGGACCAAGGGCCTCTCCTCCCATTGATGACCGACTAGGCCATCCTCTGCTACACATGTAGCTAGAGCCATGAGTCCCACCATGTGTTTTCTTTGGTTGGTGGTTTAGTCCCAGGGAGCTCTGGAGGTACTGGTTAGTTCATATTGTTGTTCTTCCTAGGGGGCTGCAAACCCCTTGGGTACTTTCTCTAGCTCCTTCATTGGAGACCCTGTAGTATAGTCATTTTATAACTTTGTTCTCATAATTCCAACATCAGAAATTCTGTTTGTTCCATAATTCTAAAGGTTCTTCTTTCTAGTTCTTGCCATTTGCTTGTTTGCTCATTTATTTTTATTGTGTACTACTAGTTTTGTGGTGGTGGTGGGGTGAACAACACTTAGGGCTGGGCCTGGTAGGATTTTTAATTCTAGCAATTTAGAAAGTTTAAAGCCAGCTTGGGCACTGGAGGGAGAGAAGACCCTGTCTGAAAATGCACAAGCCAAATGAGAGTTATGATTATAGCTCAGTACTAAAGCATTTGCCAAAGTTCAGTCTTCTGTAACATTGTACCATGCACATGCATGTGTGTGTGTGCATGCAGACACACACACACACACACACACACACACTCAGATGCAGAGAATTTTGATATCTAGCATGAAGACGTTTTCCTAGAGAGGAAATGATTATGCCAGGTGTTCAAAGACACTGACGAGTGAAGACCTTTCAAAAATCAATTCAGAAGGTGCATTTTTTTTAGCCTATCAAATTCAGTGACATGAATGTTGACTGCATGTTTCAGCAGGGGCTAACTTGTTAAAAAATATTTTCTCTGGGACTGAAGACGTGATTCACTAGTTTAAAAGCATTGACTACTCTTGGAGAGGACCTGGGTTTGATTCCCAGCACCCAAGGGTTGGTTGACGCCGGTCTGTAACTCCAGTTCCATGGTATCTAACTCCCTCTTCTGACCTCTGTGGAACTGCATGTATGTGGTGCATAGAGATGCAAGCAGGAGAAACAACCACACATATAAAATAAAATAAATGATTTTTTTTTTTAAATCTCTCTCTCTTGGGCTTGGCAGGCGGCAATCGTCTTAGAGCCTCTGGTGTTGGGATGAGGCATGGTCCTTTGGTTCTCCTTATTCCCTGGAGTAAATGGGTCCCTCCTTAGAGACTCGGGCTCAGGAAGACAAGAACACAGCCTGTGACTTCTCCTTTACTATATTTACCCTCTTCATGCTACAGTAGGTTAGTGACACTCTGGAGGGAGACAGGAGTCTTAGCGGTGTCCCTTGAGTCCCCGAAAAGGGTGAAAGAAAAAGCCCAGTTTCTTTATCTTCACAAGTAAGATGAGGTTGACATTCTCAAAGTTATAAATACTAAAGAAGATACAAACATGCCCTTTGTACACCGTAGGCCTGATAAAACATTGTCTGGAACCCGGGACCCTTAAGCTTTGAGGAGTGTCTCCCACTACGCGATGCTTTGCAGGTAAATGAATTTTCCTATTTGCATCAAGAAGTCTCTGTACACTCTGTAAAACCCAGGGCAACCAATAGGTTTCAAAACGGAGTAAGAAGTGGAAATCATTATCAGAAATCAAGTAACTACAGGAAGAGGACAGGAGAACAGGCAGATGCTTGTTCATTTAAATATTTATGAACTTTGAAACTTTTGCCAATAACCGAACTATTAATTATTTGCTCAATAAAAAATTTTTCCGGGCTGGTGAGATGGCTCAGTGGGTAAGAGCACTGACTGTTCTTCCAAAGGTCCTGAATTCAAATCCTAGCAACCACATGGTGGCTCACAACCACCCGTAACAAGATCTGACGCTCGGTGCATCTGAAGACAGCTACACAATTTACTTATGTATAATAATAAATAAATTAAAAAAAATTTTCCCCCTCTGTCCTCTTCTAAGCTATAATTTGATATTCCTGAAGTTCAAGGGTAAAGGGGAGTAACCACATGATCCAAATTAAGTGCTTTGATTGGTCTTGGTTCAAGTTTAGCATCTGGCAGGAAGAATGCTTTTGTTCCTTTTATGACTTGCTACTTGCAGACTTTCATTCATTGGTGCAAAGATGCTCAAAACGTTAGAATTGTCTGGATCTGGACAAATCTGCTCATTTCCATCCTTGATTTCTATTTAAGGACACCAACGGAAGAAATGAAGATAAACTTATTAGTGTTAAAATTCAATCAATATTTCAGAGACTTTCTACTAATTAAAATGTTGCTTTTGACTAAAAAAATAATTAGTCGTAAGCTGAGTCTGAGATTTCATTTCTTCGTCTGCATGAGCATCACCCTTCAACTCCTGACTAAATGAATCTTTCTGTGAAGCTTTTCTGACTCAGATGAGGTGATCCCTCTGAACAAATGCATACTACAGCTTCCATGTGGGGGGTCAGATGACAACTTGCAGGAGTCAGCTCTCTCCTTCTACCACCAAGGTCCTGGGAATCGAACTCGGATTCCAGCTTGGTGCTAGTCTCCTTTACCCACTGAGCCATCTGGTTGGTTCTTGTGTCTTTAACTGGCATGCTGCTTACACCCAGATCTTCCACTGATACGCTCTTTTCACCACCAACTACCAGAGGGATGTTTTTCTTATGCTTAAAACCCAGGATTTCTACTTCTGGAATAGCTCTGGAGAAGGAACCATTCGGCAGAGAATCACCTACAGCTAATAAACAGAATATTAAAATGCCCATCCATGAGTCCTAAGGGCACATAAAATGAAGGCACATTCACTAGAGACAATCTGCCAGGTCTTAGGAAGAATAGCAGACATTCCGGGCCTTGACACTTTCCATCTTCTCTTTGCATGTGACTCATTTGACAGGAACCCTGTTTTGGTCAAATATCCCTAAGAAAATGGACCTCCCTGCTTTCACTTTAGTGTGGTAGGACACTAATGTTAGTGACCTCACAGCTCTTAACTGCAGAGTCTGCTCCTGGAAAGTCTGAGGGCCTAAGCCGTCAGAGGTTTGCTTTTTCTCTCCAGCTCCCCCATACAGGAGTGGCTTTATCATACACATAGCACGCTGATGGGGTCCTCAGAGTCTTTGGTTCTGCTCCTTTGTATGGTGGAGGTTTCAAGGAAGCAGAAGCAAAATAAGATCAGACACCACTGCCCCCATCTTGCACCCTGAGCACAGAAGAAAGGTGCCAGTCAGTCCAAAAAAGGCTAACTCAAGTCCTTAGGCCACTTTCAGAGCAGGGCTCAGAAATTTTGCCCAGTGGAAGCAGGTCCTGACAAACAAAGTCCTCAGGCTCCCTCCGAAGGAACTGCCTCATTTGAATCAGTTTGGGGAAAGTCAAGCCTAAAGAAGATCTCAGAAATGGTAGAGATTTTGCCCATAAATAGTTGAGAGAAGGTTGGTAGTTCCATAGAACAGAACACCAAACCACAGACCAAGTAGCTTAAGGGAGAGGGAAAGAGGAACCAGCAAAGAAGAACCTACTTGGGCTCAGAACAGACTTTAGACGCTGGATTCAGTGGCTACCAGAAGGATGAGGTTGAATCAGATTAGGTTTCAAAGAAATTATGTCCCAGAGCTTTGTCAAAAGCAATAAAGCAATTAGCTGGCCATTAGTGGAGTCTCACACAGGCAGGCAGCTTAACAGAGATATCAGGGAAAGAGAAAAAAGCCTGGCTGAGACTACTGGTATCCCTGGTGACCACACATGTCCAAGGCTCTGGAAGCCCTCTATGGGGTGAGGTCAAAGGCTCCACCCGATAACTAGAACTGACCTTGTTAAAATAATCGAGGCAAGTCACTAAACCAATAAATAAGCAAAGAGTAACAAAAACAACTTCCGGGTGAGGGAGGAAATGAATAGTCTGAAAGTTGTTCTGTATTACTAAGTCCTCACAAAGACACACAAGGAGAGAGTGTTGTGTTGCTCACAGCGGAGGAAACAACGTGGGAAGTGGAAACTGCCTTGAGAAGGCTACTAGTTCACACGCCACGTTTGATGGACAAAATGGTCAGATATCACACCATCGATAGAGCACAAAAGGCAAGCACACCCCATGAAGATGGGAACTTCAGTGAAGTACCAAGTGGAGGATTGTAGGGCTGAATCTGGGCAGTTCAGTGACAGAATTTAGAATTTCACCAGAGGGGTTCAATAATCCATTAGGGTAGATAAGGACTGGGCTGAAGATGACTTGGCAAACATGAAGATGGAATGATAGAGATTATGTCACTAAAGAAGAGAGGGAGGAAGCAACGAAGAGCAAGCACGCAGTGGATCAAAGGCCTGTGTCACTCAAGAAACTCACAGGTTCCTGGCAGGACAAAGGCTAGGAGATGCACACGCAGGCCCATCTCAGCAAACGCGATGAAAGAAGATTTCAAAGAGAAAAAGTTGAAACATCAAGAAAAAGAAAGAAAGAAAGAAAAACCACTCCTCACATACATACAAGAGGACCCTCATAAGATAAAAAGTTGAATTTTTTTCCATCAAATCCAACGGAGACCACAAGGCTCCGAGTGTCGAAAGAATAAAAGACACCAAGGTTGTCACACCCAGAGAAGTGCTTCAGATCATTCCTCTGCCTCTCGGCTGAGATCAAGTGCTGCAAAACTTTTTGATAACTTCTAATTACTTTAGCATTGTGTCAAGATTGTGTGTCACGTGGCCGAGTGGTGAAGAACCGTGGCAGCTCTTGCAGAGGACCTGGGTTTGATTCCCAGCACTGCATGATGACTGACAAAAGTCTTTAGCTCCAGTACCAAGGAATCCAATGCACTCTTCCAGCTTCAGTAGGCATCACACTCATGCGGTGTACAAACATGCCGGCAGGCAAAATGCTGCACACATAACATCAATCAATCAATCAATCTTTTAAAGAGACTTTTAAAAACCAAGTATGGTTCACACACGTGTCAGCTTCTCTATCCTCTTAAAATGTATTTCCCTCATGAAACTTGATAGTGCTGGAATTTTTTTCAGTCCATCCCCTCTTGCCCCAGAACCCTTTAAGTAAGCCAAGTCCCCAGTCTACAACTCTCCTCTCACCATCTTCTTAAAACTTGCCTTTGGAGCTCACCTCAAGCCTTCTCCCATCTCCCAGCCTGAAATAACATACATGTTCCCATGTGTTTCTCTTTCAGAGCTGTGAAATTAGACAAGGCTTGGTGTGTTTGATGAGAAGAAATATGCTATAAATTCTGCAAGGAGAACTGGAGAGATGGCTCAGAGGATAAGAGAGCTTACAATAGCTCTTCCAAGTCAACATCCAAGTCAGGTGACTCACAACTACCTGTAATTCTAGCTCCAGGGGATCTGACACCCTCTTCTGAATTCTTACCTACAGTCACATGCACATACCTACATACAGATTCACACACACACAGATTTGTAGAGGAATTTTACTCCAGAAACATGGCTAGTCTAGCTGGAATAGAGACACACACTTTAATTCCAAACAATGAAGGTAAAGTGAGTTTATAGAAGGATGCACCATGTTTAAAAGTGATGTCTAATTGAGTGGCAGACAAAGTGACAAATCAGAGAAAGATTTTGATAGAAGTCTCACCAACAGAGAAAGGAAAGGGAAGCTATAAGAAGGAGCAATGCAGAGAAAGGGAGAGGAGAGGAGAGGAGGGAAGGGGAGGGGAGGGGAGGACAGGAGAGAGCTTTACTAAGACAGTTGTATAGGGACAGGTTGCAGAGAGAGAGAACAAGCTAGACACGGGTGAAGACAGAATGTTACTGAGAAGAGAAGGAGGCAGAAGATTAAAACTTATTGCCAGAGTTCATTGAGGCCAAGGAGAACAATTTAGTCAGGGCAGAGAAAGAAGCCAGATTGAGTCAGTCAGCCTGGAGAGGAGTCAGCTGAGTTGAAGCAGCCAGCCAGAGCTCAGAAAGGTTGGACTTATTTAACAGTAAATCTCAGAGGCTGAACACACTGTATGCCTAGATTAGATTATACGGAGGCTAGAATTTTCCAGGACAAGTCCTAGGTTAGCAGACAGAGGCAGTAAGGTTCTCACAGAACAATTACAACAGGAGAATAAAAGTCACTTAAAGAAAAGGGGGAGTGGGGAAACAGAGGAGGAGTGGATATATTGTGGCGGTGGTGTGGGAGGTGAGGCGGCAGGGGTGGTGGTGGTGGTGGTGGTGGTGGTGGTGGGGAAGTGGAGGGGATATAGGACTGAGGGAAAACTTCAGTCGGAATGCAGTGTATGTAAAGAATAAAAATTAAAATTAAAAAAAAGATTTTATCTGAGGAATAATGGCCACTGTATCATGTAGACCCTTCGGTGGCTGCAGAGACCAGTCAGGAAGCAGTTGGAGAATTGCAGTGTTCCGAAGGAGTGCTCATCAGTGTGTGAGATCAGGTCAAGGGATGAAATTCGAAGAACATCAACCTGAGGGATGGAGTCTGAGCAGGAGAGCTCTCAGTGGCTGCGATGCTGGGTTTCTGTCACTCACAATGCAAGGACAGTGGTTCTTTTTCGGTCCCTAGAGGGTCAGGCTATGGAGAGTGGGCTTGCGAATAGACTGAGTTCCATTTGGAACTTCTAATTAATTATGAGGTGTCAGAGAGCCCCCTGATAGTGATTACAGGTAAGCAGCTGGGCACAGGATTCGGGACCTCAGAGCTGTGGAGAGTGTAGATCTGCAAAGGCAGCGGTGCTTACCCTGAGGCTCCACCCCATCAGGCCCAGGGTGTACCATGGCAGTCAGCTTCCTGCAGCTCTGCTCTGTCCCAACTCTAAAGATGCTTGGAAATGTCCTCCCCAAACTCCACCCTTGAGGAGGGGTGTGTCTGAGGTCTTGGAGGAAATCCTTCTGTTAGGCTGGTCTCTAGAAGAAAATCTCCTTTACAAGTTAATGCAAAGCGCTTCTGTGTCTTTTTTTTTTTTTTTTTTCCTATGTCTTTTTAATTTGAGCCTTTCAGCCTAAATCTCAGCAGAGGGAGGGTTGTGAGCTGCATCCCCTGGGGGAAGGCACACTTTTCTGTTTGTGGGCTAGTCCTCAAAGGTCAGGCAGCAGGCCTCAGTCATGTTAATGGGCTATGGCATTTCATGGAATGAGATTTTTTTTTTCCAGCTCAAGGGAATTTTAGAAAATTTTCAAATGAGGCCTTTGTCTCCAAGTCATAGTAATAATTATCGGCTAAATCTGAATCTGCCCTCAAGTCTGACAAAAAGCCCATTGGTAGGGAGGGCTGGGGAGAGAGATGAATCAGTGGAACTCAAGTTTGAATCAGAAACCTAGGTAAAGAGCCAGAAGGGGCGGTGAGGATCTGTAACCCCAGCTCCTTTCCTGCAAGTGATAGGTAACTTCAGCAGAAGATCTTGCTGGACCTCAGAGGCTCGCCAGCCTGGAGGATGCACTGAGGCGACGCAGGAAGACAAGAGAGTGCCTCAGAACAAGGGCAAAGCAAAAGCCAAAGCCTGCCTGCCTGCTGGCTTCTACATCCCTGATGTGTTACATACGTGCCTGACCTCCTCCCCAGTGTGTGTGTGTGGTGTGTGTGTGTGTGTGTGTGTCTGTCCCTTCTTCCCCCTCCCTCCCTCCCTTCCTCTCTCTCACACACACACAAACACACACAAACACACACACACACACACACACACACACACGAAGTAAATGATTTTTCAGAAAGAAGGCCCCTTGCCTTTTCGGACCAGAGAACTTTTGGATAGTCTCTAGCTTCTTGGTGGATATTTTCCACACCAAACACCACTCCTAACACATAGTGTAACTGAATGTGGGGGTTGTGAAACATTTGGCACGAGTAAAAGGTTTCTGAATTCCAATTCAAATGTGTAATGGATCTGAGCCGTTCTTGGCAGCATCCGTCCCTGTTGAGTTCTGAGACTTCACTGCTGCCCGGGTTGTGAACACACAACATGTGTGCTCTGTACGAAGCCTGTGGGTGTGCCCTGAGCGCTAAGGAACATTGCCTGAAATACCTTGGCTTCAGGAAGAGACTATTGTATGTTCCAGCTGCAGTGTTTGTACTGTACATACAGTGTCTCCTGCTTTCCTGGGAACATAAAGATTGAATTATGGGAAGGGAAAAGATTTCTAATATTTTGCTCTGATCATCCTCGGCACGTATAGATTAACATATCTTTGGAGTATACTGTGTTAGAATGTTGAATTTTAAAAATTGCTTTTTAAGTTGCTGACTTGAGTTCCATTAAAAAAAAAAAATGATCTAATGAATTTTGGCCTTGAAATGGTCCTGAACATACTTTTGCTGTTCTGCACTTTCTTCACATTTATTTGAAACAATATTTTCTACATTGATTATAAAATCAAAATATTGATAAACTCTAACAAATGTTGAAGATGTCTTATGCTCTGCGGGATCTAATATTCAGACAAGATTTATTTATTTATTTTCTGAGACAGTGTTTCTCTGTGTAACATTTGCTGTCCTGGCACTTGCTGTGCTAGAACAGGTTGGCCTCGAACTCAGAGATCTGCCTGCCTCTACCTCCCTAGTGCTGGGACTAAAAGCAGGCCCAACTTTAATGTTTTTCAATAACATGAAATTTGGCTTTCATAATGGTCAAATCACACATATGCCAAAGAGCTGTTTTTAAAAATATATATTAGTTATGATGTTTCATTTTCCTACCTAGTTTATGCAAATGTATACCCGGAGTCATGTAGAGAATTCTAGAACAAAGGGGGACTGCTAGAGAAAAACTTAAGCAGCCATGGTACAATTGCCTTTTCGGAGAGGCCCAACCCCTCACTTGGGCTCTCCAGGTAACAAAAATAAAGCTAACAACCTGGTGTCTCTGCCTTCACTGTTTCCTCCTCCTCCCCCTCCTCCTCCTCCTCCTCCTCTTCCTTCTCCTTCTTCTTCTTTTTTATGTCAGCCATCTGTTTGCCTCTGCAAGGAGTCATGTTAGTCTCTCAGTGAATCTAAAAACTGGTGGGTCCTAACTTCTCTCATCCTCTCTCAAGGCAAATGGCACAGAGGCAAGGGTGACTAAAGCATCTCACTGTCAGCTTTCAGGACATCCTGCTCCAGACGGCTAAAGCATCGACAGTTCTTTGGTCATCATGATGTCATTATCCTAGCATGTGGGTGAAAGAGTGGGACACAAAACTAACAGATCAGAAACAACTGCTGACAAGGGGGCAGGCTAGATCTGTTCACATTCTCCCCAAGGCTAACTAGGTCTAGCCCAGGCATACAAAGGTGAAGGTGACCTATGGCTTATTAGCATGCTAAAAATGCACACCCTTGAGTGGAGCCTTGCACCTACAGAGATCCACGTGTACCTGCCTGCTGAGCTTTTGAGGTTACAGACAGGCTCTTTAACCTTTTTATTGGGTGGGGGGTGGGGGGTGGGTGGTAGGTGGGTGGGAGGTTGGATCAGATGCACCAGTCAGGTGACATTAATGATAACAACTTCCTTGAACTACCTTAAACCAGAATGAAGATCTTGGTCAAGCAGACCACACCTTGGCGAAGATTGCTAATGACACATTCAACCCATTCCCCACCCCAATTTTCCATCTTATTTAAACCTCAAGTCCATGCCAGTATCTTGGAGACAGACTTGTGGTCACTGAGTCCCTTTGTCTGTACTTCCCAGTTCAGCCACGCTAATTAAATCTCTGTTCATGCCTTTTATCTTTAATCTGGATATGTTATTGGCCAAGTCCAGTTGCCTGCAATTTCTAGCCTTGGGGCTTCTGCCTTAGAACTCTAGTAACAACCACTTTACAATTGTCATCCAATGGATAAGGAAGTAGCTCTATTGCTCGGTTTCTGTGTTGACTAACTGGGAGGAGGTGAGCTGGAGGAGTAAACAAGGTCTCTACAATGTGCTCGGGGTTTTCAGCATGAACACATGACCTTTGCAGCTCCGTCCCTCCGGTCATTCCATCAAATGGAAACAAGAACTATTACCTATTCCTAGCACACATCCTAAAAACCACCTGGTGGAAAAATACCAACTCCGGGCTGTTGTACAAGCAATATGCTTCACACCTAGGAGTCTGATCCAATTTGAGTTAATTTTAGTAAAAGGCATAAGATCCGTGTCTAGATTAATATTTTTTTTACATATGGATATCACTACCTTTTAGAAGACGTGACTGAAACCAGCACATATGAAAGTAGAGCCAAGAGAACCCAGGAACCCTAAATCCAGATGACTCTTATTGAAATGAGAATCTAATTTCTTGAAGTAGGCACTACTACTACAGAATGTTTTGGTTAAGATGTGAACCCATGGGGCCAGCAACATGGCTCAGCAGTAAAGGTTATGTCTGCCAAGCCTGAGAACATGACTCTGATTCCCAGGACTCACATGGTAGAAGGCCTGAATAGATTTCCACCAGTCGTCCTTTGACTTCTATACATATGCTGTGGCATGCCTGTGAACACACACACACACACACACACACACACACACACACACACACACTGTGCATTCCTTTGTTGTTGTTTTTAAGATGAACCTGTACTGTACTTGCATGGCGTGGGTTGGCATTTCTCTTAGTTGTTTTGTCTTACTGAGCTACAGTTATCAGCTTGACACACCTGAGGAGAGGGAACCTCAACTGAGGAATTGCCTCCATCTGACTAGCCTGTGGGCATGACCGCAAGGCACTTTTATTGATTGTTAATTGATGTAGGTTCAGTCCACTCTGATCAGGCAGTACCACCCCAAGGCAGGTGAGCTCCAGCTGTGTAAGAAAGATAACTGAGAGGCGGCTTAGCCCTTCAGAGCACTGGCTGCTTTTGAAGAGAACCAGTTGAGTCCTAGCACCCACGTGGTCACTCACTACTATCAGTAACTCTTACCCCTGGGGATCTGATCCTCTCCTCTAGTCTCCAAGGGCACCAGGTTCGTATGTAGTGCACATACATACACACAGGCAAAACACTCAAAGCGATGGAATAATTTTGCAAAAAAGAAAGAAAGGTAACCTAACATGCATCTGGAAGCGAGCTGCGTGTCTCCTGCCCACTTCAGCTCCTGCATCCAGGTTTCTGCCTTGAGTGTCTCCCTTGGTTTCCCTCGACAATGGACTATTTATGACCTGAAGTGGGATGAATGCTTTCCTCCCCTAAGTTGCTTTTGGTCAGTGTTTCATCATAGCCACAGAAAACAAACCGGAAAATGTAGTCATAAGGGTCCTAATTTGCATAAGGACATTTCTCTTCTCACTTCTCCTTTAGGAACTTAGAAAAAGACAGCGTATGGATAGCCACCTAGGCTATGGGGAGGCCGAGCGGTGAATCCTTTCCAGCCTCCACTCTGCTACCAGATGGAACTTGGGCTATGAAAGAAATGGTTTATACATAATTGTACAGCTAATAGGTAGAGATGCCATGGCCTACGGTTTTCCATACAGATACCTTCCCATCTATTTACCATACTTATTTTTTTTAATCACATTTGGACCACTGTTGGTTGCCTTTTCTGGATAAACTGACCACATATATAATTTTAAGTGAATAGTGTTTTCCCTACATATATATCTGGGCACCACGTGAGTGCCTAGTACTTATGGAAGCCAGAAGAGGGCACTGGATTCCCCAGGGTAGGGCTGGAGTTACAAATGGTGGCGAGTTGCCATGTAGGCTTTTGAATCAAACCCAGGCCCTCTGGATGAGCTGCATTACGCAATGTGTTAGCTCCTCCCCCCATAACCACTCTAAAATAAAAGAGGAAATCCAGCTCTCTTCATACTCGCTGCATTTCAAACTTACACTAGCTACACAGGAGTCACAACTACTTTGTTAGATGTGGCAGAAAACCCATCTTTTTCATCATTACTAAACTTCAAGACAACATTGCTCTAGAGACCTTCATGTCTGTGCTCAAAATTAGAGTAAAAAAGCTTGATATAATCTTTCCTTCCAACCATGGTAAGTTAGGCCGAGTAGACAAATAACAAACAGTGGGCTGCCAGTCACTTGTATTTACTTTGCTTTGCTGTGAATGCTCTCCAAGGTAAACGACTTGAAAGGAAGAATGATTTATTTTGGCTTGTGGTTTTCAGAGGTTTCCGCCTGTGGTCATGTGTCCTGTTGCTTTGGGCTTGTGATGGCAGGATAGCATGGCTGGGGGGTCACATGACAGAGGAGGTCTGTTTGCCTCATGGCAGCCAGAAAGGATGAAAGGATGGGGGGGGGGCGAGGGGGGGGGGGGGGGGGGGGGAGAGAGGGGGGGGGAGAGAGAGAGAGAGAGAGAGAGAGAGAGAGAGAGAGAGAGAGAGAGAGAGAGAGTGTTTGAGTCCCAGTATGTGCTTCAAGGTTCAAGGGCATACCCCCAGTGACCTACTTCTTCCCACTATTTCCTATCAGCTCCCAATAGTCCCATCAGCTTGAAGACAAGCCATTAACAAACATGCTTTCTGGGAACATTTGAGATCTAAGCTGCTGTAATCACAGCACCTTAAAGGCAGAGGCTATGGGATCAAGAGTTCAAATCTGCAGATCCGTTGGCAAATTCAACACCAGCCTGGGCTATGGGAGACCCCGGGCTAAGGGAGACCCTGGGCTAAGGGAGACCCTGAGCTATGGGAGACCTTGTGTCAATTTCCTCCCCCTACCGTCCCCCCCCCCCCNCAAAAGATCAAAGTATAAGATCATCTGTTCATTCTATCCTTTCTCAGCTCTGTGGTGGAACTGATAGCCTAGCTACTGAGCTCGGGGATGGGTAAATCTGAATCACATCTGTTAGTGAGGGATGATTAACTGGTGCTACATGGAGCCCCTTGAGCATATTATATAAGTAAATATAAAATATGCATTGCTCTAGCCTGCTCTGTTCTTTCCTGTGAATACACGCTTCTTGGGATTTAGCAAACCACGGTGATTCATTCTCGGGCTGGTGATTCATTAAGTAGGCATTTCTCAATGACAGCCTCCTAGATGATCAGTCTTCAAGCAGGAACTGTTTTCCTAGGTCTCAAGACCTATTTCCCTTTCAGCTTAAAATGCTCTGAGAAAAAGATCTAAACATTACAGTTCTTTCAGGAAGTCGGCTCTCTGGCTGGAAATCTGTAGCAGATTTTCAAATTGGGAAATGATAACTACGGTGTGAAATGAAAACTTTGCTTTATTGGACAGAGCATACAAATGAAAGATTACACCTAAATGCCACAAGTGACTTATTTTCCTGGGGACGGGGAAGGGGGGACAGGCAACAACTGTGCTTTGCTTTGCTGAATGTCAAATGAAACAGGAAAACAGCAACAAAGATAAACAGATAATACACAGGACCCAGAGTGACAATTTCTTTTGGGATTGACATAAATAGCTTGTATTGCAAATATATCCCTATCCACTTGTGTGAAATAACTGGGAGGAAAAAAAAAACACTCACACACACACACACAATTTTCACAAAATTGGAAAAGGAGAAGGGGGATGGGTTTATTCTAGTGCTCCCTTGTCAGGCAGGTAATTTTGTATCAAGGGTAGCCATGGCGACCACAAAAGTTACTCGACTAACAACGCAACTAATGATGCCCACAATTACTTAATTGCAGGCAGGTTTAATGGCTTTTGCCATTTTTGGAGGATGCTTGCCACTAATTGTGGCTGCGAGTGGGTAAGTACAGGTGCAGTCAGGTGTGTTCCTAATTTTTACATTTGTGTCAACAGCGGGAGAATAAACCATCCTATCTAAAGTGGGGTGTTACAGGAGGAGGGTTAAAATTAGTTCTTGTAAGCCCAGAGATGGTGGAACAGCCCCAAACAGGAAAACAAACATAAGCCACTTTGTGTTTAAGCACAGGTTGGCATCAGCAGTGACTTCACAGCCCCAGAGACATCTGCGCTTCCTCTCCTTTCTGTCCAGCTTCTCTTGAATTCCTGCTCATGCCTCTTTTATTGAAAGAGGACTTCTGCATTTCACCTTACACAACTCCTATCCCACCTTGAAACAAATACAATTTTGCATGACTATGCAACACTGCCTGCATTTGAAATGCTTTTGTTTCTAATTATGATACATATGTGTTCAAGAATACTTTAATACACACCACAGGACAATTAGGTAGCTTTAGAAGTTCTCTCACTGGTAATTGAAACTCCAAAGATGGCTATAAAACATTTTAAAATCTTTATCACACTCTTCTATGAGGGTTTTTAGCCAGTAGGAGAAATGTTAGAGAGAGATTGTTTAAGATTTAAAATGTTTTATTTTATGTTTAGGCATGTGTTGTCTGCATCTATGTCTATGAACCACATGCATGCCATGACTGCAGAGGCCAGAAGTAGGTGTTGGATCTCTCATCCTGGAGTTATAGATGGTTGTAAGCTGCCATGTGGGGGCTGGGAATTGAACTCAGGTCCTCTGCAAGAGCACCCAGTGACCCTAACTACTGAGCCATCTCTCCAGCCCCTAGAGAGATGATGGCATCTATTGAATGGCAAAGATGAGACTGTTTCAAGACATGGCTGGCTAGAAAGATTGATGCTTCACTCTTTGCACGGAAGGAACATACCAATCTAACAGGCTCACAGGACAGCCTTGATATGAAAGCTCGTGGTCTCTTACTCAGCGGAGACTGTGACTTGTCCCTGTAGAAAGTGGGCTGATGCACATTGCCCTTGTAAAACCCTTGGACACTCTTGATAAGGCCCTTTCTGTCACTTGTAGTGTCCAAGGTAGAGAGCATGTCTTCTCCAATGCCTCCAGACCCAGATATAGGACTACTATGGTTCCATGTAACTAGGGAACTTCTGTAGCTTAGGCTGATCTTCGTGAGGAACCCACTTGATATGGAAGTCCCAACACACCAAATGTGTGTCCCAACCTACTTTGAAACCCCTGGACACTACTGATGTTTATCCTATGAACTGGGCAGTGGGTGAGTGGCCAATTCAGCTTCAGTCAGCTCAGAACACCTTGATTGTCCCATGAAAGCACTACAGGTTCACTTTGTCACAGAAGAACAAAATGAGATAACCAGATGCATGCTACCTTAGACTGGGTGATTTATTATTTATTTATTTATTTTTAAATATTTATTTAGGCATATATATATATATATATATATATATATATATATATATATATGAGTGTTCTGACTTCATGTATATCTGCACACTAGAAGAGTCATCAGATCCCATTGCAGATGGTTGAGAGCCACCATATGGTTGCTGGAAATTGAACTCAGGACTTCTGGAAGAACAGACAATGTTCTTACCACTGAGCCATCTCTCAAGCCCTGATTGAGCTAGCCTCTAACTCAGAAATCCACTCTCTGCTTCCCAAGTGCTGGGATTAAAGGCATGTGCCACCACTGCCCCGCTATTTCTTTTTAAAAGTTTTTTGTTTGTTTGTTCTTGTTTTGTTTTTACATTAATTTGAGGTGTGTTTGGTGTGTATGTGAATGTACAACTTTAAGATTAAATTTTCTTCACCCCCCCCCCCCCATATGGGCTCAAGGGATCAAATTCAGATCTTCAGGCTTGGCAGTAAGCCTCTTTTTCCCACTGAGCCATCTCACTGGCCCCCAGGTACTTACTTCTTAAATGATGCCTTCTTGCTGCTGAGTGCTTAAATGCAGAAGGACCAAGCAAGCTCCTCAAGACCCTCCCCATTTTTTGGTGAGTCAGGGTCTCAGCTGGCTCAGGCTGGCTTTGATCTTGTTATGTAACTGAGGGTGATCTTGAACTTCTTTCATCTTGCTTCAATCTCCTGAATTCTGGGATGAACGATGTGCGTCACCAGGCCTGGTTTTATATGGTGCTGGTGAATCAAATGCAGGGCTTTGTGTATGTTAGACAATTACTCCACCATGTGAGCTGTGTCCTCAGCCCTCAAACCATTCTTACAAAGACATCGCTCACATTTATGAGCACAAAACTCTCGTGACCTATACCTCCCAAAGATCTGAAGTATTAAAATGACCGATGATGATGATGATGATGACGACGACAATGATGTTGTGTACCAGCATGTGTGCACTTGTATGTGTACAAGTGGGTATGCATGTGCCACTGTGCATACGGAGGTTAGTGGATGGCTTTGGGGAGTACAATTCACCTTTCACCTTGTTAAGGCTGAGTCTCTATTTCTGCTGAACTCTACATTCCAGACTAGCTGGCCTGTGAGCGTTTGGGCAATTCTCCCATCTCTGCCTCCTGTCTCTCATAGGACTGCTGGGATTACAGCTGCACACTGCTGCCTGTGGCCTTTTGCATGTGTGTTCAGGGATTGAACTCGGGTTCCCTGGCTTGCTGGAAGGATGGTTTTACCCACTGGAGCATCTCTTCCTAGATCCCATCCTACCAATCAATGCCACCATATTGGGGATCAAGTTTCTATGCATGAATACTGGGAGGGGACACAAAACACAGACTGCAGTGAGAAGATGCAAAGAAGGTATGTAATGTAGGTGTCACTTCATGGAGAAGTAGAAGCATATTCTAGAAATTACAAACTGCCTTTATTCCTTCAGGTACTCACCTTTTGCCTCTGACCTCTGACCCAGGGAACCTTTTCCAAAGTGCTGTGTATCCCCTGGTGAGATATGCTGCCTATGTTCAAACTATTCAGTAGTCCACAAACAGTAGTATATAGTTCATTATGTGCGTTAGACAGAGTTCTGGGCATTGCAGTGATTCGGTGAGTTGAACTGGATAGATGCTCAGCTGAGAATGACTTCCTGTGAAGAAGCCTTATGCTCTAATTGTCCGAACATCGTTAGGGGCCTGAGGTACAAGGTTTACCCACAGTCCAGGGACAGGACTTCAAGGACCTGCAAGTAATGAGGTAGAGAAAGTGTTGGTCACCAGAACCCTCTGAGGGCAAGCGCTCTACTTCATTAGATGAAATACTTTAACATGACATTGGGGTAAAAGGGGAAGT
The DNA here is from genome assembly GCF_900095145.1 of Mus pahari. Taxonomy (NCBI): domain Eukaryota; kingdom Metazoa; phylum Chordata; class Mammalia; order Rodentia; family Muridae; genus Mus; species Mus pahari. The sequence goes on along the minus strand of NC_034595.1, from coordinate 7,503,499 downwards.
CCCAAAGGCCTTCTCCATCTCGACAGTACATCTGCTAAATTGCTTTGCATGAGGGAGGAGAGGAATTCTAATGGCTGAAGAGGCAGGAATGCAGAGAAATGGAAGAGGGAGAGACCAACCGTATGCTACGGCAGAATGGTGACTTGCTCAGTATAACCCTTCATAGCAGAGCTATAACAAAATACGCTGAAACAATCAACTGTTTTCAGTGTGTGTTGTGGATATTGGTGAAGAGACTGAGCTTGGTATCTGGACTAAAGCTGAACACTTCAGCGTTTCCCTCTCCCTCTTCTCCCTTCCCTTCCCCTTGCCTTTTACTCCCTCCTCCTCTCCTCCGATATTCAAGTATCCCACACAGTAGCCGAGAACACGGTGGGAGGCATAGGAATGTGTAAGAGTATGCTATAACACTGTGACTGGCAGGATGAGGGTACCAGTGTGTTTGAAGAGATTCGTGCAGTGCCCAGGCTTTGCAGCCGTGACTCAGACCATGGTTAAACAATGGAAATAAAACAATGTAATGAAGGCAAGATGACAAAGCTACAAGAATTGTTCAAAGCCCAAGCGAATCAACAGCATCCAGAGAGAGGGGTGAACGTTTCCCGGAGTTCACGATGTGCCTGGCCCAGCTCTGGGGATTCCAAGGAGATGAAGATGCTGCCCCCCATGCTGAGGCAGAGAATGTTAGAATACAGTAACAAACTACAGCTGGGAAGCTTGTTGGAGGAAATGGTACCTGATATGTACTTCAGAAGATGCAAGGAGTTGCAAAGATGTTAGAAAAGCCCTCTGGGCAGAAGATAAAGCAGCAGAGGAGAAGGGTTAAGATCAGAGGGGAATTGAGGCAGAACAAATGTTAGCTACTTGAGTCTGGACTTCACTTGATGGTGTAAGTTATAAAAATTATTTTCTGGTTTGAAGACCTACCTCTCTGAGGGTTGGGAAGATGGTTCAGCAGGTAAAACTTGCTGGGCAAGCCTGATGACCTCAATCCGATCTCTGTAACTGATGGAAAAACCAGATGCGTATCTGTAATGCCAGCACTCTTGCAGTGAGATGCAAGGCAAAGACAAAGAATAAGCTGGAAGGAGTGAGCAGGCCAGCTAGCCTGTAGTGCCCAAGAGGGCAGAAACAAGAGAAGCCGTGGCTCAGGGAGGGGGAAGGTGAGAATAACCCCCCCAAACTGTCTTCTGATCTATACTTGTGCTGTGTAGTACACACCCACGCGCATGCGCGCGTACACACACACACACACACACACACACACACACACACGCACGCGCGCACACACACACACACACACACACACACGCGCACGTGTGCGCGTGTACACACACACACACACACACACTATAAACTTCAATTTAAAAAAGACCTCCCTGACGTATGTGCCACCCTCTTTGAGGCTCTCAAAGTATTCCCTTGTCTGTGTCATATCTGTTTCTGACTCTGGTCTCTGCACTATATTAACATTGTCTGGAAAGACCTGTGGTTTTATATCTGCATGATTAGCACGTTTTTGAGCTGTCTGGGATCATAGAAACAATTTGGTGGATTTATAAACTTATTATGGAATGAACAATTGGAGAGAGTGAGCCATACACACAATACACACAATACACACACACACACACACACACACACACACAGCCACATCCCCCCACCTCCCACATACACACATAGCCACATCCCTACACACACACACACACACACACACACACACACACACACACAGAGGGAGGAGGGAAGAGGAGGAGTAAGAGGAGGCGGAGATAATACTGAAATCAAGATGGACATAGGGAAAGCCTAAAGGAAGAATGAGGCTAACTGGGGCTGGGAGATGTGGCCTTATCTATAGACATTCATAAACTGGGGTGTCCCCTGGGCATTGTGACTTCAAGATGGCTGAACGAGGAGTTAGTGAGGAAGACCCTTTGTCCTTTTACTTTGGTGACATGAAGCAGAGAGTGACAGTACACTCAGAGGAGCAGGTTTGTTTGGAGAGGAGTCAGGGAGACTACTGTTTAGGTCTTTCAATAGTCTATGCATCACCTGGAAGCAACCCAGAGAAGATGGCTTTTGAAGTAGATCAGGGACTCTAACAGGAAGAGCATAGGCAGGAGGTAACAAACATCAGATGGTCTTTGAAGATGTGATGGAGGATATGATCTCACAGGCAGAAGCCAAGAGGAAGGATGATGATAAAGCCAAGGTAAGGGCTAATATCTGTGAGAAGATGTGGACAAAGTTGCTTGTGAAGGCAGTTAGTGCCACAGATAGAAAACCTGGAGAGAGATGTCATTGTAACGGACCACTTACTCACGGACACTTGGTGGTACTTTTAGATGGTCATCTGTATTTTTCAGCCATTTGTAGTAAAGTGGTTCATGTGACTAATTCTGCCCAATGGGCATGAAGTAGAGATGGCAGAAGCTGTTAAGAGCTGGCAGCGTGAGTGTTCTCTTTGTCCATCTCCCGGTGCTCCCTCAGTCTCCTGCCTCCTCTCATCACCATCAGCATTTTGACTCTTACAGGGGACATCATGGTGAGGTTAAAGCCCTTCCAGCTTGGTGGGGAGGAGACATGCTGAGAATAATTTTCTTCTTCATGGCCAAGAGTGTCAAGTCAGAGCCCCTCCTGTCTTACTGGTGACACAGATGATGGACAGCTGTCAGATGGGACAGGGACAATCATCAAAACAGAAAGCCAGCCAGCCTATTTCCTTTCTGACCGACTCAGAGTCCTGTGATCTGAAATCCTTTGGAAATTCTATAGACTGATTAATCATTTAGAACTTCCTGAAGTGGAGAGTTGGAACATTGCAGATAGAGAGCCAAAATTATCATGGGCTATCTTTAGCCCTTCTTCTGACCGTTTATGAGCAATGTATGTTACAGACCTAACATCTTTTCCACATTCATGTAAGACCTTTTCAAATGTATTGGTTTAGCACATCATTGGCTTCTACCAACATAAAGACCGAGGACATCATTGGAAGACATAGGAAGCTGCACCAGAGGCTTCCTTCCTTCTCTGTAACTGTCCTGCTGTTTGACCAACACATAGACCTTGTGACTTTGTTCTGTCATTTTAAGAGTTCCTGTAACTACTTCCACGGTGGAACATGCCATTCAGAATAGCCTGAATCTGTATTCCCAGGTCATGGTCCCACATATTTGGCTCAGGAAAAAATGACCTTTTACTTCCTTTGCCGTGAGAGCAGTGTTTTGCCCTGACAGGGATGTAATTTCCTTTCTTCTCTCTAGCCTTTTAAAAAAATGTATAAGAGATTAAACCTAGGTCTTCATGTAGCTGAGGCATGTGCTCTACCACTGAGCCAAAGGTTCTAGAAATTTGATTTCCAAGTACTAACCTGAGGGCCAGCGAGATTTCTTAGTGGGTAAGATATCTGCTGCCAGACCCCATGGCCTGAATTTGATTCCAAAGACCCTCATGGTAGAAGAGAAGAGATTCCTGAAAGTTTTCCTCTGACCTACATACACAGGTGCTGTGGCTCAAACCTAACCCCTTTGCAAAATGTACAAAGTTAATAAATAAATCTAAAAAACAAATATGTATCAGTTCTCAAAACTTATTGCTTGAGGCCTGAATTCCAGCCATAATAAGTCAACCCCAGAAAATGTTGGGATCCCTTAAACATTGATCAACAAAGGGTTTCCATATATCAAGAATATATGCTTATCCATATATTACTTATAGAAATATGGAGCCTGTGATCAAATTCCTTAGCTATTTTTATTGATTGAAAGTATAGGAAAAAATCATTTATTATTGAAGCCAGTTTTTTTTTGTCTGTTTAGGAATTTTAAATTGCATTTTATTTATTTACTTTGTGTGTGTGATGGAGGCCAGTATGGAGCTTAGAGGACAACCTGAGGGAACTAGTGTTCTTCTATTGTGCACCTCCTAAGATTCACCAATATTTATAGAGTGTCTGTTTCTATTTTACTTCAGATCTTTTTAGTAATTCATTTTGTGTTGTTGAATTCCAAGAACAGCAACTGTTATTGCTTGCCTCTGCCATGACTGTTTGGATTACTATCACACTTACACACAGCCACAGAAGGCCATCCTAATTCCTATTACCTGATATGCCCGTGGTCCTCTGTGTCTTTGTCTGAGGCCCGCCCACCAACCCCCACTCCAGACACTGTGGACATGTTAGTGACTTCGGAAAGGCTGGGAGCAACTGTTAACTGTTTACAGGGTAAACACCACAATTTCCCAAGACTTAGTGGGACATTTTAGGGTGTGTTCTGCTCTGCCCTTCAGAGCGCTCACTGCAGGACCCACCCGAAATGGACTTTCCAGTGCAGTAACTTGATCATTTTCCTTTCGATGCCCACTTGAGCTTTCGGGGAGTTGTTTCCCAATTAAAGTAGCCACAAGCAGGAGCTGCCGGGAAAGGCAGGGTGGGCAAACAATGCCGGGAAATGGATGTGTTGGAACAGATATGTATACATAATTAAATAACCAAAACACTTAGGCACTGTGTGCTGGGCACATCCACCCGTTCTGTATCTCCATTCTGAGCAAGCTGTTGATATCCCTATTTCAGATGAGAAATAGAAGAAAATGAAAATCGAACCGGGGAAGGCAGTTCAATCCCTAAAGTGCTTGCTAAGCAAGCATGAGGACCCCAGTTCAATCCCCAGAACCACATAGAAAGCCAAGCACAGCGACACTCACTTGCACGCACAGTGCTGGGTAGGCAGATAGGCAGATCTGGGTCCTCACAGGCCACTCAGCCTAGCTGGATCTGTGAGCTCAAGGTCAGTGAGAGATTCCATCTCAAAACACGAGGTGGGTAAATCCAGTCCCTTAGGATCTACCTGTTAGGAATATCTAGACCTGTCCACCGTGCATGGCACCAGTCCATGGGCTGAGAGCACAGACTGAATGAAGAGGAGAAACGGAGCCAAGGTCTTGTTGCTCTCTTCTTCCTGGCTGCAGATGGGATGGGGTCAGCTGTGCCAAGCTTCTGCTACCTTGACTTCCTCACTTGATCTACTATGCTTTGCACTGTAAGCTGAAACCAACTCTTCCTTCCTTGAGCTGTGTTTGATCATGAAAATAAATACACACACACACACACACACAAAGACATACTCACACAGATACACTTAGACACATGCACAGACACACTCACATAGACAGGCAGACAGGCAGACAGAAACACATACAGACACATACACAAACACACAGACATACATAGATACACACACATATTCAGACAGACACACACACACATTGAGATACACACACACACACGAAGGCAGGCAGACAATTACACACACACAGACAGACACACACATGGACACACCCACATACAGACACACACATGGGCAGACAGGCACATATGCAGACACATAGACACAGACACATAGATGCACAGAAACACACAGGCAGGCAGATAGACACATGCATAGACATCCAGACACACAGACACTCACACAGGCACACACACACACACACACACACACACACACACACACACACACACACACA
>NC_034595.1:7485955-7497945 GCF_900095145.1 Mus pahari | reverse complement strand
ACACACACACACACACACACACACACACACACACACACACACACACAAACACCCACATACTACATGCAGAGGATCACCCAAAATCATGTAACCAGTAAGAGCCGGCAGGCAAATCTAGCCTCTGTTCTCATTATTTTGCCTCCTGTTCTTTATTTGGATAGATTTTCTTTAGTAGCCAGTGGCTTTTTATCTTTCTACTTTTTCTTTTTAAACTGTTACATTTGCTTATCTGCATTTTGAATGGGAAAATTTCCTGCCAGTTGAACTTCAAGTTGTACGTGGAAAAAAAAAAAGCCCATCTTGGTGTGGTCTCCTAGCAACAATTTATGAAACACTTTAAGGTAATTATTCTTCTCAAGCACGTTTCAAAATTTTGAAGCATGTTCATTCACTTCGATCATTAAAACTCCCAAGAACACTCGTTGTGTAGCACAGGGTTCCAGTAATTATAAGCTCGTCAACAGGTTGCTTGGTGAGCTGAGAGCAAGGCAGACTGCATTCTCTCCCAGAAGTCAACATTGTTTCCAGCCTAGCAGCGCAGGGCGGGGCCACTCCTCTCTGAAACAAGGCTTAATTGACTGTTGCGGGGAGAAGGAGGGAAACGAATATTTAAACTTCAAGCGGCCATCTGTAAAATGTGTAGCCCATGGCCACACATAACATCCCTGGGAACACTTGAATATCTAAAGACCAACCCGCTACCCAGACAGACAGTTTTCTGCCCCTCTTCCTCTGGACCTGCCTAGAAAGGGATCTCAACCAGGCTCAGCATTTTTCTCTGGCCCTCAAAGCAGGAGCTCTGCCCCTTTTTCCTTTTGAAACTTAGTTTCCTTTTTGAGACAAGGTCTCAGGTATCCCAGGCTTGCCTCATTGTGTTGTACTACCAAAGGTAACTTTGAGCATCTTCCTGCCTCTGCCTCCCAGTACCAGGATTACAGTCATGGACTAAAACAGCCAGTGTTAGCCCAGGGAGGAAATTAGACCCAACCCCCCCCCCCGCCCCTGCATCATAGGTACTGCTCTCCCAACTAAGCCAGGACTGCAACCCCAGCTCTGCTTTAAAGTAGCTATCAGTTTGGATGCCTTTGTTTTTAATCCCCTTTTTCATGCTTTAGAGTATACGTCTGAGAGGGGAAAGCCACATTGGCAGTTAGAAATGCCATCTTGGTTGTGGCCTAATGCCAGTTCTTTCGGTGAGAAAATCCCAGCCAGTACGGCACCAGGGGAAGTTTTAGAAGACTTAAGGGAACTCTGGAATCTCTGCCTTATTATGTATGTTTAATAAGCATGTGGTGATTGAGCATCTTTCTGAGGTACAGGGTGACAGAAGACATCACAGCACTTGTCCACCGAGGACTTCAGCCTCTCTTAAGTAGGGTTGTGTCTCTGCCAGTATTCTGGTTTGAATGTCTTTATAGGTCTGAAGGTGGTGGCGGCATTTTAGAAGATTGTGGAACCCTGAGAGGTAAACCCCCTTTTTTTTGGAGGAAGTGAGTCACTAGTGGCAGGCCTTGAGTTTTTATAGCCTGGCCTCACTTCCTGTCTGCTTTCTGACTTCATGCACAGTGTGACCAGATACTTCACACTCTTGTGACCGTGAGCATATTCCCTGAGTGTGTGAAGCATTCCTTTCTGCCAACTTTTAGGCTTTTTTTTTTTTTTTTACACGTCTAAAATAAAAATAGGTGGAGTATTAGATAAGACTTGTTTTGGTTTGTGATTTTGTAGTTTAGGGAAATTATTTTATTTCTTTGACCACCGGTCTCCTTGCGTATGGGAAGTGTTCAGTAAATATTAGCTCCCTTCCCTGCTTGTGTGTAGGTGCTCTTGGCGCTTATGTAGTTCCAGGAGGAGACACCTCAGGCACATCTGAAGCTTGCCTTCCCTAAGTAAGACAGCAGCAGCGACTACGCCATCATTTCCAAGGAGACAGTATCATCATAGTGCAATATTAGCTACTGAGGTCTTCTATCGTTTCCTGCCTGGAGAGTTATGGCCCCGGCATTGAGGATTTAATACCTACAGCCTGAACACTACTTACTACAAATCTCTCACAAAGCTGCCGCAATAAATCTCTTGGAGGAAAAGTCATCGCATAAAAATCCCCAACTCCAGGGAGCTGGTCATTTATTTTCCCAGAAAAGGGGTTGCGATGAGAGGCACACTCTATGCCGCTGAGCAGAATCCAACAAAGCACTCATGAGGGAGAGCCAAGGGATGGACCAATCAGATCATTCCGGGAAGGAAAAAAAAAAAAAAACGGAGAGAAGTGCTCATCCAAGTACCCTCCCCTTCCCATCTTCAGCTCTGGATGCCATCTCAGCCTGCGGAGCAGCTGCGCAGACCTGCAAAGTTGGCTATTCCTAAAGACACATGATTGGTTGGTGTGGAGTCGAGAGTCTGCAGGGGGCACCTAGACGCTCCAAAGATTCATTTCACCTACACATTTTTCCATACCTGCACATGTAAAACTATGCATACATACATGTGCTCACACATGTACAACACACATAGAGGAAAAAACAAAAAAACAAAACAAAACACCAAACCAGGCATTTTTGTCTGTTTCCAATGACAAATACTGAAAACTTTCCAAAGAAAGATAAAGCCCAGAATTTTGGCTTCTGCAAGCCAATTGGACCATCTGACAATTACACTCCAACATTTCTGACTCTTTGAGACATTATGGACACACCTCAAGTTGTGCTACATCCCACTCTGCCTTCTGTAACTACTTTGTAGGCACAGAGCTTGCAATCCCATAGGAATTTGTTCAGCTGAGAGCCCATTCTCTCACCCTGGGCCACCTCCGTTCTTGTATCAAAAGATGCACTGTATCTTTGTATACATTGTCTTGTATACATTGAATATGAAGTAGTTGATTGGCCCATCTGAACCTTGGCCTCTGATGCCTCTAAGAAGGCAGCCTGTTGGAGTGGTACCTGCTTGGGTGGTACCTACAGACAGAGCTCAACTAAAATCTCATTTCTCTCTTACTCTGGAATATTTGCCAACTTGCTTAATTTCTCAAATATAGTTAGCCCATAGCAAAATACACATAATAGAATCTCCTGCCAGGACATGTTTAAGAACTAAATGTGATAAACTCTGTCAAGTGCCTAGCACCTTGGGCATCTCTCAGCTTTGGCAATGCTATGATCCATTCATGGTTTTTCATGGTGTCTCTTCTTCACCTTACCATTCCTCCCCTCCCCCAGTAAACACTACAAACCCTTTTATCTTTGTAGTGACATACTGTTGAGAATAGACACTTAATGACCATGTGTCTGTTGGGTGTCTAGATTATAATCTACCTAATCATTATTTCTTTCTCTCAAATGTTTGTGCATGATGGGTGTGCACGTGTGTATCTATGTGTGTTTTTATGTGTTTGGCTGTTTGTGCGCATGCCGATATCTGTGCATGTGGAGGTTTGATGTTGACTTTGGACTCTCTCTTGGTGGAGTCCACTTTATTTATTGAGTCATGGCTTCTCCTTGGACCCAGCACCCACTCATAGGGCTAGTTCAGCTAGCTAGCTTGCTTCCGGTGGTTTCCTGCCTCCACTTCCTGAGTGTTGGAGTTACAGGCAGGATTCTGTGCTCCCATCGTATTTATGTTGGTTCTAGGGATGAGAACTCTGATTCTCTAGCTTGTACAGTGGGCATACTTCAACCATCGAGCCATGGCTTCATCCCCCACTTTACTTAATTATCATTCCATCATTGGACACTCAGTTTGTTCTATTTTGTTTGAGATAAGGTCTCATTATGTAACCCTGGCTGGCTAGGAACCCTTGGGTTTTGTAGGCCTGTCTGGCCTTGAACTTTTCATGATCCTCCTTTCTCAGCTACCCGAGCGCTAGGATGACAGCTGGACACATGTGTCGTTACATTTGACTTAGTTGTTACACTTTTGGAAAATAAGAAATTTTGGTTTGGCCCTTTTTCTTCTTAGTCATGACTTCTTGATATCTAGTATCATTTCCCCACTTTGCCACATCTTCTCTTAGCCCGTTTCTTCTCTTACTTTCTTCCAAGGAACTCAGGGCCCTCTTCTGTCCTTTAGTACTTGCTTTTGATATGTGATCTCCGTAGACACATGCAACAAGGCATTAGATGCCACTGATACAATTAAACAATGAAATAATTATTTTATGTGATGAGACGAATTTTAAAAATTGTGTTTATTTATTGTGTGTGCTCGTGCACAAAGGTGCATGCATGACATGGCAAATGTGACAGAGAACATGTGGAGGCCAGAAGACAGTTTATGAGAATCAGTTCTCTTCTACCTCATGTGTTCTGGGGACTAAACTCAGGTCATCAGCTTTGACATCAAGTGCCTTTAACTGCTGGACATCTAGCTAGCCTGAGACAAATGACCAACCTAGGCTTGTTGTTTTCTCATTCTCTTCCCCAGCCAGAAGTAATCACCTGGTAGCCAGACACATTTTTCAATCTTCCCTTGTCCAAAAGGGGAAGAAACATACCTGATAGAGAAAAGTTATAGCATCGAGAGTGTAGGGGAAGAAGGCAGCTGCTGGAAGCAGCTTGCTGGGAGATCCTTATGGGGTAAGGGCAAGAGAAGATTCCAGAGAAGTCCAAGAAAAGTAGGTACACAAAGAAATGGAATTTTTAGTAAGAGGAATGTACAGATCTTAAATATGGGGTTTAACTTAAAGTTTTCAAAATGGTAAGTTAAAAAAAATGGAATTTGGTGTTCGGTGGTTAAGAGTATTTACTACTTTTGTTCAGGACTGAGTTTGGTTCCAAACACCCACATCAGGGTGTTCATAACCACCTGTGGCTCCAGCTCCAGGGGAAATTATACCTCTGGCCTCTGTGCATACCTGTGGACACACACACACACACACCCTTCTTAAACAGAATGAAAACAGTATTCATTCTTGTGACTGTGTTAGCCTTTTGAGAATACTCTATGTGTACTGTGTGTATTCTTGGATTACCATACATTGTCAGAAATGTTTGACCACCTATTCAGAAGCATTGTGGCACGACAGAGCAAGGAACATAGGCATACCTGAGAAAATAAAAATAAAAGCAAAGACAAACTTTCAGTGACACCAAAAGATCAAGATGCAAACTTCTGCAATCCTATGTATTTGCTGAGGCGAGCCACTGATTCTACAGTGAACTCCCCCAAGTGTCTAGAGGCCTCTTTCACAATGCTCAGTAGGTCAAATCCAGTTCCCACAGCTGGAAACGGAGAGAAACTGCTTCCTATATGATTCCCAAGAAAACTCTTCATGACAACTTTTGATGTGTCTATAAAAAGCTCTCAAACAACACTTTGATAGACTCTTAAAAAACAATTTCTCTCCTTGTGGCTAATGTCAAAACACCGGATACCACTAGCAAAAGCCAAATCAATTTTTCTTTCTGATGGTTTGATTTGATTCAAAGATAACATTTTTGACAGCTCAGAGCAATGGGTGAGCTATGAATCCTTCAGGAAAGGCTTCTCCACAAATATTAGTTCCTACAACTGCAACTTGATAAAGATTGGCCACTCAGAAGTTTATATAGCCATCTAGACAGAAAATAGCCCTTCGCTTTGACAATCCACTTGTCGGAGAGGGCCAAAATATTTGTTTGCAATAAGAGAGCAAGGGCTTAAAATATAAATATTCTCAAAAATGGGTTCAGAAAAGCAAAAGCATAAGATCTCTACAGATTTGTGACATGTAAGGGCAGCGCAGTCTTTGAAAGAGCATTGCCATTTTTATCCACGTGGCTAGTCTTGGATGGAAAAGATAGCATCTAGAGAAAATAGCACCTAAATTAAGGGAGAGATCAATCCCATCCAACTGAGAGAACATGGTGATTTGGAAGCAAAGAAGAAAGTGTTAGATTCACTTAATGAATTTTAAATGTTTGCTCTGAGCTGGCGTGTGGCCTAGACTGTGCTGTTAGCTCACGAATGCTTGGTTGCCAAATGGAAACACAGAGATAAAGGCGAGGCAGAAAAAAAAAACCCGTCAGGTCTGATAGGAAGGTAAGGGGCGCAGCCACGACCCCTGGAGAGGAAGTGATGGGTAGCTATCAGGGAGTGACTAGGTGGCTGCCCTGGGACGCTGCCTCTCTTTATGGAGTCGTGTCCCAGTTGTGGCCACCAGAGTGAATGAGTGAAGATGTATACCAGTTTTACACTAAATGTGCCTAGAGGGTTTATGGTCCATGGGAAGCCAGCTGGTGGCACAGAAGCAAGCAGGCAATGAAATGTTTCAGAGTTACCCAAAAGTAATAAGCCTTTCCCCACAAAGTTTCTAGTAGTTTTTTTTTTTCTCACTGTAATATCTTCTTCACTCTCTGCCCAAATTAGCATCTACTTCCTGTGGAAGATTAACAGCCATGCCCTGTAAGTAGGACTGTCACCAAGAGGGGTGGAAAGAGAATCCTTTCCGTCTTTTCTCCGAGGGGTCCATTTATAAGCTGCTCTCCATGTGGCTGCTTGGCACCTTGGGTCCCAATGAGTCAGGAGAGATGTGCGGATTCTTCTGACGTCCTGGAGCCAAGCCTACAGTAAGTATACTCCTTCCCCAACTCGGAGCTTCAGATCTACACAGTCTTAAATACCAGGCAAGGAGTATGGCTTCCAGATTGCTTGACCAAGTGGTCAAAAAGGTCCCCCATGATGAGAGAGCACGAACCTTCCTTCAGCTGCCTCTACTCTTTACCACAACATATAGCATGCTAGAGACTACGAAGAGGCAGACGGGCTGCACGGGTCTCAGGCTGTACGCTGGAAGAGGGCCACCAAGTCCAGTTTTGCTTAAGTGGATTGTTTCAGTTGAAGGCAGAGGAGGGACGGCTGCCTTTGAAGCTCTCAAGTTCCACTGTGTTCATTTCCTACCAGAGTACCTTAGGTGGGACGATGAAGAGGCCTTGAGGGGTCCAGAACAGAGTAGAGGCATTCTAGTGTCACACATTTTTGTTTCGCTTAATCATTATCAGAAAATATTACACCGATGAATCCAGCGCGGTTTTGCACGGTGTGACAATACTATTTTTGTCACAGGAAATTAAATTGCCTCCTCTTCATCTCTCCCTCTCTCCTTCCTTCCCTTCTTCCCTTCCCCTCCCTCCTTCCCCTCCCCTCCCCTTCCCCCCTTTATTCTTCCCATAGTGGGTGTTGAACTCAGAGCCTCGCACATGCTATCATTTAGCTGTGTTCTCTAGCAAATAAAATTTTCATCTCAGCTCACATTTCTGGAACTCTCCGGGGAGTTTGTAAACACAGCAAACCACCAATTTAGCTGATCTCATACAGTTCAGTAGCACTCGGACCCCGTCTTTTTGTTTTTCTTCACTGAAGTAGCTGGCACCGTTTGAGTTGGCTAGCCATGCCTATGGTTCCCTGTGGAATGACACAGTTTCATGGGTCACTCCTTCCAGGCAGCCACACCCACGCATGCTCACTGAAGGCAATTGTGCAAGCCCTGAACTTCTGACCTACAGGGCTATGAGCTATGGGGGGAGGGGTGTCTTTTCAAGCCATACAGTGCAACAACAGAAAATGGGCACATTCGCCTGTCTTCCTTCTTTATTTCTCCGAAGCAACCAGAGAAAACCCATTGCTCAACTGTGGCTCTAGTGAACCCTGTCCCAGAAAGGAGCACCCATACTGCCCTCTGCTGTTTGCCTTTGATAAGACAGGTACTTGTGAGTGAAACACCTTTTCTGAAATCTGGTCAAGTAGAAGTTGTGGAAATATTGATGCCAACTCTTTTCTTTGGAAACAAACAAACATTCAACACAACAGTCCTACATCCCAAACTCTTAGGGCCAGGGAGAAATGAAAACACACAGCAAGGCATATGAGTGTCAGGAAAAGGGACGGGGACCGCCAGGGAGGGTCGCTGATTGGAGACCAGCACGTTCCACTGCCCAGTTTACTTTTTACCCAGGCATGCTGGGAGCTCATAAGTATTGTACAGAAACCTGCTCTCTGTTAACTCTAGGGCTCAGGACTGGAAACCTGGCAGCCTGGCAGCCTGGAGGAGGTCCTGGTGAAGAAAAAGCTTGTTTCAGTCTCCGTAGAAAATTATCTTCAATACCCCACCCCCAACCCCTGAGGTGAGCATAGACCCACATGTACCCTATACACAGCCTTACAGGTTTCTGTGAGCCAGGCAAGCTCAACCTCGTCCTTACAGCCCTGTCTTCTGTCTTTACAGCCCTGCCTTCCGTCTTTACAGCCTACTTCATAGGCCTAACACCTCAGAGACTAGCAGGGCCTGAAGAGCTGTATTTTGGTGAATTATTGAGATTACGTTTATTTATCCACCTTCATGCTGGACCAGGACAACATATGTTCATCTGACAGTTTCTAATAGTCATGAAGTCAAGCAGGAGGGACCAGGCACTCTTGAATGTCCTCCTCACGGTAACCATGTGAAGTAGTCCCCAATGTTACCACAGGACAGAGACTAAGAAACAAGAAATAGTTTGTCTGATTGTTGAGTTGGAATTTGAGTCAAATGTACAATTTATAAATGGCTTCCTTCCTTCCTCTCTCTCTCTGTCTCTCTCTGTTTCTCTCTGTCTCTGTCTCTCTGTCTGTCTCTGTCTCTGTCTCTCTCTTTCTCTCTCTCTCTCTCTCTCTCTCTCTCTCTCTCTCTCTCTCTCTCTCTCTGCTGTGCTGGAGATTAGCTCAGGATTTAGTCTGTGCTATACCAGAGTTCATTGAACAACCCCCTGACCCGTCTTTTATTGAGACAAAATCTCACTGTGTATCTTACAGGATAGGTGTCAGGCTGGAAACCCCAGAGTGTTGATATGATGTAGAGTTCAAAGCCGAAGGTCAACTGCTGGCTTTAAAAGACGAGGGTTTTGTTTCCCTTGACCTTCACATTATGGAGGGCAATCTGTTTTACTCAAAGTTCACTGATTTCATTGTCGATCTCACCCCAAACACCCTCACAGGAGCAGCCAGAATATTATTTGCTCAAATGTTTTGGGTCCAGCAAGCTGATACATTAAAAATTAAAATTTAATTAAAATTAAAAATCGCAGATGATAAAATTGACTCTGAGTCCTTAAATAATGAGATATTTGGGGCTGGAAAGATGACTCAACATTTATGAGCACTGGCTGCTCTTCCAGAGACTCTGAGTTCAATTCCCAGCAATCGCACGATGGCTCACATAACTCTCTGTAACTCCAATCCTAGGGGATCTGACACCTTCTTTGGTGGGTACCTGACAGGCACATGATGCACAGACAAACATGTAGGCAACACACACATTCACATAAAAGAACATGAAAAAAAAAAAAAAAAAACAAGACTAGGATGCTTCTAGACGTTTAAAGAAAGGAACATTGGCCATTTGTGGTGGCGCATGCCTTTAATCCCAGCACCGGAGGTGCAGGCAGGCAGGTCTTTGTGAGTTAGAGGTCAACCTGATCTACAAAGTGAGTCCATGACAGCCAGGGCTAGTTACACTGAGAAACCCTGAAGACACAGGGGAGGGAGGAACCTCCATGAGTGGACGATTACTGGGTTAAATACATAAGCCGCTGAATATACAGTTTGGTTAAATGTACAGCACAGTCCTGCAGGGTAGCCTTTGGGATTGTCTTGTCAGAAATCATTTACTTTACTACTCTAAGGAACATGAAGATAGCAAGTGATGTCATTGGTGCTGTGCTTGTAGCTTGTAGAAGGTACCTACCTCTCCACTGAGAATTAAATAACTCTCAGGCCTTGGGAACAGTAGTTCAGTACGGGACTAAAGGAAAAGTTGCAGTCTCCTAGTTTAGTTGTTCTGCATAGTTTCTGGTACCACCTTGCACCCAGTGACTCTCCTCTGTAATTACAAGAAAGCATTTTGCCATGCAGGACCGGCCTGGGGACATTCTCCACACTCCACTCTGTTCCATCCTTCCTGGGAGGCAGATGACCTGGGCCTCTTTTACCCAAGTAGCCAGGGAGAAAGGGAAGATCATGATGTAGGGACATCAGAATAGATGCTAGCTGAAAGAATTCCAGAGCCTTAGGGGTCCTCCCCTCCCCCCTTCACACTCAGCATCAATTTGCCTTACAGTGACCTAGTGACATTAAAGCTGACCTGTTCACAGCACCACTCTCTTTGATGGTGGAACAGAGTGAGGCGTGGTAAAGTACACAGAGAGAGCAAAATAGCCTATCTGCCACCCACGGTTCAGCCTCCTGTAAGAGTGCTCATTTTATCTGAGTATGGAGGACCAGTCTGTCCCTTGCAAAACTTTGCGTTCTTCACCACATCTGGCACCAGGCCTGGTGTATCTGGAGCAGAGGAAACTGCAGCGGCATGATTGGAAGGGGATATGATGGGCTGGAGATTTTGTTAGAAATGGGAGCGTGCAGTAGAAAACACTTGAGACGGCCATATCAATGTCTTACTATTTCCCAGGCCATTCTTTGAAACATCGTCTCCAGGACATGGTACCCTGGAAGAAGCAGCTCTCAAAAGCACATTTTTTTTTTTTTTTTTAAAAAAAAACCTTTCATTAAAAAAAAAAAAACCTTTCATTAAAAAAAAAAAAAAATGTACCGGGCATGGTGGCGCACGCCTTTAATCTCAGCATATGGGAGGCAGAGGCAGGCAGATTTCTGAGTTTGAGGCCAGCCTGGTCTACAGAGTGAGTTCCAGGACAGCCAGGACTATACAGAGAAGCCCTGTCTCAAAATAACCAAAAAAATAAAAAAAAAAAAAAAGAAAGAAAAAAAAATGTGACCCACATGGCAGTACCAAATAATAACAATTATGGTAATACATATATATCACATATTCTGAGGCCAGACAATGTCTGGCTTCAGATTATAAATTGGCTCATTATCAGGAAAAAGATATTTATTGAAACATAGCAATGATCAATGGGCTCATTACCCTCTTATGGCAGCCAGGAAGTCCTGAGACACAGCCTGTCACAAAAACTAGGCACTTATTAGTGCGGGTGCTATCTGGTGCCCAGTTATTTCCCACAGGGTTGATTTGCTCTGAGAAGAGGAGCAGGGACAAGAATCGGACTTCAGGGTCTTGATCTGATCGTCTGGAAAATAGAGCTAATTGAGGAGTTCCCCTGGGGGCTAGCTTCATCAATGCCTCCGCATGGCACCTGCCCGTTATTTAAATACGAAACCACATGCTACACAGTCCCTTCTGCTTCTTTTAGCAAATGTTTAGTATACGTGGTGGTGTTTTCATCACAGAGTTCCATGCAGGGGCATGATGGATTTTAGTAGTCTCTACCCCATTACCCGCTCTAGCTTCCTCTTGTTCCTATCTATTTTCATTGACTGTTGCGTGTGTGAACCAAAGAGTGTTACATCTTAGGGTTACTTACAGGAAACGCTTCACAGTAGTTACAGCACAGAAGAAAACAGTTTTTCTTCCTCAGAGTGCTGTAATTTTAAAAAAAAATTCTAGCTGGGTTTTTTTTTTTCCCCTTGGTGGGGGTTACATTATGGCTTTTTAAAGGAAGTGCTTGCCTACATTCAGCTCACTACTCCTTTTTCAGAAATCTTTTTTTTTTTTTTTTTTTCTTCTCTGTGACTCTTGAGACATTTTAAATAGCATTTAGCATAGAATACACAGAAAGACTCAAATACCTGCAAGGTCGTAAGTAATCAAGGAGGCCACTATGAGCAATAGTTTATGTAACAAGTAGCCACTGAAGGAGGACCAGGAGCACACGTGTAGGGAGGCCTTAGGAGTCAGGGACGTAGCAGGTGCTTAGTGAGTGACACAAATCTAGGGCTGGAGAGTTGGCCCCAGCAGTTATGAGTGTTGGTATTCTTGCAGATGGTCCAGACTCCCACATGGTGGTTAACAACCTTCCAAAATTCCAATTCCAGGTGACACGACACCATCTTGTGAACTTAACACTACCAGAATGCATGTGACATACTCATAAAATAACTAAATAAATCCTAACAAAAAAAAAAGTATACACGTATAGGAAGTCGAGTAGGGAGCTGTGGAT
>NC_034595.1:7480955-7483455 GCF_900095145.1 Mus pahari | reverse complement strand
GACAACAAAGGAGAAATGAGTGACAGCCAGGAGAGGCAGAGGGACAGAAGGACAGATAGAGCCCAACTGTGGACCCTGACATGGAGGATAATGTCCTCAGACTCCTCCTCCATCTTGGCTTGAAGCCCTACTAGTAGATTTGCCATGCCATTGCAAACATGCTGGCTTTCTTCTGTTTCTTGTACCTTAAGTACCTCCTTCCCAGAGCCATGATTGCTCTCATGAGCCTCCAGTCGGTGCTGGACAGGATGGTCAGAGCCTCCCTTACCAAGAAAGGAAATTTCTCCTGGATCTCAGTCATGGGTGACTGAGCGATTGTGTCCATGAGGCTGCTGAATGGGACCAATGACAAGAGCTCACCTTCAAAAGCCATCAATGATGTGCCAGATACTCCAGTAAGTGTTTTGTACCTTAATAAAGCATCCGATTATTCGTTTTAGGACCTGGATGTACAAAGCTTAAGAGTTTAGGCTGAACCTGGGGCTACTTGGTAAGCTGAGGCAGGAGGATGTCAAGTTCAAAGCCTTACTGGGCTATATAGAGTGAGTTTAAGGCCAACTTAGGCTCTTAGTGAGAGTCTGTCTGCGGCTCGTGCTTACCTGGTATTTGTCAAGGCTCAATCTCCAGTGCTACATCCACAAACTAATAATCAAGAACTTGCTGGGAGGGGCTTGCTCCATTCCTCTGCACTGAGGAGGGATTTGTTGCATATAAAATAACAACTCAGAGTTTTTTCATTGCTGCTGATTACTTTTGCACTGTTGTCTCCAGAAACAGCCAGCATACACATGAATGCTTCCTTAGGGCCTGCAAAGGGAATGTGGGTGGGACTCAGTAAGATTCTCTCGTTCCTAACAGTGGTTCCCCAGGGCCTTACATAAAGACCCATCTCCATGATGGTTTCAAGCGTCTGTGTTGGCACCGATCGCCTGCTCTTCTCCCTGCCAGCCTCCTGTGGACTATCCCTAGCTGTGGCAGCTGGAATCTTATTGCTGAGTCAGACAGTCAGCCCTAATTGTCTGTATCAACCCCCAGCTGTGTCTCTTCCTTAGGCAGGAGAGCGGTTCTCTTAGACGTTGGTACACTGCCTAACTGGACCAGCTGCCCAGGCTGGCAGCATTAACAACGTAGAGGGTTTTCTGTAATGTTGGAGCCCACAGGCTGTGCTTGGAGGAAGATGAGGGGCCTTTTGTTTGTGTATCTTTATATATCCCCACCGTCTCTATCTCACCATCCCACACTGCTCCACACCTGGAGAGGATGGCCTTCATGGACGCTAGCAAAAGGTTCCTTTGCATTGTGCCCTCTGTCTGGGATTCCTTTCGAGTGAGCATCAAGGGAGGAGACTTGGAGAGCGTGTGTTTCCTTGGTATCTTCTCTGGGATATCATCCGGATTTTTCAGAGAGAAGACCAGAGCTTTCCTCAAGGGCCCCAGAGCTTGAAATTCTGAATCCTGCTAAGCACCTCTTCCCCTTGCATTGGGGGTATTCTGTAGACTGAATTGTCTCCAAGTTTTTGCTCTTCCTGGTACCCAAGTATTCTGCCTGGATGTACCTTTGCCGATACTCACGTGAGAGGCAGAGGGTATGGCTCTTTGCCCTTAGACTTGACTCTGTAACCTGCTTTTCATTCCGATGCCTGTGTACTGCCTGTATGCTGGTGCAAGCCATGGTCCTAAGAAGCATGCCAGGTCTCTGTGAGTCTCTGCTATCTCTAGAAGAGTTAGACAACTGATGCCTCTTCACTGGAGACCTTGTGGGACTGACCAGAGTCAAGTCATTTATGGTTGGAAACCAGTCAGAAGTAGAGTCCTCAGTTAACACGGCTACCTTCAGTTGATCAACACACCCAGGGACAGTAGACACTTGCTGCTACATCTTGAGCACTTGAGAAAGGACGGTAGCACCTCATCATCTCTACTAGGAATTCTTCAGCATCCTTTGTCTATCACATGTCCCTACACCATAAGTACTTCCTGTATTGAACCCTTGAGGAACCATCCTGATTGGAGTGACTCAGAATGATGCAAGTCCTGGGCCAATACCTCCCTACCACATCACCATCAAAGCACAAAACACAACAGTACCAGCTGGTTTCTTTGTGTATGTCCAGCTTGAGACCCAATAGTTAACCAAAACTCTGTTCTTCAAAGTGGATAAGGACTTATTTTATTGTTTTTATGCATCAATTTGTTTTTGGAATGTCATCTTTTAATTTGGAAGTATCTTCAAGCATGCACACAGAGGGAACTGACATGATAATCAACACCCATGTATCCATGTTGAGGCTTCAGTGACTGATATTTTGCCAAGTCTTATTTCATCTACTCCTCCCTTATTTATTTTTTTCTCTTGGCCTTTGGATTTGTAGGAGAGTGCAGAGGGGTGTATGGGAAGGGGAAAAACAGAAGGGAGAAGCATTGTAATTAAACTGCAAACTCAAAATTAATAAAAATATAAATAAAAAAGAAAGGAGAAGAAGAAGAAGAAGAAGAAGAAG
>NC_034595.1:7479350-7480645 GCF_900095145.1 Mus pahari | reverse complement strand
CTTCCTTCCTTCCTTCCTTCCTTCCTTCCTTCCTTTCTTTCTTTCTTTCTTTCTTTCTTTCTTTCTTTCTTTCTTTCTTTCTTTCTTTCTTTCTAAAATTTTAATGTGTGTGTCTGCATATGTATGAGGCCAGAGTTTGATATCAGGTGTCTTCCTCAGTCACTCTCCATCACAGTGTTTGAGACAGGGTCTCTCACTGGCCCTGGAGCTGACTGATTGGCCTGAGCGGCTGCCAAGCAAGCCTCCAGGGTTCTTCTGTCTTCATGTCCCAAAGCTAGGGCTTCCTGTGCGTGTCATTGCCCCTAGCTTTGAGGATTCTGGGGACGGAATTCACATCTTCATTCTTGAGTGGCAACCACTTTAGCCAGCAAAGTCGTCTTCCAAGGCCCAGTTTCCTGTTTTTAAATCCCTGGTCTGGCTCTTCGCCATCAGTGTTCTGGGACTGGAGAAATGCTTTGGAATGCAGGTACCTACCCCCAAGCCTGATGACCCGAGTTCAATCCCTCAGAAGGAGAGAACCAACTCTTGAAGGTGCTTCTCAAACACAAATGTGAAGTATCCCCTCCACAGCTCTTAAAGTTCCCCTTGCTATTTAGAGATTCTTATAACATTTCAATTTGTGATTCCTGCCAAAGGGAACATGCTATGTAATTTGTGTGTATATGCAATCTCATTAGACTCTCTCTGTTCAAAAGGGGCCCATTTGCCTTGGTGGTAGATATTGTCTCCATAGAAATAGCAGCAGTGTGAAGTTTCTCACTCTTCCGTAGGACTTTGAGTGTCCCCCAAGGCAAGAACGATACGCTACTCATCTTTTTATATATCCCCAGTGCTGGGTGCATAGGAAACAATATTTGCTTCAGTTGCATCTAAATTAGCACCGAGACTAAAGAGTAAGAGGCAGAGAGGGCAAAAATGTTGCCAGCCAATCACAGTGAAAGCTGTCAAACACACAGTGTATGGGCTGAGAGGCTGGGGTCACTCACTCCCTGCAGCAAGAGCCTCCGAGCCTGTCAGACGCTAGTTGCATTTGCGAAGCTAGGATTTCAGGTGGAAGGTTGGATTTTTTCCTCATTAAACTTGTCATTCCCCAAGGTGGGTCTCTGACAGGAACCCAGTGAGGTGTCAGACAGAGATAGTTGTTGCCAAACCTGGTGGAGACATTTCGACAGCTGGGGATACAGCTGCAGTCTGAGGTGTAATGTCTTCTCTCTCTCTCTCTCTCCTTCCCTCTCTCCTTCCTTCCTTCCTTCCTTCCTTCCTTCCTTCCTTCCTTCCTTCCTTCCTTCCTTCCT
>NC_034595.1:7474431-7479335 GCF_900095145.1 Mus pahari | reverse complement strand
TCTCTCTCTCTCTCTCTCTCTCTCTCTCTCTCTCTCTCTCTCTCTCTCTCTCTTTCTGGGAGGTCAAAATGATTGACAAACAAATAGAAGAGCGAAGCTGGCTTGCCATGGTGCAGATTGTAGGTAAGAGTCAGGTCACATGGGTGTGGGGCTCAAGTCTGCATATTAGCTGTGTGAATGAGAGAGTTATCTCTCTCCTCTGAACCTTATATTCCTCACTCGTGATAGTTTTTTATTGTAAAAAGCCAAGTGAAATACTATTATTTATGGGACTGTTTTATATACTGTAGAGCACGGCTCAAGCATTAGGCATAATTGAAATATATTAAAATTATATTTAGCCATTTCACAATATTTGTTGGGGAGAATACTGAATCAGATAATATCTTTATTCTCTGTGGAGCATTGTTTACATGTTAGCTATAGTTAGAATAGAGTAAAGCTGTATCTAGATATGAAGTATCCTGCCCAAACCCATGTGTGAAAGGCTTGGTTACCAGTGAGTGGATCCAATCTCTGAGCTTGAGGGTGCTGACTAAATCAACAGATTAATCCGTGGACAGAGTCACAGTTCACTGGCACTATTCGGAAGTGGTTAAACTAGGATGTGCGGCCAGGTTCAGGAAAGTAGGTTGTAGAAGATATGCCATTGAACAGCGCGTCTTGTCTTTGTCTTCTCCATGTCCGTCTACCATGCTCAGTTTTCATTCTCATGTCAGGCCCCAAATGATCCTCTCAATATTTGTCATAAGATTGAAAACCAATGCCGGGCGGTGGTGACGCACACCTTTAATGCCAGCCCTTGGGAGGCAGAGGCAGGAGGATTTCTGAGTTTGAGGCCAGCCTGATCTACAGAATGAATTCCCAGACAGCCAGGGCTACACAGAAAAACCCTGTCTCGAAAAACCAAAAAAAAATAAATAAATAAATAAAAAAGAAAAAAGAAAAAAGAAAAAAAGAAAATCAGTGAGCACAGTCATTGTACAACATAATCACATGCATGCACACACACCCCCAAACACTAAGTATAGAACGATAATTTTATATGTCAAGTTAACCAGCCATGGGTGGCTCTTCTAAAGATTTTGTGTTAACTGCCAAATAGAAACTGACTTACAGCAGACCCAACTTCAGGAGACAAAGCACTCAAAGCAGCCATGCTAGATATGGCCAAAGTGCTAAAGGAAAACATTTGAATGTTAATTATGAGTAAGCAGGCGGGCTTGCCACTTGAGGTCCCTCAGAACAGTTTAGAATTTCCTCTGTGTGGGGATTAATTTCTGCCTCTGTCAAAGTGAGGGGCTCCTTTAGAACACTGTGTTGTGTGTGGCATCCTTTGTCATTTTATTCTATCAAAGGTTTCCGAGAGTATTGGAGATCCAATGATTAAAAAGTAAAATGATAGTTCAGAAGCAGATTAGGGGAGTTTGCGGCTGTTATCTTCCTGTTTCTCTACCCCTGCATCTAGCAGAGGATTAGAAATAGGATGAATTATGATGTATATGTATAGATTAGAACACATTTTCTCTGCTTTGCCTATCTTCCCACTAGAGGTTGGACATACTCACTAGTAAGCATTGCAGACAGTACCCTGTAAATGGGACTTCCCCTGCCACTTGAGGTTTAGGGATTTTTTTTATCCGTGGGTAGGACTTAAGCTATGAACTGTCACTGGACGGCAAGAGAGCACACTTTTAATCCCAGCATTTCAGGTGGCAGAGACAGGCAGATCTCTGAGTTCAAGGCCAGCCTGGTCTACAGAGTGAGCTCCAGGAGAGCTGGGGTTACACAGAGGAACCCTGTCTCAAAAAATAACTAGCCAACAACCAAACACCAAACCCAAAACAATGACAAAACCGTGACCTGTCTCCCCTGCCGTGTATACCCACCTGTCTGTCTGTTTTAAAAAGTCTAAAGAGTCCCCGGGGATCGCCCCACTGCCTGTGTACTTTTGTACTTTCAGCCAATGACTTGGGAAAAATTAATTTTCAGATATTTTAAGCCAGTAAAACTTTTGACCTCTGCTGCCAAAGCTGTGTGTTCAGTTTTCGAGAGCCCCGTGACTTTACAAGCGTCTCTAGACTCTCCGTGTCTGGTAGGCCCTCTGGCATTCTCCATGAACGCTCAGGGGCACATGTAGAGCTCCTTCTATCACCTTCAAAACCCCTATGTTTGCAGCTACCCTGCCTCTTTCCTTGGTGATGCCACATCTGGCTGTTTCATTCATTCATTCATTCATTCATTCATTCATTCATTCATTCATAGCCTTTGGAGGAGGCCAGTGAAATGAGGTGGGTGGCATGGGAATGACCCTGGCCAGCAGGCCCTAAACTCATCACTCCTGCCAGACCTCTTTTCATACTTCCTCTCCTCCCCCTGCCCCTCCCCCTCCCTCTTCCTTTCCTTTTGTTTTTAAGGGAGCAGCTGATTCTGTGTTATTGCCTCCCTGCCTAACTTGGGCTGTTTTTATAAAATGGTCAATTTTAGTGGGTTTGTTTAGTTTTCCTTTGATTTTCGATGTAGGGCAGCCATTTGCCTTCTTCCCTGCCCTGAGGGTCCAGCTCAGAGGTTCCAATGTTTTCATATGTATAATGTCTTTGCAATGCTACTTTTATTATCCTCAAATATAATAACTCAGAGGCAATATCACTTTACACAGATAATTTCAAAATATCAATATACTTAACATAAAGGAACTATTAAGAAAGCTAATTTGAAATGAAATTGCATGCACACTGAAGCTAGAAGGTGAAAAACTCCATTTCAGATTTCCAAACTCTTCTGTAGGGTAATGCGCACGTGTGTGCATGTGCACACACATATACACTATGCACATACCGCACACATACACACATACTTCATATACCCATACCACACACACACACACTCTACACAACCATACCTACATTATATAATACTACATGTACACATACATTTTATGTACATATAGACAGCACTCTCACAAACACATTACACATACACTCACACTACACATATACACATATCCCATACATACATACACACACACACAATGCACATGTACACATATCACACATCCATACCCACCCACATGTCCATCCTTTCACACCACACAGACACACAACATACACCTCCCCCACATATATACTACACATACACACACATCATACATACATATATACCCACAAATACACCATACACCCCCCCCACACCACATAACCACATATACACACCCATCCACAATACACCCCCCACACCACACTGACACAACATACACACACATATACCCACATATACCACACACAATACCACAGAATACACACATATCACACATACATCCACCACACGCATATACACACACTACACACACCACACATACACCAAACAGACATAGACACACACAGATGCACGCGCACACACACACAGACAAACACAAACACCACATCATTCAGATATATATATATATAACACATACACATGAGCACACATACATGTAAGCATAAACACACATGTTCTTTTCATGAAAAGACTGTGAATTTCCAGAGGATGTGTAGTTCAATGCCACAATGAGAAGCTGTGTCCTGTACCGGCACCTGCCTCAGTTTCCTTGCTGGCTGCAGCTCACAGTACAGCCTCCTTTTCTTGTTGTGCCAGGGAGTGGTTTTTAGTGTCTTCCACTCAGTCTCCTCCTGATTTCAATTTTGCATCTCCTCATACTTACTAGAAATCATACACTGGGCTCCTTAGAAAACCACACCCTTCTTTTTAATGAGAACTGTCGAGGTTGTGCAAAGACCAGGTCACAGCCTCTGACTAGCTTGAATGGGCCAATTAAGCATTTAAACAAAGCTCCATTCTCTCATTCTGTCAGGTTTCAGCTCAAGGAGAGAAAGTGTGTGTATGTGTGTGTGTGGGGGGGGTTAAAGTCAATTTAATCCTTCATTCTTCTAGAGTAACTTTGTTTCCCTGCCCCTTGGATTTTTTTTTTATTAGATATTTTCTTTATTTACATTTCAAATGTTATCCCCTTTCCTGGTTTCCCCTCCAAAAGCCCCCATCCCCTTCTCACTCCCCCTGCTCACCAACCCACCCACTCCTGCTTCCTGGCCCTGGCATTCCCCTACACGGGGGCATAGCGCCTTCACAGGACCAAGGGCCCCTCATCCCATTGATGACCGGCAAGGCCATCTTCTGCTACATATGCAGTTGGTGCCATGTGTCCCTCCATGTGTACTCTTTGGTTGGTGGTTTAGTCCCTGGGGGCTCTGGGGGCGGGGTTGCTGGTTGGTTCATACTGTTGTTCCTCTTATGGGGCTGCAAACTCCTTCAGCTCCTCAGGTCCTTTCTCTAGTTCCTTCATTGGGGACCCTGTGCTCAGTCCACCTTTGAGACTCTGAGAGCATCCACTTCTGAATTTGTCAGGCACTGGTACAGCTATATCAGGCTCCTGTCAGCAATCACTTGTTGACATCCATAATAGTGTCTGGGTTTGGTAACTGTATATGGGATGGATCCCCAGGTGGGGCAGTCTCTGGATGGCCTTTCCTTCAGTCTCTGCTCCACACTTTGTCTCTGTATCTCCTCCTATGGGTATTTTGTCCCCCCTTCTAAGAAGGACTGCAGCATCCACACTTTGGTCTTCCTTCTTCTTGAGCTTCATGTGGTCTGTGAATTGTATCTTGGGTATTCTGGGCTAATATCCACTTATCAGTGAGTACATATCATGTGTGTTCTTTTGTGATTGAGTTATCTCATTCAGGATGGTATTTTCTGCTGGGCAGTGGTGGCAAATGCCTTTAATCCTAGCACTTGGGAGGCATAGGCCGGCGGATTACTGAGTTCGAGGCCAGCCTGGTCTACAGAGTGAGCTCCAGGACAGCCAGGGCTATAGAGAGAAACCCTGCCTTGAAAAACCAAAAAAAAAA
>NC_034595.1:7434936-7474056 GCF_900095145.1 Mus pahari | reverse complement strand
CATTCTGACTGGTGTGAGGTGGAATCTCAGGGTTGTTTTGATTTGCATTTCCCTGATGACTAAGGATGTTGAACATTTCTTTAGGTGCTTCTCAGTCATTCGGTATTCCTCAGTTGAGAATTCTGGCCGTCCTTGCATTTGGAGCATAGATGTTCAGAACTGAGAGTTCTTCTAGGTAGACTTTTCCTTTGATGAGTACGAAGTGTCCTTCCTTATATCCTTTTTGATGACTTTTGGTTGAAAGTCAATTTATCAGATATTAGAATGGTTATTCCCTCTTGTTTCTTGGTACCTTTTGCTTGAGAAATTGTTTTCCAGGCCTTTACTCTGAGGTAGCGTTTGTCTTTGACACTGAGGTACATTTCCCGTATGCAGCAAAATGCTGGGTCCTGTTTACATATCCAGTGTGTTATTGGGGAATTGAGTCCATTGATGGTAAGAAATATTAAGGATTAGTGATTGTTGCTCTATGTTATTATTGATGTTATTTTTATGTTTGTGTGGTTATCTTCTTTTGGGTTTGTTGAAAGAAGATTACTTGCCTTTTCTAGGGTGTACTTTCCCTCCTTGTGTTGGAGCTTTTCATCTATTATCCTTTGTAGGGCTAGATTTGTGGAAAGATACTGTGTAAATTTGTCTTTGTTATGCAATATCTTGGTTTGTCCATGTATGGTAATTGAGAGATTTGCTGGGTATAGTAGTCTGGGCTGGCAAGAGAACACAAAGTTCTCTTAGGGTCTGTATGAGATCTCCCCAGGATCTTCTAGCTTTCATAGTCTCTGGTGAGAAGTCTGGGGTAATTCTGACAGGTCTGCCTTTATATGTTACTTGACCTTTTTCCCTTTCTGCTTTTAATATTCTTTCTTTGTCTAGTGTGTTTGATATTTTGATTACTATGTAGCAGGAGGAATTTCTTTTCTGGTCCAATCTATTTGGAGTTCTGTAGGCTTCTTGTATGTTCATGGGCATCTCTTTCTTTAAGTTAGGGAAGTTTTCTTCTATAATTTTGTTGAAGTTATTTATTTGCCCTTTAAGTTGGGAATCTTCACTCTCTTCTATACCTATTATCCTTAGGTTTGGTCTTCTCATTGTGTCTTGGATTTCCTGGATGTTTTGGGTTAGGAGCTTTTTGCATCTTGCATTTTCTTTGACTATTTTATCAATGTTCTCTATGGTATCTTCTGCATCTGAGATTCTCTCTTCTATCTCTTGTATTCTGTTGGTGATGCATCTATGACTCCTGATCTCTTTCCTAGGTTTTCTATCTCCAGTGTTGTCTCCCTTTGTGATTTCTTTATTGTTTCTACTTCTATGTTTAGATCCTGGATGCATTTGTTCAGTTCCTTCAACTGTTTGGTTGTATTTTTCTGAAATTTTTAAAGGGATTTTCTTTAAGGTCTTCTACCTGTTTACCTGTGCTTTCTTGTATTTCTTGAGGGAGTTATTTATATCCTTCTTAAATTCCTCTATTATCATCATGAGTCTTGCTTTTCTGCTGTGTTGGGGTAACCAGGGTTCACTGTGGTGGGAGAACTGGGTTCTGATGATGCCAAGTAACCTTGGTTTCTGTTGCTTATGTTCTTGCACTTGCTTTTCCCCATCTGGTTATCTCTGGTGTTAGCTGGTCTTTCTGTCTCTGACTTTGGCTTGTCCCTCCTGTAACCTGTGTGTCAATACTCCTGGGAGACCAGTTCTCTCCAGGAGGAATTTGGGTATGGAGAGCTGTAGTACAGGGTTAGCTCTGGGGTGCAGACAGAGACCAGAAGGATCCTGTCCCCAGCTGATCCTTGGTTCCTGTGTCCTGATGGTATCCCTCTTGGGCTAGGAATTTGAAGAGAGGTGGTGGTTTTACCTGTGCTTGCAGGTGTGTAGGCACTCCCGGGAGACAAGCTATGTCATGGTGGTATTTGTGTATGTAGCTTTGTGGCACAGGATCAGCTCTGGGTGCAGAAGGAGACTGGAAGGCTCCTATCCTAGGCGGCCCCTTGGTTCCTGTGTCCTGAGGATTCTGGGTGGGTTCCTCTGAGCAGTAGTGCAGAGTAGCTTTGTACAGACTGTTACATTCTCAAAATTTTAACCTTACCCTTGATTTTAAAAGTAACAGTTATGGGGTGGGGAAATGGTTCAGTAGGTCACACCGTTGCTGCACAGGGATGAGTAGGGATGAGTACACAAGTCCAGATCCCAGCACCTGTGCACATCTACAATCCTGGTGCTAAGAAGTGGGAAACAAGCTGATTCCTGGGACTTGGTGACCAGCTAGTCCATCCAAATTGACAAGTTCCAGTTTCAGTGAGAGAAATTGTCTCAAAAAATAATGTTGAGGGTTACACCAACCCCTGGCTTCCATGTGCAAACCCACATGTGCATACCCTTGCATGCATATCACACACTCTAGACACACACACACACACACACACACACACACACACACACTAGACACACACACCCACACCCACAAATTTAGGTGACAGATGGAAATTGGTCCATCTGCATGGTATGGGATAGCACCTATGCAAAAGAGCCTGGGTCATATTTTCTTCTCCTCTGCTCTTATAGAACTTCTAGCTCTCGATATGAGCAGTGATTGGGGATTTGTATATGGTTCTTCTAACATTGTCCAAATTTTCTTTTATTAGTAAATCCCATTTATTGGCCACAAAGATAGAAACAGTTCTTATTAATCTTGTTTTTATTCCAACCCTAATTGATCTAAGGAGTGGATATTGATACCTGTGATGGCTACTTTTTTGTTTGCTCTAAAACAATTTCCTCCTCCTCCCCCCCCTCCTCTCAGCCTAACACATGAGAATAGCCTGTGGGGCGTTTTATTAGTGTGGAGAGGTTCAGCCCACTGTGGATGATGCCACCATGAACATGTGGTCCTGGGGTGTGTAAGAAAGCAGACTGAGCAAGCCAGTAAACAACATTCCTCCATGGCCTCTGCTTCAGTCTGTGTCTCCAGGTTTCTGCCCTGTCTTACTTCAATGACTGACTCTTCCGTGGTAGCCTGAACAAAATAAACTACTCTTTCCTTTCCCAAGTCCCTTTTGGTTACAGTGTTTTGTCACAATAATTAGAAAGCTGGATGAAGACAATACCCATTGAAGGAAGGCAAAACAAGATTTAAAAAATTCTCAACAAACCTTTTAGCTTTTTAAATCTTATAATATCTAATTTAGTGCTAAGGAAATGACTTTGATGTGCAAGGCAGGAACAGACTTCAGATCCACAGCACCTTCACAACTGTTGGGTGGGCGCAGCGAAACAGGCTGACTGTACTTGCGCTCAGGAGCTGAGGCGGAGACTCCCGGAGCAAGCTGGGTAGTAGATGAGCCAAGCCAACAAGCTCCAGGTTCGGCAAGAGATGCGGTTTCTGAAAGTAAAGTGGAGCATGATCAAGGACGACACCAGATGAATCTTGGGTGTCAAGATTTGTTTGCTACTGTATTTTTGGTCTTTAGAGATGGAACCCACGCTTGGCTCGAAGTCACTGTGTAGCCAAGTTTGACTTCGAATCCCTCAGCCTCCTTCTCCCAAACACTGGCATGACAGGTGCACGCTGCTGCTCAGCTCTGTTTGTAAGGTTTTACTTCTCAAAAACGAGGTCAAAGCCGGGCGGTGGTGGCGCACTCCTTTAACCCGAGCACTTGGGAGGCAGAAGCAGGCGGATTTCTGAGTTCGAGGTCAGCCTGGTCTACAGAGTGAGTTCCAGGACAGCCAGGGCTTCACAGAGAAACAAAAAAAAAAACAAACCAGAAAAACAAAAACGAAACAAAACAAAACCTGATATCAAGCAATTGGCTTAAGAGCTAATGTGATATTGAATATAGTATTCGCAGATGCAAAAGGGCAAATATAGCATAAACGACTAGCTGGCCAGATTCAATTCTGGCTTATTCATTCTTGACTGTGGAAACCACATTTTTTTGGTATTTCAGTTTTTCAAATCTCTAAAATGGTAATCCTAATAATACTCCATTAGAATTGTTGGAAAAAGTGCATTGGTTAGTTCATAGAAAACACTAGAACAATACTTGGTATGAATAAATACTTGAAATTTAATTATTAATAAAATTTTAGATATTTCATGAAGTTTTCTTTAGAAATGAAAAGATATTGCTAGACCCCCAAACTCTTGAGGGTAAGATATGTTTCACAGTTAGAATTTTTGGTTGTAAATTATACAGTATAATTAGTTGAATCTAAAATAAAAAATAACCTTAATGAAACACATTATAATTTTTCATTGAAAATCAGCAATATTCACTAAGTGGGCTAAAAGAAGATCTTGGAAAGTTTCAGGTCAGGTTTTACTGCCATACATAAACTGCAGATTTACCCAGAGTTTTCAGAGGGTTTTAGGTTATGAAATTGGATATAAATTTTACTGTAAAACATCTATTTTACAAATATCCCTTTGTCTTTAAAGATAGTGAGGTAGACCTATATGTACTTGTGGTGGTTCGAATTAGAATGGCTCCTAAGTTTGAATAGTTGGTCCCCAGTTGGTGAAACTGATTGGGAATAATTAGACGGTGTGGCCTTGTTGGAGGGAATCACTAGAGGAGGGCTCTGAGGTTTCAACAGCAACATGTCATTCCCACTGTGCTCTCTGCTGCTTCTAGAGATGAAGGCTCTTCTGCCTCTTGCCCTTACTCTGCCATCACAGACACTAACCCTCTGGAACCATGAGCCCAATTAAATGGTTTCTTGTATAAGTCACCTTGCTTATGGTATTTTATCACAGCAATATAAAAGGAGGAGGAGGAGGAGGAGGAAGATTGGGTGTACCTCAGTGTAGAATGCTTGCCCATCATATGCGAGGCCCAGGATTTTCTTCTGAAAATGATTAAAGCAAGCTTGAGAGGTAGAGGGAAAGACAAGGTTGAGGGGTATGGAAAACTAGATATTTCTGAGCCTTGTAGTAGCTGTGGTCTCCCTTCTCCTGGGCAGAGTTGGGGCGACATTAGTCATTGGTCTTTAAGGACAATGGGAGCCGAAGCAGAGAGCAGGTTTCCAATGGCCATGCGAGCCAACAGATGGACTTCCAGAGACCGCAGCAGTAGAGGAGTCTACTTTCTACACCCAAATTATAGAGTATATAAGGCCATTAGGGGTATGGGTGGAAAGGGTTAATTGGCCATAATACAGTATCTAATTATCATTCTGGTGGGAAGGCAGCGTGGGACTTCTGTGCTGAGTGAAGCAGCTCTGTGCGAGGTCATTCTTCACATAAAGTCAGGCACCTGTGCTCAGGGACACTCTCCAGACAAATCAGGCAGAGAAAGTGAAGCCCGGCTGAGATTTTGCACCAAGCTTGGAGATCCTTCCAGTAATGGGGACTGTGACCTTCATAGCAGGGTTCTCCAACAATTGCCAGCTCAGGAAAGAAAAAGTATGATGAAACGACACGGTTTTACATATGGGAAGAAGCAATAACCACGATCAGTGTGAACAGTTTCCACAAGGTTTCCAGCCTCAGCGAATAAGTCTACTGGCATTTCTGTCCCAAAGCTTGTAGCGTATGAAGCACCCAAGACATGTTTTCTGAAAGCAACAGAAATGAACACAAAGTGCTCCTTGTTCTTGGCCTCTCCAGGTACCTGTAATGTTTCTGTCTTACAAAAGGCAATGGAGGAGAGGATTCATCAAGGATCTGGGAAGCTTGGACAAGGACCATTTCTACTTGTGCTTCTGTCTGATCTACTCTCCAGGCAGGTAGCCAGGGGAATTCTGTAAAGTCACAATCTTAGGTGCTGCGGCTGTAGCTCAGTGCTAGATCATGCACTTAAAACGAATGAAGCCATAGTTGTGATCCCCAGTGCTGCAGAAGGCAATCAAACAATAAATTAATTAATTAATAAATTAATGAGCATATGCCTTGCAGTATCACCATGTCACTGGCTTCCTTGGGATCTTTCTAAGTAGAGCTAAGAATGACCCTCAGTTCCCCTCTGCTTATAACCCTAGGGCTCCCTAGGGTCCCATACTCTATTCTCTTCTCTTCTGGAAGAAACTGGCTTGAGAAACCCACACTGATAAACCCAAAACCAGTAGAGATGGACATAGAGAGGGAGACATGACAAAAGACAACAATGCTGACTATATTTAATTTCCCAAATCCAGTCAGTCTATCTTTGAGTCTTGTTCTGCCTCAGTTTCTTCCAAATTCTATCCCAGTGTTCTCCCCACCCCCGCATCAGGGGGTGGAGCTCAGTTTCTCTCATTTGGCACACTAAGAATAGAAACCTCCCACTCTGTGTTGGATCCTCTGGGACCTCTAACCGACACACACATTTTCTGATGGCAGCATAGAACGTCAGGTGCCACAGTGGTAGGGTTTATGTGATTCTCTGAGCTCAAAACTCGATGGTCTCTGCTTTAGAGAATTGAGGAACCCTCCATGACTGATAATGGCAGGAAGGGGTCGAAACTGCACCAAGGTTCACAGGACTTCAAAATAACAATCTCTAATGTGCGGTGTCTGTAAGATTTTTAAAAAAGTGATGTCAGCCAGTGGGGCAAAATGTTCAGAGCTAACTAGGTGTTAGACATATTGTTCATGAAGAAGGGAAGGCAAAGCTAGCCTGATGGGCGTGGCTAGATTCGATCTACCTTGTGAATTAAGAACCATGGGTAGGAGATGACCCATAGGGTTATCACTTAGAGTCCTTATGTTTTCGTTGTCATCACGGTGGGCATTAGAGCTGCTTCCCATCATTCTAACTTTCCTTCACCTTTCTTCCTCCCTGATGCCAGTCATAACCATACCATTTAGTTTGACAAACAGAATTCGAGTGGAAAGAGCACATACTGGTTCTGGATGGGGTCTTCTAGAGCTGAAATGTGTCTGTGTGCTCCCTTCCCGCTGCACTGGCCAGGTTAGAGCACTGTTTGAAGGGGAGCCTCTATCCTACAATGATTTAGAGCATGGGCTGAGAACCTCTGCCAGCCTGTTTTTACCATATGGGTAAGAAATAAACATTTATTAAGAACTGCTTATCATGATTGTACAAGCCTATCTTATCTGGATTGATATAGCCACTGAGGAAAGTTGAGTACTATAAATTGTGAGAGCCTTTGCCTTTGGACTTGAGACTCTATAATAATCATAATTATAGGGAGCGTGGAAGTGAAGGTTCAATTGCTTTATAGAGGAATCGTTTTCTCCAACTACCTCCAATTTTGTAGACCCTACAGTACCTTATTGGCACAGTCTAATAATTATTCCTTCAAAACTCATCTTAAAGCCTTTGTAAGATCTTCTCTTTCTTTATTGATTGTCAAAATTCACTATTGTTAATGACCTCTGATCCATTTCAAACTTTCTTTCTTTACTAATTCCTCAGGCACAATCCAATTTAGGTACATTTTAAATATGAGCCACTTGATTCTTATAAAGAAAAATGTCCATCTCTCAAAGTAACAATTATTTACAGCAGTTTTCTAGGTTCCTCTTCAATCTTTGTGCCAGTCTTAGTCTTAGGAAGACTGCCTAGCCAGGTGTAGTGGCACATGCCTTCAATCTCAGCAGTCCGGATGCAGAGGCAGAGGGATCTCTGTGAGTTTGAGGTCAGCCTGGTCTACAGAGTAAGTTCTAGGACAACCAGAGATACACAGTGAAACTCCCAAAAGAATGATAAACAAACAAAAGAAGGAGGAGGGAGGAGGAAGAGGAAGGAAAGAAGAGGAAAATGAGGAAGAGAAAGAGAAGGAGGAGGAGTAGGAGAAGGAGGAGGAGGAGAAGGAGAGGAAGAGGAAGAGGAAGAGGAAGAAGAAGAAGAAGAAAGAAAGAAAGAAAGAAAGAAAGAAAGAAAGAAAGAAAGAAAGAAAGAAAGAAAGAAAGAAAGGTCATACTGATTTTTATGCCAGAATTTTACTTGTAGAACAAATAGGCTCTAGTTTTACTTACTACATGATTTGTGGGAGATGAGCTACAAAGATAAAATCTCCAAAGAATTTAGTGTGACTTGTATTCATCTAGCTTAAAGGACAGAGATTTGCCATGATATGCTGATTTATAGTTCATTTACAACTTTTATATTCATATTGTTGCCTATAAAATCACTATATCTACCTCTGGTAGTTATATGGTCTATGTAACTAAAGCATATGCATGGTGGTTTGGATGAGAAACGTCCCCCGTTGGCTCGTAGTTTTGAAGACTCAGTCTTCAGGGAGTGGCACTGTTTGGGGAGGGTATGGAACCTTTAGAAGGTGGAGCCTTGCTAGGGAAGTTTGTCCCTGGAAGCAGAGGGGGAGGAGTTGAGCCCTGCTCCACTTCTTGTTCTTTTTCCCTCTTCCTATATGTTGGTGTGATAGACTAGCTTCCTGTCCTCTTACCATGCTTTGTCTGTCACCAGGCCTTCCTCATTATGATGGACTTCATCCTGCTGGAACTATAAGTTACAGTAAACCCTTCCTCCCCTTGCTCTTCTCAGCGTACCTTTTTATAGCAACAGAAAAGTGACTATTCCATCCCGAAATATAACATATGGATTTTAATATTTGCTTTATTGATTGTTGCTCGTTGTGTGAGAGGACCTGTTTTATCGATTCATGTATTTATTTCTTTCTTATATTGGTGGTGATTGATTCCATGCCCTTGGATATGCAACCATACACTAACATTCAACTGTGCCCTCAGCTATTACATATTTAAGTGTGTCTTGATGCCAGGATGTTGGGGATACCTCTCTTTGTGCACATGGATACTTTTGCAATGCTTGTTGACTGTTGAGTAGGTATTAGAAAACATTTTTTAAGATGCCAATATCCCACAAGACAGTGAAACACTCTGTACTGGCTAATTTTGTGTCAACTTGACACAGGCTGGAGTTATCACAGAGAAAGGAGCTTCAGTTGGGGAAATGCCTCTATGAGATTCAGCTGTAAGGCATTTTCTCAATTAGTGATCAAGGTGGGGAGGCCCCCTTGTGGGTGGGACCATCTCTGGGCTGGTAGTCTTGGGTCTATAAGAGAGCAGGCTGAGCAAGCCAGAGGAAGCAAGCCAGTAAAGAACATCCCTCCATGGCCTCTGCATCAGCTCCTGCTCCCTGACCTGCTTGAGTTCCAGTCCTGACTTCCTTTAGTGATCAACAGCAATGTGGAAGTGTAAGCTGAATAAACCCTTTCCTCCCCAACTTGCTTCTTGGTCATGATGTTTGTGCAGGAATAGAAACCGTGACTAAGACACAGTCAAAGGAAATCCTTGAACATGAGTGGCTTTGACCTGGAGGTGAAGCTCAAATGTACAAACCTGTGTGTGTGTGTGTGTGTGTGTGTGTGTCCAGATTCAGAGCTGAATTTTAGAGGTTACTTGTAATCACACAATACCAGAGGCCATCACAAAATTTTCTTTTTTCCTTTTTAGCTTCACTCAAATGAAGACCAACTTCCACCTCATAAGTATCTGGGACTATAAGCACATATGTGTTTCATCATTGGTAAAATTCTCATGATTCTGAATTCAACTATCTTTGGTCTCATTATCCAGGGAGACCAGAATGTCACAACTAGTAAGAGGAAAGGAAATCCCAGAAGGGTTAACACCATTGATCACTGTGAAGAATTATCTTGTGCAGAAATGTAGGAAGCAGAATATGACTGTAGCTTTTATTGGCCTTCCGTTGGCCTGTGACTTCAAGTAGCACGAACTCAATATAGACACTCCATTATTGATGTTTCTACAAAACCTGCATTTTAATACCTCTCATGAACTCAGGGTTGATAGAAATAGTCTTGTATCCTAATGATCCGAAACTGGAGATAAAAATAGATGACTTACCTCATGGAACAAGAGGGTAAGTGTCCTCCTGGGTGTTGAAGAAATGTCTTTAATGTCATGGCCTGAGAATGGCCTTGGTAATTGGTTCTGAGTAATTAAGCATGGTCACTGCTCTTAATGCAAATTATTCCAATGCTAATGTCATAATGTCTGTGATGGATACACCCCAAATTCAACTGATTTAAATAAACTACAAAGCACAATCAACACATTAAATGGAATCCAAATTCATATCACTGCTACAACCGTTCAGCTTTTGGGGGACCAATTCATCTTGTCAAATCCACTGAAAAGCACATTTCACCAATATGCTATAGTGTGTGTGTGTGTGTGTGTGTGTGTTGTGTGTTGTGTGTGTGTGCGTGTGTGCGTGTTTGTGTGTGTGTGCGTGTGCATGTGCATGTGTGTGTGTTGTGTGTGTGTGAGTGCCTGCGTGTGTGTGTGTGTTATGCATGCATGCGTATGTGTGCGTGCGTGCGTGTGTGTGTGTGTGTGTGTGTGTGTGTGTGTGTGTGTGGTGTGCAGGCACATGTTGGTTACAGGATATATATGGAGGTCAGAGGACAGCCCTGCTTGTCAGTTCTCATTGTCTTCCTGGTTTGAGACAATCTCTTGTTTTCCAAGGTTAGCTGGCCTTGTGGCTTGCTGAGATTCTCGTTTCTCCACCTCCCACGATGCTGTAGGAGCCCTGGGATTGGGATGTGTGCTGTTGTGCCCCGCTCTACATAGGTACTGGGTCTCTGAGCAGAGGTCCTCACACTCGTCCACTAACCCAGCTCCCAGCCCCTGAGTGCTTTCAGTAACCATAAAAGTTACTGTTTACTTGTGCTTTGGCTGTTACCGTAGTTTATAGGACTGCATCGGACCTGTTGAGACACAGTTAGTTCAGTCTTTAAAATGGGACAATGTCATTACCACCATGCGAGAATGTTCTCACACAGCAGTATGCTGGCAGTGGTTCTTCCTGGCTTGAGCAATGACCTTTTCCCCACATGCAGCCATGTTCTGTGTTATTGAGCTGGTAGCTTGAAATTGGCCACTGAAGGAGTACTTAAACAAGATGCAATATTTGTTCTTGTTGCTTTGAGGCAGGGTCTAACTGTGTAGCCCCAGTTATCCTGGAACTTACTATGTTGACTAGACTGGCCTTGAACTCAGAGAGATCCACCTGTTTCTGTCTGTTGAGTGCTGGCATTAAAGGCATGCTTCTGTATTCTTAACGAAGGACATTTTGCCTCCTTAGAGGACATTTGGTAATCATTAGGGATATATTTTGTCATAATCTTGGGGTTGCTGCTGACATCTAGTGGAGCCAGGCATAATACTTACTATCCCTGCAACCTGGAGGACAGATCCCCCATCTCCATAACAATAATTATCTAGCCCCAAGTGACCTTAGTGTTGAGGCTGATTTTGAATTATACCAAAGCAGATGGCAAACAAGAATGTGGCCAGCCTGCTCCCCAGGTCTGTCCTGCCCTCATCTTCTCTCCTCTTATATCTCTGTTTTTGGGTACCAGTTACCAGCTAACTCAGAAAATGATTCCTTATATCTATGTCAAGTAAAATTCGTAATTCTTTTCAGAAGCTGACTGGAAAAATATGATTTCGGACAACTGACAGAAACTTCTCTCCTAAGTAATTCATTCAGACTGTGGGTTGACAGGCTTTCTGCACAGGGAAGGAGAATTAATAGTTTAAATTTGGTAGACCATGTGGCCTCTGTGAGAACCACCATATAGTAGAACACATCTTAATTCTTTTTTTTTTTTTTTTCGAGACAGGGTTTCACTTTGTAGAC
This sequence comes from Mus pahari, assembly GCF_900095145.1. Classification (NCBI taxonomy): domain Eukaryota; kingdom Metazoa; phylum Chordata; class Mammalia; order Rodentia; family Muridae; genus Mus; species Mus pahari. The sequence continues at coordinate 7,462,465 of NC_034595.1, read as the reverse complement.
CAGGCTGGCCTCGAACCCAGAAATCCACCTGCCTCTGCCTCCCAAGTGCTGGGATTAAAGGTGTGTGCCACCAACGCCCGGCTCACATCTTAATTCTTAAAGGAAGGGACATATATCTGTGTTCTAATAAAACTTTATTTTCAAAGCAAGGTGATAGTTTGCATATTTGGAATAATAGCTCAGTCTGTCCCAGTCACTTTCTCAAGCAAAGCTTTTTTTCTGGTGCCATATGCCTTCATCTCGTGTTCAAAAAGCTCCCGAAGGCTGTTATTGGTATTCAAGGTCAGTATCGCAGCCTTCTTGATGATGCTGGTGCTTTAGCCGAGTGTTCTGAGATCCTGTCCGCAGTTCCTGCACAGAATGGAGAGCCTTATTAAATACCACAGTTATAACACAATGTCTGTTCATTAGCAACTGTGCCAAGGATGCTGACCAATGGCAGAGGAGAACCTGGAGTGCTTTGGGAGAGTCACATAATTCTGTGGTTCTTGCCTAGAAACGCTGAGGTCAAGCCTAGGAAACACCGCTGCAATGCATTATGGGCCTCCTCATCAAAGGGGTCAGCATTCACTGAAGAGAAATTGTGGTGTGCCCGAGGACGTGACTTCAAAGCACCCACCGCTTTATTCTTCATGGGGCACGTGGGGCGCGATTCATACCAGATCCCATGTCCAGACTTGTGAGATCTCAAGTACTTGGGAGTAAACTTTGGCCCATCTTACTGGTTGCGGTCACTACATGCACTTTATCCTGATCACGGAACTTTGGAATTAAAAATACCCAATGGAAATTAGTTCAGTTTGTTGTACCTGACGGGAAGCCCTGGGCTGGGAAGCCGTGCTTCGATGGAGAGAGGACTTCCAGCTCCTTGGTCTAGGAGCAATGGAGAACTTTGCGACTTCAGCCATATCTGTAGGCTCCTTTACAGTTGTAGTAGGAGTAAGACGGCAGATGAGGCACACCAGTGCTGATAGAATAACTCTCACCCCCACGCCCAAACCCCGTGGGTCAGGTCAGGACTCTTGAAACCAAGGGGAGCAGGACTGCCCTGTGTGTGCGCTTGGAGCCTCGCTAAGCAAGTATGTTAATCTTCCTCAGTCACTAGGTGGCAGAATATAATTAAGATGTCAGAGTGTCTCCTGAAACATCGGAGGATGTTTTTCCGTCCCTACTTTAATGGCCTCCTTCATTACTTTGCGATATTTGCTAGTGACATTCAGGACTGAGGTAATGACATAAACATTTCCCTCCGCAGACACGTCCTTGCATCTATTCAGGCTTTGAACATTTTTTATTCAGCTGTTCCATCTCTTAGGAAGAAACCTCTTTAACTCGAAGTACATTCCATTCCAGATGACTCTTCCTCAGACCTTTCAAACTTCCAAGTTTTACCCTTTATTTTGTTATTCTTTAGGGGACAGAAATACATACCTTCTTGCCATCTGTAGAATTTCAAATAATTTTTCACATTAAACATGAGATAAATCCATCTTGTAGATGAAAACTCAGTGAGTCCATATGGATAATAAATATTTGTTAGTAATACTTATTTACTGATAACAGATTTGTTGTTTTTCCTAATGATAAAGAAAATAGTCATTCATGTGAAAAAAGTCTGAAAATTCAGAAAGGAACATGAAAGGAAAGATAGACGGCAATCCTATTATTCAGAGAGACCAATTAAAAAGAGGTTATGGTGCCCCGGAATAATTCATCTTATCAAGCTGATGATGGGAAAATGCTAAAAAGCCTCTTCATAGATAAATGTAAGCCCATTAAGATCTGATCCTTGGCTACCTAAAATTCTAGGTCAGCACTTAAAACAGAACATGCTGTTTTTATTAACATTTTATTATAGCAGATTTTAAGCATGTGCAGAAAAAAATGCAGAGAAGATGATAAACCCGCTGTGTGCACTCCACACCTAGCTTTAAAAATGAACAGTACAGAACCCATCTGACTCATTAATACATGCCAAAATTTCTTTCCTTTAAGATATTTTGAGGCAAACCCCTGACTTGTTCTGCTTCATATTTACCTAGGCTAGTGTTAACCTTTAAAATAAAGTCTCTTGTGCAGCTTTGGTGATCAACCCAAGTAAACAGGGAATATAATCTCATGAATCACAATAAAGGTATGCAAAGCCACTCACAGAGAGTCATAGCCTTGTTGAGTGTGGGGATGGTCTGGTTACTGGATCAGACTCATTGCTCAGAGGATCTGGAATTAATTTTGCTGGGGAAAAATATAACCTGAACTTAGTGTGGGTCTGTCTACAGCCTGTGTATGAATGCGTACAAAGAGTACAAAAGAACAGAAAGCAACATATCAAACATGGAATGGCTCGTTGCAAGCACGGGTCTCTTACAGTGCAGGTCCTTCCTGTGCCCTCTGCTCTCTTGTCACTGGGCTCTAAACTTGAATCTGCAGTGCTGAGCCCTGCCTTTTAAGGTCTTAGCTTCGAGTTCAATTTTTGCTATTTCTTCAGTTGGCCTTTCACATTTCTCCTGATCAACACTGGCCCACAGAGCCCTTCTCACTCCTTTGTCCGCACTGGGTCAGATACACCTTTTCTGCAACTCTTACTGTATTTTCTTCCTCTTCACTTCCTCTTTATACTCCCAGGTTTCTATGGGGGTTCCGGTCAATTCCTCTTTCCAGAGTGCTGAGACCATACACTTGGCTGGGTGACCTCACTTCCCCTGACTATTTTCCATGCACGGGATGCTTGCCACATGCCAGGCTCTGCGTGATATGCTGGGTGGACAAGAATGAAAGAAGCAGAACCTCGCCTTTGAAGAGCTCACAGGTTAGCTGGTGCCTAGGTGAGTTGGGAAGTTTGCGATGTATTAAGAAAAAAAATGTAGGTACGGCTAATACATCAAAGAGGATATCTGTTCAGGGTAGCCAGGGAATGCTTGCCTAGAAAGGGCATTTGCTTTGTGTATTTGCCTTTAGTTCATTTTGAGGTCCAGTTGATGTAAAAGTAATGTTTTATGACATTATTTGACAGGATAATTTCTGCATCCATTCTAGCCCATTTCAGCTTCCAAATAAGTGACACAGAGACCTGCTATTTTTATTAACAAGCTGCAAGCACTAAGCCGGGCAAGTTCTGAGCTATTCTAATCTGACTAGGCTGCCCACATGCTCCCAGACACATGCCACATTCCTTGCCATCTGATCTTGCCCTGATTCACTCCGGTCCACATGTATCCTCATGGCTGCTCTCTCACGGAGACCTCATGGTGAACCCTCCTGGTCATCCACATGGTCTCTCCACACTTGGTTCTCGTCCTTGTAGTCCTCTCTTGGAACTTCCTCACTGGGATTGGAAGTCTTGCCCTATTCTCTTCTTCTGCTCAGCTCGTAGAGGTGATGCAAGACACATTTTACATGACACTGAGACTGGAGATGTTTGACTATGTCAACATATGGAATGCAATCAGATATCTGGGCATAGATATCAACATCTGAATACACAGCATACAAAATCATCCCCCAATAAGATATATATATATATATATATATATATATATATATATATATATATATATAGTTATTCACAAAAATGCACACAACTCCCATTGCTATTTGCCTGACCCATGTTCTCCAAAATTGATTATCTACTTTCTTATGTGTCTTTCTAATGTTCTATATGGATATGTGAGCAAAGACACATGTTTCTTTCTCTGCAAACATGTGGTAGCATGTTGTACTTTCTGGTGTGCACTTGTGTGCTTTAAAAACATAATGTTATGAAGAGACAAGAAACTTTAGAATCAGGATATCTGCATTCAAACGCCAACTCTGTGATTCACTAGCTGTTCAAACTTGGCAAGTCACTCAACATCTCTCTGGTTGCTTTCAATATTTTTATCTCTCGCTTTCAAATTCTTATAGCTTATTTTCTGTGAGACTAATAGTCTCACAGACTAATGCACACAGTACCCAGCATTATTAGATCTTGAGGTCTCTTTCAGAGATTCTCTTCTGTTTTGTTATGTCTGCTCATGTTCATGAGCTGTACTGTTTAACTTTTGAGGCTTTGCATTATACTTACTCTATAACAGGACTGATCTCTAGTTGGTGACTTCAAAGACGATAGTACTTACAGTGTCCAAACACAGCAGATAATTACCCTGTCTTGTTTAATGAGATATTCATCTATCCCTCAGGGCGTTGCATTGCCCTCATTATCAACTCACTTTCCAAACAGTCTACCTCTTGGTACCAACACACTGATGAGTAATTTTAGCATAGGAATTTGGGGATATTAAAATTCAAACACTGGCCGAGTCCTAGAATTCTTCTGGAAGATACCAGAGCTTGGAGAGGAGAAGCCATTTCCTTAGGGTTCCACAGCAAACAAGTTTAAAGTTGAGATTCAAGCCAAGGTCATTTAAGTTGGATTCTCCATATAGGTTCATTATTAGAATTGTTACAAATCAAGAAAAAACTGAGGAATACAGAAACTAAGCCTATCATATAGAATAATTACATATATTTTTCTTAATATCATACATCCAAACACAAGACTATGGAAAAACATTACTACCATGTGATGAGGGCGCCAACTCCTTGGCAAATAGAGTCTATCATTTATCAAGTACTATGCAAGGTGCTGAGTGTACAGTAACAAATGGGATCTGGTGGTCAGCCCTAACTTCCTCTGGAAGATAGGTAGGAGTTCTTTATGGTCTGAACCCTCTTCATTTGTTGCTTCTCTGGTCTACCCATTCATCCATACTGTCTTATGCCAGTTTGTTTTGTTTAAAAACTAATAATGTATTAGTAGTGGTTTGTTGTGTGTGTGTGTGTGTGTGTGTGTGTGTGTGTGTATGTGTGTGTGTGTGTTAAAGGTTATGAGGCTATATGTGGAATCAGTGACAAACAATGCAGTGCTTGGTCACACCTGCTCTGGAGGAAAGAGGGAGAAATCAAGATACGCATGCATGTGTCATACCTAGACTGGCTGTTCAGCGTGATCAACTTCTTTCTGCTGGTATGAGCAATACCAACTCTATTTGATGGCCTCATTTGCCATTCTTCACATTGCTGAGTAAGTCATTCCCCTCTTGGTATGTCCTGGAGGAAGACATCCTTTGAACTTGGTTAATCACAGCTTTTCAAACACATTGTTTTTCTATCCGAGGAGCCTTATAGAAAATTGCACAAATAGTATCAATGCCAGAGATAATGCCATGGTTCAGTTCTATAACAATGTCCACTGTTCATGAGTACCCTTGATGTCTCAATGTGGTAGTGGCTTAAAAAGCTATATTCAAGAAGAGGAACTCCTGAGCTGAATTCCATACTCTGTTGTACGCAGGTCCTTTATAACATGAAGGTCCCTTAATAATCAGTTCCTCTACCTTATTAACATCAAAACCTTCTCTTGGAATCACAAGTAGAGTTGAAAAACATAAAAGTTACTGCTTAATCTCCAGAGTTGTGTGAATGGACTTTGTCAAGGCCACATGAACACAGGTTCTTACATTTCTGGGGTATACTTGAGATAGTTTTCTTCATTCTGGTTGTTGGCTAAAAGCCATGTTCATTAATGAAATACTTCCTCTAAGAAGTTTATCCTCAGATGTCTGTGACCGCCTGGGGCAAACAGATTTCTGAGCTGATGCCTCTCTTGTCATCTGTTGTTGGTTAATACTCTGGACACTGGGAGGTGACGGAGGTTGGTCTTTAGCTTATTGTAGGCATGGAAGGAGTATTACAATGGAAGTCACTATCTCTGGAGCACACTTAGTCAATTTCCCAGTTGCTATGGCACCTTAAAGCAATCACTTAAGCTCTGTATCTTGGTTGCTTCAAGTGTACCATGAACACTATAAGAATTCCATCTCCCTACTTCAAGGAGTCGTTGAGAGGGTTACCTGAGATACACGTGGAAAAGGCACTTTTGCAAGGCTAGTACATTGGACATCTGGGTTTGCAGTTTCCTAACTGGCTTTCCTCTTGCAATCACCTTCAGTGGGTACAGTCTGCTTGCGGTGTCCAGATCCGAGTCTTTGTAAAAAGCTAAAGATGAAGCCCTGATTCCGAATCGGGCTGGGTTTGATGGTGCCTCTTATTCCCCCTCACCATTCCTCTTGTTTACCAAATAGGGCTTTTAAAGTATTTTTCTTTTTCTATTTTTAGATTTATTTTATTTTTAATTGCACACACACACACACACACACACACACACACACACACACACACACAGTGTGTGTGTGTATCTGAATGTCTGTGTGTGGGTAAAGTTGACCACAGAGACCAGAAGAAGGTATCAGATCTCCTGGAGCTACAGACAGTTGTGAACTGCCTGATATGGATACTGGGAACCAACCTGAACTTGGTTCCCCCACAAGCACATACATACTCTTAACTTCCAGCCACCTCGACCCATACTTTTTTCTTTTTCTGGTATTGTTTTGTTTGGTCTATTTTGTTTGTTTGTTTGTTTTGAGACAGGGTTTCATTGTATAGCCATGGCGGTCCTGGAACTCCTTCTGTAGACCAGGCTGGCCTCCAACTTAGAGATCTGCCTGCCTCTGCCTCTGAGTGCTGGGATTAAAGGCGTGCGCACCACTACCCAGTCCTCTCTCTCTCTCTCTCTCTCTCTCTCTCTCTCTCTCTCTCTCTCTCTCTTTTTAATAAAATCACTTTAGTTTTATTTACCCCTAAATGAGAATACTACACAACTAGTTCAAGGAAGCTACTTGAGCACATGCCCTGTCCCAAAACAAACTTTCCTACCTCCCAATAATCTTACTTTTTTTTTTAAAAAAAAAATTATACTCCATATATGAGGTAAAATGTGTGTTATGTGTTCTTTTTTAACCTGGCTTCTTCTACTTAACCTACTATCTTCAGGTCCATTGATTTTCTTGCAAATGACCTGATTTTGTTTTGTATGTTCTCTTTTGTGTCTATATACCACGTATTCTGCATCTGTTATCTGCTGACAGCACCTAGGCTGACTCCATAACCCAGCTATTGGGAGCAGTGTGGCAGTGAGCACAGACGAGCAGGAATCTCTGTAATGTGATCACTTGCTTCTCTTGGGATATTCACAGAAGTAGTAAGCTGGGCCATATGGAAGTTTTACTTTGAGTGTTTTGAGGACCCTCCACACTGGCTGCCATAGTGGCTACAGCAGTTTATCTTCCCAGCAGCTGTGTGATGTGTCCTTCTGTCCCCACATTGAGCATTAGATGTCATTTGTTTTCTTGATAACATACTGACTGGGGCGAGATGGAATCTCAGTGCAGTTTTGATTTCTATTTCCTTGATGCACATATTGGACAGGCAATATGAGTATTAACTTCATTCATAAGCCACACCTTTGGGGTTAGAGAGTTGGCCCAGTGGTTTAGAGAGCTATACTGTTCTTATAGGTGAGTTGGGTTCTCAAGTATCCATGCCAGGTGGCTCAAGTCTGCTGGGACTCCTCTAAGCCCCCAACACAATTAAAAACAATAAAAATAAATTTACAGATTATACCTTAATATTAATTTTCTCATAAGGAAAAGGGAAGAAAGCTTTCCCTTTTCCACTAAACCTAAATTTACTTTGTTGTTTAAACGTTTCAGGAGAAACAGGAGCCAAAGAGGAAGAAGAAGGAGAAGAAGCCGGGCATGGTGGCGTACACCTTTAATCCTAGCACTCGGGAGGCAGAGGCAGGTGGATTTCTGAGGTCAAGGCCAGCCTGGTCAACAAAGTGAGTTCCAGGACTGCCAGGGCTACACTGAGAAACCCTGTTTCAAGAAGAAGAAAAGAAGCAGCAGCAGCAGCAGCAGCAGCAGCAGCAGCAGCAGCAGCAGCAGCAGCAGCAGTAGTCAGGTTCTCTATGTTAACTTTTCTTCTAGACTCTGCTCCACAGTTACCTGGCAATAGCCAGGTATGCCTGTTGCCCCCTCCTCCCTCTCTTGCTCTCTTCCCCTCTTCCCCTCTTCCCCTCTTCCCCTCTTCCCCTCTTCCCCTCTTCCCCTCTTCCCCTCTTCCCCTCTTCCCTCTCTGTCACTTCTCTCCCCATTCCCCTGCCCCTCTCTCCACATGTTCATGGTTGGCTTTGATTCCTCTACTCCCCCATTCCCTGCCTTTCTCTGTCTCTACCCTCTCAACTCCCCTCCCCATGCCCTAAATAAACTCTATTCTATACTATATCCGTCCTTATACCTGGTACCTTAGGAGGAAAGGATGGCTCAGCATAGGCCCGCAGAAGCATCCCCTTCTACCTCACCTTACTGCGCCTCTACCAAACATCTTGGCTTTTCCTTTTCATTTTTATAAAACACAACAACTTACACTCTGTCTCTTATTTGGGGAGAAGAAGAGAAGTTCTGGGTGGGATTCTATGGCATCCTCCTGGCTCCTTCCCTTTGTTCTGCAACAATTGTTACATTTTTTTCCTACCGGCCTAGGCCCCCTTCTAAGAAGTACTTGATGACCCTGTGTGGCTGCTCAGCAGAGTGATTCCTGCTGGTAGACCCTCCAGGGTCTACATCACCTGTGTCTCATCCTTCCTGTGGAAGCCCTCCTCTGGTGACTGACGGGGGTGGGGATATAAGGCTGGTCCATTTCAGTCAGATGTGGTCGATAAGCTGCACAGTCCTTACTAGGGAGCTCGTGGTTATCGGAGCTGACAGCAGCCTACATTCCAGGGCAAATTCTTCCTCCACACAGTTCTGTTTCTTTCTCTGTTCTTTCATAAATAAACATTTCCAAAATGTTACAAAAGAGCAAGTTTATTAAGATCTATACATTGTAAAAATTGTTCCTGTGAAGTATACAACTGGTGGTTTTAGTATGTGTCTCAGTCACTGCTCTATTGCTGCGAAGAGACACCATGAACACGGCAGTGTTTATAAATGAAAGCATTTGACTGGGGCTGGCTTACAGTTTCAGAGGTTCAGTCCATTATCATCACGGCAGGAAGCACGGAGGCATGCAGGCAGACATGGGGCTGGAGAGGTAGCTCAGAACTCTACATCTGGATCTACGGGCAACAGGAAGATAGGTCCTGGGCCCGGCTTGGGTCTCTGAAACCTCAAAGTCCACCTGCCGGTGACACACTTCCTCCAACAAGGCCACACCTCCTAATCCTTCTCAAGTAGTGCCACTTTCCAGTGACCAAGCTTTTAAATGTATGAGCCTATGGGGGCCATTTTTACTGAAGTCATAACAATGTGTTCACAAAGTTGTGCCATTATCACTGCTATTTCATTCCAAGTTGTTTTTATGACTTCGAAAGGATTCCCTGTTGCCAGTAGCAACCACTCCCCTTTCTCACTCCCACAGCCTCTGGCATCAATTATTTTACTTTCTGACTCTGTATTTGATTATTCGGAATGTTCCATTTAAACGCAATCATTCAATATGTGGCCTTTTGAAATCAGCTTATTTTATTTCTTGTGCTTTCAAGGTTTCTTTATCTTATAGAATAAAACAGAATTTCGGATTCTATTTTTTATCAGTGAATAATATTCTCAAATATGATGAGTATTTAGATTCCATTTTTGTTAATCCATCATTAATTGATGTACACTTGGGTTAATATTAGCCATCTTCAACTCCAAACCCTATCTCTGCATATGTGTGTGTGTGTGTGTGTGTGTGTGTGTGTATAGATAGATAGGTAGATAGATAGATAGATAGAGGGAGGGACACACACACACACACACACACACACAGAGAGAGAGAGAGAGAGAGAGAGAGAGAGAGAGAGAGAACTGTCTACACTTGGAACTGTTAGAACTTTTATTTCTGTACCAATGGGAATTTCTAAGAAATTTCCTCCTGTGTTGGGTAGTTTTACGACAACTTGATACAAAACTAGGAACACCTCAGAAAAGGGTACCCTAATTGAAAAAAATTTCCCTGTCAGATTAGCCTGTGGGCCTTTCTTTTTATTTTTCTTTTTAAACAAATGGTGTGGAAGGGCCCAGTGCACTGTGGGTAGTGCTATCCCTAGGCAGATAGTCCTGAAATGTATAAGAAATCAAACTGAGCAAGCACTGGGGAGCAATCCAGTGAGAAACATTCTTCCATGCTCTCTACTTCAGCTCCTGCTAGCATTCCCGCCTTGACTTCCCTCCAAGATGGACTGTGGACTGTAAGCTGAAATCAAGCCTTCTCAAGTTGATTTTTGTCAGGTTGTTTGTTACTGCAATAGAAACCTAACTAATGTACCCCCCACAAAGACAATCTAGCATCAGATGAGAAGATAATACAGATATCTCTGTTACAGTGACTGTATTATAGCAGATCTGTTGGGAATTTGTTCTTGTGGTAGCTTGGTCAGGTAGGAGAATAGTTATGATTGAAGCCTAGTGGAGGGATGGGAGGAAGAAGAGAGAAGGCCTGGTGGGGCCAGAAAGACTAAGAGGAGAGAATGCAGAACCCCACCTACGGAGATATTTTGGCTGAGGAGGGGTTGTGGGTTGAGGAGGGAGCCAGAAATAATATTAGGAACTCGAGACATGCAAATAAGTCAGAGGAAGGCAGGAAGGCAGCACAGGTGCATCATGATGCATGTTACTGCAGAGTGTGTACTACCTGGGTTTTGGTTCCTCTATCAGGCTTTAGCAGAGTTACGACTTGGGGCAGATGCCCAGTTTCTCTGAGTTGCTGGTTTTTCATCGTTAACCTTACCTAACCGCAGGTTGGCATGAGGTTGGAGTGAGGCAGGATGTCCAAAGCTTTCCTTTACTTATCTTCCCTGTTTCAGGTGGGTAGGCCTGAGAGACAGGGATGAGTGTGGACCTCCAGGTACTAGGTCGTCAGGTACGATGGGCAGAAGGAAGTCAGGCCTAAGCAGCTGGAAAAGTGGATCGGAGCCCAGGAAGTGCCAGGCTGGGACCCCGCAGACATGTCTTCCTGGGTGAAATGCTTCTTGACTTATGCTCTTCTGGAAGGTTTTGAACCATGTTTCTCACCAACTCAGGCCTGTCAATAAGTTCAAATGATGCTCTGGGTGCATTTGGCTAGTGGAGCCTGCCACTCCTCACTCTTCACCGCAGGCCGATGCAGCGACCTAGAGCAGCAGAGGCCTTAACCAGCTGCTTCCTTCCTTTCTCACTTGCTCTTTATATTTAAAGCTCTCCTTGAGTGACACACAGCCAGATGTTTGAGAAGTTGCTTTGCTAGTTCCCAGTTCCAAGTGATAGATGGTTAAAATCCGCGACCTCCGACCTCCGGGGGTCTTTGCTGGGACTTAGCTGCAGCTGTTTCAGTGCCATCCCGCGCACTGGGTACCCTGGAACTTCATCTCCTCCCCTGTCAGAGCTCGCCATTTGTCAGCCATGCAGAGACACTGCCAGCCCCAGAGACCACGAAAGCAGTGCGGGAGGGTGCATTTGACTCATCAGCACGGAGACAGACAGCCTCAGACACCGGACTGTGGTGCAGATGCTGTGCGGCCTGACCTGCTGGTGATCGATCAATCACCGCACTCACAAACGGAAGAGCTAAGGCCTGTGATAAGCAGGGGTGGCTAAGGTCTGTGATAAGGAGCCCAAGGCTACATGACAACCTGAAGAACTCTCTTCTAATCCTCAACTGGAATTTGTGGATGTTAAAGAGTGCTCTGAATTCATTTATTTAGCACACATTTGCTAAGAGCTTATTACCGCCCCCCACCGTGTGTGTGTGTGTGTGTGTGGCCAGAGGACAACCTCAGCCTTGACTGCTATTACTCAGGTAATTCTTACCTTAAATTTTGAGACAAGGTCGTCTCCTGTTAGCTTGGAGTTCACTAAGTAGGCCAGACCGCCTTGTTGACCTGCCTCCAGGCCGCCTTGTTGATCCTCCACTGAGCTTCCCAGCTCCAGGATTATCATTATGTACCATGATGCCCAGATTTTTTTTTTTTTTTCACATGGATTCTTGAGATTGAACTCAGGCCCACGTGCTTCTGAGGCAAGATCTTTACCGACTGAGCTATCTCCCCAGCACGCCACTTCCATTTGTCCTTCTATTTGTGTGTATGTCTAAGATGATAACAAGGGGGCAGCGCCATCTTATAGCTGACAAGTGTCAAGGCAGGAGAGACATACAGAGGTGAAATAGAGCTGGCCTGAAGGACTGGGTGGCATCCAAAGACACGATAGACATGAATGATCCAGGATGTCCTTGGTTCTGTTACAGACACAGGCAGATGAGGGAAAGACCAAAGCAAGGCTGCCCAGAGAGACCTCCTAGCGGTTTGCATATGGAATAGAAGTTTCAGAACTAACGATCCCTGCTAGGGAAACACAGTATGGTAGCTCTCTATTATTCAGCACAAGGTCTAAGCACTGTAATTGGTCCTTTCTTCTCTACCAGTCACCAAGCCCTGCTTTTCTGACTAAACCCTGACTGGTGCACACAATTAGTCTCAGGTCACAGTTAGTCTGTGCTCCACTGACTATCTTCAGTTCTGGAGACCGTGAAAGCCATGTAGGAGACTTCACATGACATGTTAACCATGTTAAACGGCATTTAAGAATATAACGCATTTGTGGAGGCCAGCCCCTATGCAGAGAGCACTGGGTCCTCTCTAACCCCTTAGGATGTATATAGTGTTACTTCCCCAGAAGTACGTCAGCATATTCTCTTCTCTTCTCCTGCTTTTGTCCCAGGTCACACAGACCAAATCCCAGGAGCATTAGCAGGGATGCTGAAGGGATTGGAGAATGTTAGAGACAGACAGGCCTTTCTCTTCCTTCTCCATTAGCGTGTGATGACTCCTGGATCTCTGCTGCCCATGAGGGACACTGGTACTCATCGTAGTGATTCACAGCACTGCTAGGAAGATTACAAGAGACATGCCCTGCCACAGCACACTGCCTGGCAGCTCACATGCTCGGTACCAGTACCTTTTGTTAATTTTGATTGAGTAAAATACACCAAATGCAAACCATTCATCTTAACCATTCAAGGGCATGGTTCTGTGGCCTTAGGTAGCTTTACATTGTTTCAGTACCCCATAACTATGTCTTCCCAGAACTTTCCATTTTCTCACATTGGAACTCTGTGCTTGTCAAACAACTCCTCGTTCCCTCCTCCTACCATACCAAGACTCTGTAATCCATCATTCTTTCTGTCCCTATGAGTTTACATGCTCTAGGGACATCATCATCATCATCACCATCACCACCACCAGCACCACTACCATCATCGTCATAATCACCATCACACCACCATGACCATCATCATCATACCACACCAGTCATCATCGTCATCATCATCGTCATCATCATCATCATCATCATCATCATAATCATCATCATCATTTGCAAATTATTTCTCCAGAGAACAAGGAGACTAAGTAGAGATGATGTTGCTGGACCTCTTGCCACTAAACAAAGTCATCCCCAGTCATGTGTGTGCCGTGACTCTAGCTTTTAGTCTGACACTGAGTGTCTTAGCATTTTATTGCTGTGAAGAGACATCATGACCAAGGCGACATTTAGTTGGGGTTGACTTACAGAGGTCTAGTCCATCATCACCATAGTGGAAAACATGGCAGTGTGTAGGCAGACTTAGTGCTGGAGGAGCCAAGAGCTCTTCATCTTGACTTGCAGACAACAGAAGACTGTATCACTAGGCGTAGCTTGAGCGTAGGAGACCTCAAAGCCCACCCCCACAGTGACACACTTCCTACAACAAGGCCACTCCTCTAAAAGTACCACCCCAATGGGCCAAGCATTCAAACACATGAGTCTATGGGGGCACAACCACTCTGGGCAACATCTTCCTTTGCATGAAGTGGATGGGTGGGTGTCTTAGAGTTTTACTGCTATGAACAGACACCATGACCAAAGCAACTCTTTTTTTTTTTTTTTTTTTTTTTTTTTTTTTTTTTTTTGGTTTTTTGAGACAGAAATGGTTTCTCTCTGTGTAGCCCTGGCTGCCGTGGAACTCACTCTGCAGACCAGGCTGGCCTTGAACTCAGAAATCCACCTGTTTCTGCCTCCCAAGTGCTGGGATTAAAGGCGTGCACCACTGCTGCTAGTCCAAAGCAACTCTTATAAGGACAGCATTTAATTGGGGCTGGCTTACAGGTTCAGAGGTTCAGTCCATTATCATCAAGGTGGGAAGCATGGCAATGTGCAGGCAGGCATGGCGCTGAAGGAACTGAGAGTTCTACATCTTCATCTGAAGGCTGCTAGCAGAATACTGGCCTCCAGGCAGCTAGGACTAGGGAATTAAAGCTTACCCCCACAGTGACACACCTACTCCAACAAGGCCACACCTCCTAATAGTGCCACCCTCTGGGTCAATTTTATCCAAACCATCACAGTAGGTATGTGGAGAAGATCAGTCTCTGTTAGAGGCCAGGAATACCAAGTTGCTGAGCTGCTGGAATGCTGATTTATTTTCCTTGGCTTCAAGGTAGAGTTTTTGAGTTAAGTATAGAGGCCTCGACTCTACTACATTTCACAGTTGGGTCACAGTTGGCTTTTCCTGGGGATGGGACAGTTCTGGAGAACAAGAGAGTTCTCTTGGGTTTTCAGTGGTGACATTCTTGGAACCAGAGGTGTGATACCAGGTTGGCATACTCTCATGAATGTGTTATGTCAGCAATACAAACATGCTTGTATCTGAAATGTCAGAATTAATTGACTGGCAGTGAGTTCACAAAGTCCTGCAGTTTCGACACCAGTGAGTTGTCAGGTACCCCTGCTTATCTCGATAATCTTGGCTGAAGCAAATGGTTTCTTTTCTTCCAATCTTAAACACTAATATTGACTCTCAGATCATTCATTGTACACCCCATAGCAAATACAAATACAACTCTCTATGTGTATATATGTATATACTTTATATGTACATTACAGAGAGACCACAGAGGGTTCAAGGGGCAAGGTGTTTTAAAGACACCCGAGAAATGAAGATCTGGGAAACTCATTTGAGAGGTTTGGTATTGAAAAGGTAAGGAATCCAAATTAGGCTGGAGAAACGGCTGCCGTGTGAGCCAGGCCACAGATTTGAGAGGCAAGCTGCAGAGATTGAGTCTAGCTATAGGCACAAAGAGGCAGGATTGGCGTCAGACTAAGGAAGGGACAGATGGATACATAATCGGTCTAGATGAGATGGACAGACAGTAGCGGAGTGGAGCATCTTAACAGCAGGGACTAGGCCAAGCTGAAACCCCTGGATTGGCAGAAATTCTTGCCTCGGTGTCGAAACCAGGTGGTCAGACCACAGGTTGGGAGTCATGGCCATTGCAATGCTATGTGTCCACCTCTTTGCCGAGACCAGCTAAGGAGTTACACCCTTTGCTTGGTCTGATGTGTCCCACAAGGTCTTAGGCCTAGTTTTCCTAGGATGGCTTTAATACACCCCTGCACACAAAGAGTCTGAATTCACACAATGAATTCATAGGCTGACACCTTCTCACTCCCAGGGATGAGTCCTCGTTCAGTCTGTGCTAGCGTGCTCTTGGTCACTTGTTTACCTAGGAGCGCAATCATCATCTACCTTCAAAATGGAGCCCAAGGATGCTTGTAAATTGGCGTCGCTCAGGGTAAGGCACAATCTGAAAAAACAAAACAAAACAGTATAACCTTGTAAACAATATGAATTAATGTAAATCAGGGCATATATTCAGCGGGCCCCTGGGGAAACCCACAGTGCCAGGCAGCATCGTTTGTGGCTTAAACTCTGCTCGTGGCTGTGGCTGTGGCTCTGGATCTATCTGTTGCACCTCTGGAACGAAGCCCTGCGTGTTTGGGTAGACGTCCTTGGGCTCTTCCCCACGCTGGGGCTGGTATTCCACAGAGCCGGGTGATTTAAATATTTATTGCTGCGCAACAAATGACCTCCAGAGTAAGCGGCATAAAAGCAGGAGCTTATTGTCATGCATTCGCTATAGGCTGTGAATCCTGGAAAGTTTTACCTGGACTTCTCGGGCCTCTGGGACTCTCAGGAGACTGCTGGGAAGGTATTGGCAAGGGCTGAGGGGATTTCAGAGCTAGACTTGGGCAACTGAGCTTATTTCTAAAGCCCCGCTCTTGGTTCCTGGCAGCCTCCAGTTCTCACTGTACAAACCCCTTGGCGGAGCGGTTTATGCCTCAGCAGCTGCCTTCCCTCAGAGATGCTTGGGGGCTAATCTCAGACCTGCTTTCTCACCTCCTTAGCCATTAGCTGTTGGGCACCCAAGCTAAGCCAGTGGGAGGGGATGACACAAGAGTGAATACCAGGACAGGGGATAACTAGAGGCCAACTTGGAAGCTGGATGCCCCACCCCAGACCCACACTCTGCAAGCTGAGGCTCCCACTCCTGCGTTATAATGCAGGCCATTGTTTGATTCTGGGAAGTAACTGGGAGGGTGGGGCATTGTCCTCAGAGCTCAGTATTACTTCACTGAATCCCCACATCCTGTTAGGTTGGTGAGGATCCTTCTCTTTCTGATTTAGAAAAGCAAAGGACAGAATACTGAATACCTGATAGCCTGTATTGTTCTTACAACAAGAGATTTTGCCGGTGACTTCTTATTTCTTCTTCACTTCATTAACTTTTATTTGGAAGTCCGGGTCCTCTGTGTGCAGTCATTCCACGGCCAGCTGTCTTCCCAGCCTGCTCGTTCCCAATGGGAGGAAGTTCTTATGGAACTCAGAGCTCTGTATTTCCTGGGCCTGCTGCCCTTAATCTGTTGACAGTTTAGGTTCACAACACCACCAGGCCAGGCCAGGCCAGGCCAGGCCAGGCCAGGCCAGGGGAAGGGGCTGGTTTCAGCTCTCAGAACAAATCAGATGAGTAGCTGACAAAGGCTGGAGATGGGGAGAGCAGGAAGACACAGAGCCAACCTCCGTCCTGATGCTGAAGGCTGTCAGTCAGTCAGTCCGTCTGTCCGTCTGTCCCCCCCCCCCACTTCCCAAGGTCATTTTCCATCTCTCCTTCCCAGAAGCAGCTCGTGACTCACATTAATTAACCCAGCATCAGTCTTTGTGTCTTCGGTTCCCTCTGATTCCTCCCACCCTTCCCCACCCACTGACTCTACGGGCTTTCAAGATCCTGTCATCAATTACCCTCCTGGCCTTGATCCTTAGAGTTTTAGGTACCGAGTCCTTGTGTGAGGACTCTGGTCCAGGCTGGGTTAGGCTGTAAATATTCATTGAATAGGTCTGAGATGCTCTGCCTTCAGCAGGCTTCTGGGTGGTATGGGTGTTGGTTGTGTGGCCTGTACTACTGGTAGGAGAGGCACTTTCTCTTTGGTCCTTATTTAGGTACAGGCAGGAGTCATCCTGTGCTTTCCTCAGACCCAGTTAGGTTCAGGCATGTGTGTGTGAATGTGTGTGTGTGTGTGTGTGTGTGTGTGTGTGTGTGTACATGTATGTACTTGCATGTAGAGGGCAGAATTAGGTGTTGAGTGTTGTTCCTAATCTTCTTCACTTTGGGTTTTCTGTTTCCCTCTGTCCCTGTCTTCCTAACCCTTGTCTTAGAGGTGCATCTCCACCTCCAGTTTTCACACGGGTGCTGGGGAATAAAACTCGGCTTTGCCAGCCGGGGCATCTCTCCAGTCCTACACTGACAGTTTGCTTGGAGGATGGGTTGAAGGTCACCTCAGAGAGTGACAACAATCCAAGGGAATGCGATTCCTAGTTGAGAAGTATTCCAGATGAAATAAACTGCATTTAGCTTCCTAGTGTCTTTATTTAATGACCAGGGAGAAAGAGGGACATGCAATTAGTTCTTTTTGTACTTTGAAGAACACTTAACAAGATTCCTCCTGGGATCAAGGACAAAGTATGCGGGGCTTGAAGTTGTACCAGGATATCTGAAGGGACTTTTTTTTTTTAATGGAGGAAGGGGCTCTTTTCACTGAACCTTTTCCATTTTAGAAAAGAGAGAATGGGTGAAGGAGAGGGAGAGGGAGAGAGGATTAAATCACATTTGTTTTCCTGTATGGCCACAGGTACCCAAACCCAGAATTCCTTTGCCTCTAGGTCTTGAGAGGAAGCCAGCTGGGGAGTTGGCGCCTGAGCTGCTCTAAGTTGTGTGAGGAGATCCCACCCCCCCTCCCCCAGAGCAAGTATGAACATTAGTGGAGCTCTGCTCTTCCCTGTGGAGTTGTAAGCCAACCTCTGACTCCCGGGCCCCAGACAACATTCCCTTTCACCCACTTTCTTTGTTCTCCAGCAGTTTGGTGTGTGCTCGCTGTCCACGTGTGAGCAGCTCTTGATGACTGGATTTGCTTACACCATTTCTTCCTCAACACCAAGAGAGAACAGAGGCTCTCTGTGAGCTGTGGGAGTGGGGACAGCAGGGGATGTGACAATGTCACTTTAAGAAGGGACACTAAGGTTACCCAGAGATTGTGACCCAGTGTCAGGTGGTCCTTTTCTCTTATAATAGTGTGTATGTGTATGTGCATGTTCATATGTATATGATATGTACGCCTGCATATCTGTATATCTACATACCTGCATATATATATGCATGTGTGTCTTCAATGCTTTCAGTTAAAATGCAGGCTTTAAGTCTAAAGACCACTGTAATAATTACTCAAATGCATAGATTCTGGCCTTTTGTATCCTCAAATAGGAATCTTTCTACATCTGTCCTTTGGATCAGATTTTTACTTCTGACCATGCAGCCAATACAGACTTCATAGCATGCTGTGTGATCACTAGCGCCCTAACAAGCAGGAGTTCCCTAGATGTTTTCTTTGGGTGTAAGATATTAAACTAGCACAAAACTTTGAACGCCCTTCTTCTGAATGTATCCATTGTGTGTTGCGTGCACCTGTGTGTGCTGATGTGCCTGTGTGCCTGTGTGCCTGTGTGTGTGTGTGTGTGTGTGTGTGTGTGTGTGTGTGCGCACACACACATGGAATGCTGAGGTCAACCTCTAGTGCCATTTTTCAGGAGTTTTCCACCTTTATTTTCAGACTGGGTCTTTCACTGGCACAGGGTTAGCTCAAGGATCTGCTTTTCTCCTAACCAAGGGGTTACAAGCAGCTGCCATGAGATCCAACTTTTAAATGTGGGTTCTGGAAATTGAACTGAGGTCCCCAGGCTTGCATGACAAGTGCTTTGCCAACAAAGCTGTCTTTCTAGCTCTGCGAATACAGGTTTCAATTAGAACTATACAGAGCTAATAAATTTTCATTAAAAAGGTATTTTCTTTTTTGGAGTAAAGTTCTTTTAGCTTGGATCAATTTGTTGTAGAACACCTAGAAAATTTTAATTTCTATAAAGAATGTGATTTTCCCAAACAACTATTTAGAACTAAATATCTGATCCAAAAGACAGATGTAGAAAGATGCTTACTTGAGCTACAGGATAAAAGTCTAAGAAAGATGCATATAATTTTATTTTCGGTGACTGAAATAATATTTTAAACATCATAAGAGTTTATCACTCAAACAAAAACCTAACAAGAGATATGTTGGTAAACACAAAGGGAAGTGCTTTGTAGTAGATTTATTTAAGGTGTTCATATGTTATAAATTATTATGCAATGATGCATGCAAATATCTTACTTTACAGAATAGATACTATCTTTGCCAGCGTCACCCTTTCTTGAATCTTTTGTGTAAAATGAGGATATGTGCTGTCTTTTCTGTTCTCAGTAAGAAATCCACAGCTAAAATATACTTCTCCTCATGACTCTCCTACTAAATCTTGTCATTGTATTTGCCTTCATGTCAAGACCGGCGTCCTCTGACTGACAGTGCGACCCCACACACCCTGACATCCTTTTCTCTAGAGTTTCTGAATGTCAGTAATACTACACTGTGGCCAGACACCTTCCTTGTTTCCAGGCCTCTCCTCCTTGCACTCTTTTCTGTCTCAGTAGCCTCATCTTGTCATTTTTTATTTTCCCAGACTGAGAACTTTCTGTTTCTAAACTTAAGGCTGTTCTTTTCCACACTGGCATTTCCAGTTTCAGGCCTTCTGGGGGGCCTCTAGTCTATATACCACTACCTGGGTTTGAGCCATTATGCTGATTGGCTGAGGCAAACTGCGACTGATTGCTGGAGGGATTGATTTCCGGAGATGATAGAACATCTGGATGCATGGTGAAGGGAGGATTAAGACAGAGGTGGCACTGGCTTTTGCACCTGGTGCAGTTTCCTGTTGAATTTAGGGTTGCTCTTAAGTCAAACAGACCTACACCGCCAGAAACGATAAGAGAGAGGATGGCCTTGCCTGGCTCACCATGTCACAGTGACTTTAGTCCCTCCCAGCAGTGAACTCATGGTAGGAGGAGCATGGGCCAATTACTTGTTTATACCCTAGCAAAGAAACAAAGGAAGCAAACTGGAATGACGTTCTAAGGCCCATCCCTCGTGGACTATTTCCCTTAGCCAGGGTGCCACAGCCTTCGAATAGTACCATAAACTGGGGCCAGTCAATCAAGACATGAGTCTGTGGTGGACATGCAGATGCAAAATCATAACAGCTGCCTGGGCTGGAGACACTGCTGCTCAATTCTCTTTAAGCATGTTCTGCACGTGAAAGCAGGGCCAGAAGCCCTCTTGGGTTACTTTGGATAACTCTGTTTTACTCTATTCTGTACAATTACCAGTTGTCTTAGTCAGGGTTTCTATTCCTGCACAAACATCATGACCAAGAAGCAAATTGGGGAGGAAAGGGTTTATTTGGCTTACATTTCCATACTGCAGTTGATCACCAAAGGATGCAGGACTGGAACTCAAGCAGGTCAGAAAGCAGGAGCTGATGCAGAAGCCATGGAGGGATGTTCTTTACTGGCTTGCTTCCACTGGCTTGCTCAGCCTGCTCTCTTATAGAACCAAGACTACCAGCCCAGAGATGGCACCACCCACAAGGGGCCCTCCCCCCTTGATCACTAATTGAGAAAATACCTTACAGCTGGATCTCATGTAGGCATTTCCTCAACTAAAGCTCCTTTCTCTGTGATAACTCCCGCTGTGTCAAGTTGACACAAAATTAGCCAGTACACCAGTATTGCAGGTAGATTCAGGCATTCTGTTCATAACCGAAAGAAATTAAAAATGGAAGCCATTAAGGCAAAAAGAAAACAAACAAACCACCACCAACAACAAAAAAACCCAAGAAACAAGAAACAAAACCTCAAATGTATCAATGAACAATTTGAATAACCAGCTTGCAAGATTGTAAACATGGCTTCAACGTGGCCTCCAGAAAAACTGGGTCCCCACAGATGGAAGCCGCCAGTCTTTTTCTCCCTCACTAATCTCTTCTTGGTTTCTGCACATTTATCTTCTCCACTGTAGATAGCCTTCATCCACATGCCTGGATATTCCCTGAAAGATACTGAGTCTTATTGCAGTTGGGAGGGTTCTGAGGAAGATGTCAGCTTGGCCCACCTTGAATCACATGCCTATCCTACTCTATTCAATTACAGTGTGGGGGGAGACGAGGCCACAAAGCCCATGCCGTGTGCCATGTTGATGGGGGTGGTGGGAAGTACCTGGCAGGAGGGGATTCTGGGAAACAACCACATGGGGGTCCAACAGCACTGACGCAGTGACATGGTAGAGATGCTCACTCCAGGCATAGCAACCCTCGTATTTGGGAGCAGGATGACCCGTGATAGAGTGTTGGGGTCTCTCACCTCCACTAACCACTCTCCCTCTAAACATATTGTGCCCCCTGCAGACGCACAGGATTGCTATTAAGAAGACCTCCCCAGATCTTCCAGAATGCAGACCGCCCTATGTCATCGTCATCACCGCCCACTGTCGCCGCCCACTGTCGCTCGGACCAACCACTAACGTCGTCTCCGCCCACTCGCTTGAACCCGCCTTCCAGATACATCTCCGCTCATGATTGGACCGCGCAGCAGACAGAGAGAGACACAGAGAGACAGAGAGAATTTCTCAAGGGGACACACGGGCGGGCTTAGAATCCTTCCTTGTCCGATTAATAAAAATCATGCTCTGATCAGCGCAAACCGACAGGGCATTCATTTTCCTTTGCAGCCTATCCTATTTTAGGATGTTTAGCTCTTCAGTATGAACCCAGTCCAAAGTGTTTTCTGCCCACGCAGAGACACACAATAGAGGACACCCTCTTTCTATGCCACAGCATTTTTATTAAGAACATCTTTGGGGAGGGAGGGAGCTGATAATTGTTGGACTAGCCTATGACACTGAAAACTGTCACGTGTTCCCACTTTGCTAACCCTGGTACCTCCAGCTCTAGAGAGTCAACTTTGATCTCAGCTGCCGAACAATGCTGACGTTCCAACTCCTCATCTTGGCCTCAAGGGTTTGCTGAGTCAGTTCATCTGCCAGAGGCAGAAAAGTGAAGTCACCACCAAGGTCAGCAGGTCCCCCCACCCCCGGGGAACCTAAAGCTGTAGATGGAAGCTTTCTGGGAGAATCGGAAGAAAGAGTGTGACCCCACCGGTTCTTTTAGAAGAAGACAGGAACTCATCTATACAGGTCAGTGGCTTGGTGGGGAGACTTGCCTAAGATGCTCAGCACTGGAGAGCTCTTTTCCAGCACCAGGGGAACCCAGGTCTGTGAACTGTACTTTCCTGAAGCGGGTAGAGAGTGTGCGGAAGAAGATGAAGCAGAGAGCATGGAAGGCCACGCCCAGGACCCAGCAACCATGTCCTCTGCTCTATTTCTGCCTGCCCGCCCTCCCTTCTGCAGGTTGCTCCAAGTTCTCCAGCTGCTAGCCATTGCCTTTGCTACCAGAGGCTTGCATTCCATTTAGGATCCCTGCCCACTAAGCCTTTTGCTCTGTGTGCTGGGCTCTCCCGGGATCCATTGGGCTTTCTTTTGAGCAATTTCTTTTTGTTGCTATCCAGAGAGTGATCCATCCCAGAGATGCCAGGCTCTGCATCCCTTCTTGGCACCAGGCTCCAAATTCAACAGGTCAGCCCCCTTCAGGGTGGGGCTTTTATCTCCATTTATCCCAGACAGAGCTCTGTAGGTTTTAATGCAGACCTTATTAGCATGGTCTGTTTTCTTCTCCCTGTACAGGGTCTGATTCCTCTTCAAACCTGTAACAACAAGCAGAGTCTGTTGCAAAGGCAGTTCAGACACATTTATCCTGTGATTGGGTGGAACACTCACTCACATGCCTGGTTGGGGAGCACTCCTCACCTGTCTGACTGAGGTCTGAACCTGGTTTTTCTCTGTCCTTTCTTTGGATGCAGATGTGGCCTAACCATACCCTTCCCTGGCCTCTTTTGATGTCTGTTTTCCTTCTATCCAGCCTGAGAGAGAAGGGAGTGGAAGTAAGGATGGTGTGCAGAGAGAGAGGCAGAGAGAGAAATGCTCACAGAGAATCTGAGAGTGTAATGGTTAAGAGTATGGCTCCTAAACTCAGACTAGTTTTTGTTTGTTTGCTTTTCTTGTTGAATCTCTGAGATAGGCTCAGACTGGCCTGGATCTCACTAAGTAGCCCAGGCTGTCTCACAGTCAGGACAATCTCCAGCCTCATCCTTCTGAGTTCTAGGGTTACGAAGCCGAACCATGATGTCTAGCTATCTGCTAAAGTCCTGGCACTTTGGGTCTTCCGTGTGGCTGTATCAATTACTTTTACTGCTCTGTGTCTCTCTTCCTCATCCATTAAGAGGGGTACTGGCAGGATCGTCCTCTTGAGGCTGAGGAGGAAATGTGTTGGCATGCGTACTCACCTTACAGTGCTTTGAGCAGCATGTGGTACAGGGCAGGCATCCTAGAAATGCTTGTTCTTGTTATTTATCGATCGCTACCTTCAAACTGATGCCCGAAATGTCCCATGTTCCCTTCTGTGTTCCTGGTCCAAACTCAGACATACATGGGGTCAGTTTTCTCAGGGCCCACCAGAAAAAGGTTGCTAATTGTTGGAGACGGACAGCGTACTTCTGATTGGTAATTGTGTGTTTAACCCAGAAACTAGCAGTCTTGTTCCTTGGCAGATATTAACCTCCCCTCACCTACATCCAGGTTTTCCTTAGTCTGAATTGCCCTTTTGATGGTCAGTGGATATGGCTATAAACGAAGAAGGTGTGTGTGTATGTGTGTGTGTGTGTGTGTGTGTGTGTGTGTGTGTGTGTGTTTTGTTTTGTTTGTTTGAGATAGGATCTCTCTACATATCCCTGGCTTTGTAGTGTAGGCTGGCCTCAAACTCACAAAGATCTGCCTCTGCCTTCAGAGTGCTGGGATTAACCTTGTGAGCCACCAAGCCTAACTAGGTCTTTCTTTATAAGGTCTAGTTTGCTGGGCAAAGAGTTGGCAGACTTTCTTTGCAATGGCCAGATACCATATGGGTTACACTTTGCAGCCTGCTCTAGACTATCATTTGCCTTCTTCGATCTCTTCCTTCTCCTCCTCTTCTTTCTCTTCTTTATGCTTTTAGAATCCTTTAAAAATAGGAAAAACTAGCAGGGCGATGGTGGCTCATGCCTTTAATCCCAGCACTCGGGAGGCAGAGGCAGGCAGATTTCTAAGTTCGAGGCCAGTCTGGTCTACAGAGTGAGTTCCAGAACAGCTAGGGCTACACAGAGAAACCCTGTCTCAAAAAAACAAAACAAAACAAAACAAAAAAAGACAAGACAAGACAAGGAAAACTACAAGAGACATGAAAGGTCTGAGAGGAGCAAGTTAGGGAGAGGGTTTCCCGATGGGTGGAGAAGGGGTAAGGGGAAGAATGGGGTGAGTGTGATTAAAAGAAAAACAAACCAAAGCAAAAGCGGAAACTGTTTATACAAGTGTGAACATGTCAAAGAAACTAAGAAGTATTTTTATAATATGAAAACCCACCTAAGCTTGAGGAATTTAACTAAAATGGCCACAAGGTCTGTTTGGCTCTCAGGCTGTAATTTGTTGGATTCCTACAAAAAGCACTCCAGTGGTGCGAGAAGAGAGCTCTCTTGTCATCTCTGTGGTCTAGCTGCCAGCCCTGCACATGATAGATAGATCCCCTTTCAGTAAGTGGAGTGATGGGTCCCTGGCTTAGAGTTTGAAAGACCGATACCTATGTAAATTCTACTGTGAGCAGAAAATCCCTAGGGCTTAGTACATTTTTCTTTGCTCCGTCTTCAGAGCCCGTCTTTAGCCCAGGGAACAGGTTTCTTTCTGAGAGTTTGCCTTAGACTCAGGCCCTATATGCAGTTCCCATCCCCTTCTCTAGATGGACAGTCTTAGATTTACAACCAAGCTCTGCCAGAGATGTGCTGGTAAATACCAACCAACCAGTATTCAGACAACTTAGTAAATGGTCTCTGATTTATAGCCATTTCCAGTTTTCATGGCGTAAATACTTTGCCATGACCTACTTCGAGCCATGAACCTGGAGATGGGAAGAGGCACACTCCCACGTTCCTAAGGACTGCAGACCTCCTGGAAGAAAGCATGAAAGAAAGCTCACTTCCCACCACCTCTGTCTCAGGATGAGGTACTTCTCTGGTGGGGTGGGTGGGTGCCATTAGCTTCCTCTCTCAGACTTCCCGGATGTTAGCTAAGCCCTTGCTTGCTTTGATCCCCAGCCCCTGACTCTCATCTGACCCAGCAGGCTCCCTGGACTCCTTGCAGGACAGACCCACCCTAGATGCCTGGCTCTTAGATATTCTGAGCTCTGAGAAGAATAGATACATTACCTCCTGCAGGGGCTTTAAGGTGTGACCTGCTTGGCCACCCTCCTCTAGTTCTTGCAGAGAGCTTCTTGGGGACTGTTCTGCTTGTTGGGAACTTAGTTCCTGCCTCAGTTTCTCTTTCACTGTCCTTTACTCCTGTCTAGTTGGTGCCACTTTTCTAAGCCTGTATAGAATATTCACTTCTCTGATTCACACTGTGTGTCTGCCTCTGTCTCGTCACTGGGGTCACATGCGAAACACATAAAAGAGTCTGTGCCCTCGAGGGGATTTTAAGACTGAAGAAACCATCTAAACCACAGACAAAGTAAACAAGAACTATATTACGTAAGAAGAATTACATAATGGAAACAGTGAGCAGGGGCTAGGCTTTCTAGAGTTCTGAAGTTCCATGAACCTGGACTTCAACTCATAGCCTCAACCGCTAGGCACAACATCTATGTAACATCAACACTTGGTTATACAGATATGCAGCTTGAGCTCAGCTATGAACTTTCTTAATGCCATGATACTTACAGAAGGGTCAATACCAGTAACCGAGTGATGGGACATATTGTGGTTCTGTCCCTGATCTTTGGGGTAGGAAATGTGAACTGACTCTTGGCTTCATGGCCAACTGGGGCACCTACAGAGATCTGTGGTTTATCTCCTCTAGACCACACGGGTCTTGGGAGCAGAGACTGATTGGTCCTATTCCCTGCTAGAGCCCATTGCCTATGTCTCACACTACACTAGATGGTACATGGCAGGTATCACGTTAATACAGCCCTTGCTAAGTAAGCGAGTTCAAAGCTGTGTCTTTGGTTCGCTTTTTAATTCTGTTATTGCAGGAACATTACTTAGTCTTTCAAGTGTTCAATTTCTCATGTATAAAACTGGCATGCTAATCATGGTAATACTTGCTTCTAGAGTTGCTGTGCGGGTAAAATTGCAATAATCTGTAAGCATGTAGAGACCTTGGCACAGTGCCTAGAGTACATCGTGTGCTCATTCAATTTTTTCTAGCAGTGGTCCCTGTGGTCTTACAGGTCAGTATGCAGAATCATGTGTTCTCCATCCCAAAGAGACTCTTCCTTCTCCTCTTGCCCCTTCCTCCTTTCCTCCCTCCTTCTATATGTCCTCTATCTCTCTCCCCTCCCCCCTCCCTTCTGTCCTTCTTTCCTTTCGTTTGTTCCTTCTTTAAAGTATGTGTGTATGTATGCGTGTGTCTATGTGTACACAAATTTACGTGTGTGTGTGTGTGTGTGTGTGTGTGTGTGTGTGTGTAGGTCAGAGAACAACCTTAAGTGTGATCCTCACAAGCACCATGCATTTCCTTTGAGACAGAGTCTTTTGGTAGATTTGAGTTCATCAATTAGAATGAGCTGGCTGGCCAGCAAGGGCCAACATTCCAAGTGTCTCTGCTTCCTCCGCATTGGAATTACAGGTGTGTACCATCACTGTGGGTCCTGGGCATTGTCCTTAGGCCCTCGTGCTTGTGAGGTGAGCAGGCTACCAACGGAGCTATGTTCTGAGCTCGCTATTATGGAACTGGTCCCTGTTTGCTTACTGACTTAGTCCTATCAACCAAGCCCATGGTGTTGTAACGTCTGAGGGTGTGAGTGGGAGTGTGCAGCTGGTAGAGGGCACGGAAAGTGGGATTTGAAAGGGGCCTGAGCCAGTAGAGTGAGCCCAGGTACTAGGACAGAGAGCATCTCTAGGGTCCCACAGCTAGGGCAGAGGCAGCTGGGTTAATAGCCAGGTTCTGGAAGTGACATGAGCACCCATACCATAACGTGGACCAAGTGGTAAATGCAGCGGTAGCCAAGATTCAGAAACATTTCTGTGACTAGTTGTCCCTGGAGGGTGGGCTGTGTCTCACATTGCTGCTTCTCTCTCATCTCCAAGTCCATTTTTCCGCCATGCTTCAAAAGCGAAGCACCTAGAGGCTCCTCTCTGTGCCTCAAGAGCAGGCTGGCTCTCTTGTCCCCTGAGTGCTGAGCCAAGCTGAGGGGCTGCTGG
>NC_034595.1:7427795-7434735 GCF_900095145.1 Mus pahari | reverse complement strand
CCCCCCCACCCCCACCCTGCTGAAGTCAGCTTTTGTCTTGACTCTTTCTTCACAGCCTGGGCTCAGGCAGAGAGGCTTCTCATCCCGAATTCCCAGCATTCTCTGGAGCTGAATCTCTTCCTTCTTTGATTGCCCTTCCATCTGGTCTTCCCTGTCTGGCTTCCACAAAGCACTCAGTATGGCCGAGAAGAGAAACCTCTGCTTTTCTCCACTGATGTGACAAGTGTCGCTCGCTAACACAGGGGTATAACTGTCATTTTGTCGTTCACAGTGAGTGTAGACTAGTCCCCTACTTAATACAGTGACACAGAAGGTACCCTCCCTGATCAAGCAAGCCCAGGAGGTAGAAACTCCTCTTTACCAAGTCCTTGGATGGAAGCAGATGTTTTATGAAAGTCAGAGCCATCAAGATAGTTTCTAGCATTTATTTTGGACCTGGTGACGAGGGAGACAGCATGGCTGTGCAGAAAAGATAATGACCCTCATCAGCATCTCTGATTATTTCATGAGAATCAGCTCCTTCAAATGGCTTTCTTTTTCTAAAGGGTAAGAACACTTAAGGCTTTAGAGACACAGCACCATGTTGTTTTCCAAAAAGGGCTGTCCCACCCACGGCTGTCCCACCCACTGCTGTCCCACCCACTGCTGTCCCACCCACTGCTGTCCCACCCACTGCCTTTGACTGCACCCATTTTTTTTTTATGCCTGCATAGTTTACAAAGTTTATATATATACATACATATATGTGTATATACATATATATACATAAATATATACACACACACATACATGTGTGTGTGTATATATATATATATATATATATATATATATATAATTTGTCAGTTTTCAATTAATGGGTAGGTTGAGTATAAATATTCAACCTATCAGAATAATGCAATATCAGATTTGAAGGACTATTAACTAACTTTTTGTTGTTGACTTTTGCCATTTTTTAAAGTCTCTCTCTCTCTCTCTCTCGTGAGTGTGTGTGTGTGTGTGTGTGTGTGTTTCTCAGAAAGAGTCTCATGTAGCTACATTTGGCTTTTTATTTGCTGTGTAGTAAAATTTCAATACATGACATAACAGCATGAATGATTTTCAACGGCACTCATTGTAAATGAAAAAAGACAGACTAATTTGTATACTATATGACTATACTATAAAATATAAAAATGTATGTTTTTTGTGTGTAGATTTGTAATTTGGACACTAAATACAGTTGCTTACCTACAGATACAAGCGGAATATAAATGACTGTGTGATTTCCTTAAGCCCCCTATATACACCTCTGACGTAGTCAAACCCTCTGCCAGCCCATAGCACCTAGAAATGGTGGACTTCTCCTGTGCCACTACAGCTTTTCCTTCCAAGAACAGTATGTCTTTAACAGAGCAAACAAAATTTAAAACCCAACTTAAGGTTTGTTTTTCATGTGTTTTCGTTGTATTAAAAACGTTTCGCATAGTTCAGAGTCATAAATCTTTTCCCCTTTGTCTTTCTTATCTAGGAGCTTTGCAATTTCACTTTTTTCCTTAGAGTATAAAGGGCATTTTTAAAAATTTTGTATAAAGAGTAAAAGTCATAGGTCAAAGTTCACTTTTAAAAAATGTGCATTTTCATTTGTCAGAAGCTCTGTTTTCTTCCTGCCTTTGCACCCTTGTCAGAGTCATTTGCACATGAGTGGAGATCTGTTCTGTTCCTCTCTCTCCTCTATACCCAGTGTTACATGGTATTGATTTCATTTTTGCCTATGAAAGCATGGCAAATGGAGTCATATAGTATATAAATTAGTCTGTCTTTTTCATTTAGAATGAGTGCCATTGAGAATCACTCATGTCGTTATGCGTTTCAGACTCTGGCTCGTTTTTATTGTTCAGTATTGTCTCCATGGTATGGATTATCAGGGTTCATTTACGCAGCCATTTTAGCACCAACTCAAAGTTGGTTTGGCTATTTTTCTTACTTTTTCCTTTTTCAGAATAGGCTTGTAAATACCCATGAGACTTGCTCTCTTGATAATGTTGGGATGTCTATAAATCTACAGACCAGTCTGGGGAGAACTGTTATATTATTAATATTTTCTTCCAATATTTGAACATGGCATACTCATTTGCCTACTTCTTTCACCAACATCTTAGACCTTTCAGCTTCTTCTTTTTTTTTTAAGATTTATTTATTTATTTTATGTATGAGTAAACTGTAACTGTCTTCAGACACCAGAAGAGTGCATCAGATTCCATTACAGATGGTTGTGAGCCACCATGTGGTTGCTGGGAATTAAACTCAAGACCTCTGAATGAACAGTCGGTGCTCTTAACCACTGAACCATCTCTCCAGTCCTGACATTTTAGTTTCTACTTTAGCCTTTCATGGTTTAGAACTGTCAGTTGTCTTGTTTCGTTTTAAATTTTAGTTTCAAGCTGTTCATCAGTAGCACAAGGAAATGGTTGAATCTTTGGTTAGTGGCCTGATTCCCATGTTTCCCTCTTAGAAGCTGCCTTCCATGTCAGGATGTCCTGCTGTCCACACGGAGACTGGAGGCCATGTGGCAGAAAACTGATGTGTCCCAGCTGAGAGACAGGACCAACTGCCAGACGTTGGAATGAAGCCTCCTTCATATCGTAGCCCAAACTGAGCTCTCAACAAAATGCAGCCATGAGAGTGAGCCTAGGCACCATCATGTGGAGCTGAAGATATGACTATACAAGCCCAGAGAAGCCACACACTGTGAAATAATACACCTATGCTGTTTCAACCTATTGAGTTTTGGGGCAATTTGCTATAAACAGACAACTGGTATACAGCTAAACAACTGCTAAGTAGCCCCACTCTTGGCTCCATGTCAATGAGTGCTGTGCCTTGATATTGCTTCCAGAGTCCAATAAACACTAGCCAGACGTGGGCCTGTGTTCCCAGGGCTAACAGCCATTCTCCCCCACTTCCTCCATAGTGGTGTGATCCACATAGCTTGCCTCTCTGGGTGAATCTGTGCTTGGCAGTGTGTGCTGGCCCCTTGCCGTGGGCTCACTTGCCTGTCTGCCTGACTCTTGAGCCTCCAGCAAACCCCCTTTCTCGCCCTGATTGAAAGCCCCAGGAATGGCCATTTGGTGTCCCCTTCCTGACGCCCTGAAATGAGATTCTGTCTCCTGCAGGGGCCACTTTGCACTGCTGCACAATGGTAAGTATTCCTCAGGCCTGAAACCCCAATAGAGTTCCTGAACTGCGGCTGTTTAGAGCTCCACAGGCTTAGAACCTGGGAAAATAGGCTTAGATTTTACCTGTTTGATAAATAACCTGGAAGTCCTGGGGCTTCACATCAATTAGTTTTCAAAAAAATGTTTTTATTAGTTGTGCAATCTGGCATGCCTTTCTACATTTCTTTTTCTTCACTAGTAAAATAGGGTAATTCTGGGTCAGGTGACACCCGAGCATTGCTGAGCAACCTGGCCAGCCCATGCAAACTGCTTCAGAGTAGCTGCTCCGTGGATGCCGACACTCAGAGATGGACAGTGCCTTTAGGCAGGATTCAGTTCACCACTCCCATTTACTAGTGCTGGGAAACAAAGTCCAGAGACGCTGAGTGACTTGCCCCAAATCACACAGCACATTACTAGTTGGACCAGGTCTAAAAGGTTAATCTTCCAGCCTTTAATCTTATGCTTGTCTCTCAGCAATACAACTGCTGCGTTTAGAAGGTATTGGAGAAAAAAGAGGAAAAGAATATCATCTATGAAGTATGTTTTTCTCCCTGTCTCTCTGTCATTGTCGCTCTGTCTCTCTCCCTCTCCTTTCCCCCCCTCGCTTTAACATCTCCCCTTAATTGATGATGATGTTAGGTCTCAGTGACATTAAGCTCTTGTCACAATTTCCTGGGCTATAGAACATGAGCTTCAACTCAGGCCTGTCTAGATTGCAGACCAGCCTATCCCACAGCCCGTGCCCCTCCGCCACGTCACGCCTTTCCTGGGTCAGGCCTGGGAGCCTGAGAAGCAGAAGAAAGCAGTGTTTCTGTAGTGCCTGGCACCTCGAAGGCTGTTCCTCCATCGCCCTCCAAGGCATTGGCTATTGTGCAAGCAGGAACCTTTCATCCCTCCGTCTACACACACAATCCTTTTAGCTGAAAGCAAAAGGCCAGAGCTTAACTGGAATTCTGCAAAACTGGCATGGAGGGGCCTGGCGTGGGGTGTGGGCAGTCACCCTAAACGTGATATGCACAGAGAGTGGGGCCCACGGTGGTTAGCTCCCTGTTCAGCAGTGCCCAGCCAGGCCTCTCCATCTAAACCGAGCCCCTAATCATTTTCCTGGCATTTGCTCAGTAGGATTTAATTTTCTAGTAATAAAAACTCATTCATTATGGGAGCAAACCCCCAGTCCCTGCCACCCCAGCTTTGTGAGCACTTCACCACCTGTCCTTCCCTCTTGTGTTTGTGCTTGGGGCACAGCCAGGTTGTTTTGTGCCCACTGTCAAATTTTGGAGGCTCCGAGTGGCCAGAGAACTGCGCTCACATTGACTGCAGTGGCTCTTGGCTCGTTCCTGGCAGCTTCCCATCTCATGCCCCGAGAGTGCTGTTCCCACAGGCTTGACCCACACCTGGAGGTGGTGGCGTGGGAAACCTGAAGCACGAGAGTCGCCTAGAGTCTCCTACCTAAACACATGATGGCTAGCATCTGGTTCCCTCACACCTCTGCAGAGTGGGTCACAATGCTTGCACGGGATCACATGCGTACACATGTGTGCGTGCATGCGTGCCTGTGTGTGGTGTGTACATGTGTGTATGCAGATGTGCCTGCCCCTGGGTGCACATGTCAAGGTCAAGGTTGTGTCTTCCTCCTTTGAGTCTCTTTCCCCATTGCTGAGCACCTCATCCATTCGTTCGTTCTTTTGTTCGTTCGTTCGTTCGTTCGTTCGTTTCTTTATTTTTAAGACAGGGTCTCTCAGTGAACTCACTGACTGGTTACCCTGGCTGGCCTGAAACCCCTCAGTATTGAATAGTCTCCTGCCCCCACCATGCTCTGAGTGCATAGATGTGCGCTGCTCTGCCTCACTCCTTATCTGGCTGCAGTTGCAGGGAATCCATATTCATGCTTGTGTGGCGAGCACCTTTCCCAGGGAGCCTCCTCCCCAGGTCCTCAGGGGTGCTCTTCCTAAGCTGTGTTTAGATCCTCCCACGGCCCTCTTTCCTTTCTGTTTTGGGGGGTGGGTGGGGAGAAAATATAACATGAAAAGAATAAAACTGAAACTCCGCAGGCTCTTCACCACCACAGCCAATAATAACAAACCGACTCTGCATAAACATATATATTTAACATTTTTTTGAGGCCCTTTCAGTTCTTATTTCCCTTCCAGGACTCGCTGTTTGACAACTCCCACCGTGCACAGCACATTATTTATACAGAGCTCGCCTTTGAAACACATCACACACTTCCACACTTCGGAGACTTTGGGCTTTCTGTTGTTCTCCCTCCGTGAAGTGCCCTCTAAACCCTGCTGTGGATACTCCGAGCTCTGACGAAGGTCAGGTGTTCCTCTCTGCTTTCTTTCCCACTCGGGGAGCTACTTACTACTTGAAGCTGTGCAAGGACAACTCCCATTTTAAAAAAGCTAGTCCCCATGCACTCATGCCTCTCCCCCACCAGCAGCCCACTCACTACCCGTTTTGGGATCCATGAGTCCACTGCCCTCCTATCCAACCTATCAGGGGCCACTTCTCTTTTCCTGGAAACGAGTGGGCCGAGTGGGCCTCAAAAGGATTTGCTGCACAGGCGGGGCTGGGGTATCCCCCCCCCCCGGACTCAGGGCACTGCAGGATGATTCAGAATAGCCTGTGAGTTAGCTTGTGTGCAGACGTTCCAGATTGCTAAGGAGACCCCTGTTGTTTACCGGGCTCCACCTTGCCTGGCAAGAGCCAGCCTTCGGCCTCAAGAAGAACTAGAGCGCCAGAGCGCTGAGCAGGCAGGCCTCCACCAACTGTATACTTTTGTTCCTTGCGTGAATGCAGGAGCCTGGTGGTGGATCTCATGTGGTGCATGTCTGAGGCTCTTCTGAAGATACATGGGCCAGACAGAAGTCCAGGCTTAACGGGAGTGGGCTGCAGGAAAAGAGAAAGAGTCCTAAGTCCCCAGCCTCTCCTTCATGCCAGGCTTTCTGTCATAGCTCCACAGGAGGGGAGTGGGGTTCTTTGCTCTTTGGCACACGCTCACCCACATTTTTAATTAATGGGGCTATTTACTCATTCCTGTTGTATAGTCATCGCTCACCCCTACTTTCTCGCTGTTCAGTATAACTTGTATGTCACAATTTTCTACACCCTTCCTCTTGACCTTCCCTTTACTCCCAGGCTAGGAAAACCCCGAGATGAGATCCAAGGGAGGAGGTGTTCCCTGGCCACTGCAGCTAATCGGAGCTGACCTGACTGGCAGCAGATGCCAATGCCAGGTGCTTTCCAGAGCCTTGGTTCACTTTTGAATGATCTTGGTAACAAGCGGGGGCTTCTAGCCTTGCTGATAACACATCTGTTTCCTCAAGCTCCTAACACACAGAACAGTTGATGTGATTGGAAGAGAGCAGCTAACGGTGTTCCAATCACATGGGGTCTACACTCATCTACAGTAACAGTAATGTGCAGCCAATAGTGCCTGAACTCACACGGCATCTACCCCTGTTCCACTGTAACATTAATGTGACTTGAGCTTCTCCAGGGTTCACCCACTTCAGGGTGTTGCTGTTTGGGTCACATTCAAGGAGATGACCAATCATGAATCCATCCCTAGGAGAGTGTTCCACAATCACGCACAGAGATTGCCCTGATCATCTCTCCCTTCCTCCACATCGGTGATGTCACCCCCATAGCTGGAGGGTGAAAGGCAGAATGTATCTTACATGATATCTGAACATTGCAGACCAAATGTTATCCCCTTTCCTGGTCTCCCCTCTGAAAAG
>NC_034595.1:7419448-7427155 GCF_900095145.1 Mus pahari | reverse complement strand
CCCGCTAGTGTGACTCTGGGCGTCCCTCATCCCTCCGTCTGCCCGCTAGTGTGACTCTGGGCGTCCCTCATCCCTCCATCTGCCCGCTAGTGTGACTCTGGGCGTCCCTCATCCCTCCATCTGCCCGCTAGTGTGACTCTGGGCGTCCCTCATCCCTCCGTCTGCCCGCTAGTGTGACTCTGGGCATCACTAGGGAGACTCTTTTTTGAAAGCAGTTCCTTAGCTCTGCATCACCCTGCAATGGTCTGGACACAGACATCTGAGACCTCCTTTCTGCTTCTGGGTCGTTCCTCTTTCCCCATCATGTGAGCAAAACCATCCTCCCCAGAAATGACTCTCAGAAGCCACATACCACCACCTCATCAGACATAACCCAGGCAGAGCTGAACCCTGCTTTAACCTCAAGTTGGGACACCATTAAGACAACACATGCTTTGTTCAGCTCTCTGACGTTTACAAAATCTGTTCACATTGCTTCGCTTAATCCTTAAAAGAGCCCGTTGGGGGTGCGTGGAATCTTTGTCTTTATTTTATGGGGAGTAAAGTGGAAGCTCAACAGGTTGGGAGATAGGGTTACGGTTACTTACTTAGAACTAGGGCTTTGCTGTCCTGGGGCATATGGAATGTTGGGCTCTCTCCTTATAAGACCACAGCACCCAAAGACTGTTGCTGGCAATGTGAATAACGCGCTTGCATGCCTGGAGGCAGAGGTAGCTGCCACTACCAAGAGGTAGTAAGGCTGGGCTGTCCAGGTAAAGAGTCAGTCTTCCCAAGAGCCCTATGAACCTTTTCTGTTCTTCATTTTTCTTGCCCTCTCCGGCATTTGACTAGGACTTTTTGCTTGGTGTTTTTTGGGTGTCCTGTATCCTGCTCGCTCTAGTATAGGCTACTTAGCTGTAGGTTTTGAGTCTGCACATCTTTTGTGTATATGTGTCGTGTGCAGACAGTTGTCCTGCTCTATCACTCTCTACCTTAATCCCTTGAAAAGGGTTCTCTAGGTAGAACCTGGAGCTAGGCTGGCAGCCAGCAGGCCCAGCAGTTCTCCTGTCCGGGTGTATGGGCGGCCATGCCTCCTGGCTTTTACGCGGCTGCTGGGGTTTGAACTCTGATCTTCATGCTTGTATAGCAAGTGCTTTAACTTACTGAGCCATTGCTCCAGCTCTTTGCATCTTTTAGTGCCCCAGAGTGGAACTATGGTTATAGTAGATACCTAATGACAAGCTGTTTCTTAGAGTTCCATGTGGGCAAGTCTGTGGTAGTCACTTCTTTCTCATGAGTAGGGCACGATCATGGGAAAGCCACACGGAATAACTCAAATCTATTGTCCTGGCTCAGTTTCCACCTCTTTTTGATACTCAATTTTAGGCTCACTGATACACTTGCCCCAATTCACCAAGGTTTCTGACTCCAAACAAATTCAGGCTGGACGTAGATTTACTATCTCAGGGCCGCTGCAGGGGCTGGAGAGCCAGTCATCTGTTCAGACTGTGGATCTTGTGATCTAGCAACATGCTCTGATAATTGTTTCTCAAAGTGACGTCATCCCTCTCCATTGACCTAACTCACAGATCTGGGTCTCTTCACTGGGTTTCCTGTCCAAAGGCAGAGTCTTCTTTTAGGACTAGGCACTGATCCCAATTCATCCTGGGACCTGACCCCGTGTGACGCTTGCTTGCTAGTCTTCTCCCTGGGTTGCTGTAAATCAGTCCATTGATGTTCATAGGCCGTTGTCTACACATAACCTCCCATCTGCCTGACTGCTGGCCTCACTCTGGGAGAGCAGACTGGATGCTTACATCTCTCTAAACAAGTTGCCACTTGATTGGACCAGTTGTTCCAGTCACCCCTGGGCTTGCTGTGTCCTTTGGCCATTGTGTCTCTCCCATCGGCCTTCATATTTGACTTTGTATCTGATAAAGACCCAGCTGTGCATACACAGGCTGGGGTTGTTTTGTACTCTGCCTGTTCTGCGTGGCTGAGAGGTGTCCCTAGTTCTGTGTACATGTCCAAGTCAGAAGTCCACAGGGTTTCATCTCAGTGTGCGCTTTAAGATATTTGGTGTGGAAAAAAGTACGACACTAACTGGATAAACAAAGAACTGATGATTGGGGTAAGCTTTTATTGACTCATTATTTCTAATTTTACCACTATTCCTTCCCACAGTCAGTCAAACATTGACATTTTGAAAATTCTAAAAACATGTTTAACACATTCCCTTTTACTGCATTATTTGATTTTAGGCTACCATTACTCTTTACTTTGGCTGTAAACAGAGCCCTTCACTTTTTTGGTTCAACTCTCCCCAGCCTACATTTCAATAGTCAATCAAGTGATTGGATTACTGTCTTCCTTTAGTTAGACATTGTCAGCAACATCTCATTGCCTAGAGCTTGCTTCTTCACCTTGTCCTTGCAGTTCATATCTAAAGGAGGGTGCTCATCTTCAGGAGAAAAAATATGGGTTCCAACTCACTCTCCTTTTAAAAGATGTGTGTGTGTGTGTGTGTGTGTGTGTGTGTGTGTGTGTGTGTGCACCTCATGGGTCTTTAGAGGCTAGATGTTCAGGAGTCCCCCACTATTGCTTTTCTGTCTAATTCTCTTGAGGAAAAGTCTCTCATGGAACCTGGAGCTTGCCAATTTTTGCCAATGCTGGTAAACCAGCAAACCATAGACCTGCCCCCACAGTATTGAGGTTACAGGCATGAGTGACAATGCCTGGCTTTTTCTGTGACCACTGGGAGTCTGAATGGAGGTCCTCAAGCTTAGACAGTAGTGGCTCTCAACTGCTGACCTCTCTCCCAACTCCCCTTCCTTTACCATCATAATAAATTAAGTAAGGAAAATGATGGTAATTTAGCCAGCCATAGCACACAGCCTGATCTAATTTATGTGTAAAGTCAACTACTTGCAAAGTTGACTCCTGCACCTTTCAGTGTCTCCAAGTATGCTGAAATCAGAGAAGGATCACGGTGAATACATGAAGTTTGCTTCATTGCAAATGGTGACTTAGACCTTTGTTTGTCTTGCTATATGACAAATGACCTCAGAGTGCATCAGAGGAGTGCTGATCAATAGGAGAAAATCTTACCTGTAGCAAGTCTTCAAAATCCCCAGTGACCTACCCACTGTCCAATGTTCAGCTTCATCTCTTGTGATAATGACTGTCCCCACCCAGAGACTACAGCGGTCCCTAGATAGAGGCATGGCTCTGAGACCTGGGCTTGAGCAATCGTCCTTCTGCTTGTGGGCCTCTTCCCTCCACCACCCACACTTTCATCTCTATCTTACCTTAGATGACACTTCAGAAAGCAATTTCATAAATTTCCATGCGAGTCAAGTGTTTCCTCCCTGAATGCCCCAGTAAATTCCGCCCTCTCCTCACCACTCTAAGCTGCAAGTGTCTGTCTCCCACAGAAGATCTGGGGGGCAGGGACTGTGCCATCTTGTTCATTCTCGTATCCTCCATGCTTATCAGTACCCTGAGCTCAGGGAGAATCCCAGTGAATGAGTGAAGTTCGCTGTTATGGATATTCTTTTACGGAGGTCTTTCCTTGGTACCCTTGAATGTGAATGAGATCTTATTTGGAAATAATAATGCATTAGGGTGGCAGACCCAGTGGCTACTTACTGTTCTTGCTAGATGAGGAGGATCTGCAGACAGAGGATAATGCCAAGAACAGACATGGAGAGCAAAGGCAGGCAAAGGACTTCTCTCAGGACCTTCGGAGAAAGCACGGCCTGAGGAGCCCTCAGTTTTGAACTTTCAGCTTCCCATGCAGTGAAAGAAAGAATAAATGTCCCTTGTTTTAAGCTGCAGGGATAAGGCATGTTCACCTTCCGGGTGGGTGCTGCATTTCACTTGGCTAGATCTCCTCCCCGATCTGAGAAAACACATTTTGGCAACTGTAATTTATGGACTCTCAGAAAAATTGTTCAAAAAGTTTTTTAATCACGGCTTTCTTAAAATAATACATTTCAGATTTTTTTTTTTTTTTACTTTTTAAAGACATTACAAGTGTTGGCTGAAATAAATTAGTAGTCTTATCTGGAAAAGCAATGGAAAATGCAAATAAATGTATAAAGGAATCATTTATAATTTGACAGTAGGACAGAATGCCTACTTCTTTCGGGAAGAAGGAAATATTGTGTTTGGCGAATATCCATAATTATTATTTCCAGTGATGAGGCTGCTTGGGAGGGACAGCTCAGATAGACACCTCCCAGTAGTCCCAAAGGTTCAATATACCCAGATTTCCTTTTATGATAATTATTTTTTATTCTTTATATTAGCAGTAGGTTTTGAGTAAAAGTATATGGAGACAACTGTCAGAGAACAAGTGAAAAATTTAAAGAAAAGCAGCTGATAGTAGT
The DNA here is from genome assembly GCF_900095145.1 of Mus pahari. NCBI lineage: Eukaryota > Metazoa > Chordata > Mammalia > Rodentia > Muridae > Mus > Mus pahari. The sequence goes on along the minus strand of NC_034595.1, from coordinate 7,422,785 downwards.
CCAGATGCACAGGGTTATCCTTGGTTTAAGATTCTGTGTGGATTCAGATCACTAAGTCAACCAGAACTTAAAACTATGAAATGAGAAGGATCTAGGAAAAAAATAGAAAAGAAAAGAAAGGAAAAGGAAAGGAAAGGAAAGGAAAGGAAAGGAAAGGAAAGGAAAGGAAAGGAAAGGAAAGGAAAGGAAAGGAAAGGAAAGGAAAGGACCTAGAAATAGAGAACTCAGAAACTTAAATTGTACAGTTTTGAGTGGTGTAGGGAAAGCTCACCCCGTCTGACTCTGTTTTGGCTGGGATAAGAATCCCTTTTCTGCCTCCTCCACACTATGCTCAGCCCGTCCGTTAGTGACTCTGTTAGCGACTCCGTGAGCGACTCCATTAGCGATTCTGTTAGTGAGTCCGTAGCTGTGTGCTTAGTAGACACACTCACTTTGTTTTGTAGTAGACACTTCGAATCTTCTTGTCCCAGTCTTAAGCTGCGACTTTTGCTGGCATCTCCTCTCCTGCCTCTCCACATCTCCTATGTGCCGCACTCAAAGCCATCTTCACTGCAGTGGACACTAGGTTTTTCATTGTTGTTCAAGCCCCAGACTCTGAATGTGTTCATGCCTCAGATCCAACCTCTCAGGCACTCTGTGAACACCATATTCAAGGTAGGCTGAGAACCTGATAGTTTTCTACCGCGTCTGTTGTTAGTTCCCTGGCATACCTACACAGCTTTTCTCTCGGGTTCCAGCCTGACAGTCTGCTGCATCGGCATCTCCTCCCCTCCCTTCATTTCTTCCAATTTATTTTCAACAGCATCTTCCTCTTTGGCTGTAGCTTCTAAAGTCCACTAAGTCCACTAGGGCTCCCAAGTTTACTCAGAGTAACAGACAGTGGCTTCTGGCCCTCACTGAACCTCCTGATCTCCTCCTGTAACATGTCCCCTTTAATTACCTTTCCTAGTCATGCCGACTTTGCCGTGCCTTGTCTGTGTTCGACATCTTTGTTTCACGGTCTTCACACTGGCTGTACTCAGCTTCTTTCTAGACCTCTTTCCCAGGAATCAATCATTGGTTTGACTCCTCCTGATCCTTCTAATAGTTTATTCAGTACTATTTTCTCAATGAAGTCAACCAAGATTGCCTATTTGTGTGACAATGGCAGGAAGGGAAGCTGGACCCTTGTATTCTGGACAAGAGCCCGACCACTGAGCTGAATCTTCACTCACAGAACTGTCATTTTTATTGTATTATGGTGAAAAAAGTATATATTTAGAATTATCCAGCTGGGCTCAGTTTAGATGATCCCAATTTTGTTGGCAACATCTACTGCACGACAATCAGGAAGCAAGCAAACACACGCCTTCTTCTCTCTGTCAGGCCTTATCAGAATATTGACTTTGGTCACATCAATGTCATAGGGTTTCAAAACAGCCTGTCTGGTCAGGTTGTTGTTGGCCTTGACATCCACAAAGAACACAAGTGTGCTGTCTTCCCTTCTCTTCATGGCCGATTCAGTGACTGGGGAGGCAGGGAAGGGGGTGTTTGATAATGGCATAGTGGTCAAGTGTGTTCTCCTGGGTGTGTTTCTGTCAGCATTATTTGTGCTGCCCCTGGAGCTTCAGGCTTAGGGTCACTAGAAGGTTGGTGTCTCGGGGATCTTTTTTGTTTCCTTGTGGCTGTGGACGCCTTCCAGCTCTGTCTTCTCAGCTTTCAAGGCCTTTGCTTTGCCTTTGGGATGGGTGAGAGCCTCCTTCTTCGCCTTCAGCTGTATCTTGGCAAAAGGATTCTCCTCTCTGCCTTAATGCTTCTTCTAATCCTTCTCGCCTTATCCTCCCTCACGCCTCACAGGGCCTGTCAGTCATTCTCTAACATACTGTAACCGTTTACTTGCTATTTTTACCATTTGTTGAAAAGTTTTCGGCTCAAGATTTCCCTCAAATTGGTATTTTAAACAAAGGTTGACCCTTGTTATTGATAGGGACGATGACTTGAAAACAATTGTTTCACTTGGATTTGTTTTGCAAAGACAGAGCTTTCCACCACCTTTTAAATATTATCACTACTATTGTTGTTATTCTTATCATTATGATGGCAAGGTGGCCCAGTAGCATGTATTATCTTCGTTGTATGCAGCATCTAATTTTGGTCAGACATTTATACATTGTACAGTTACTTCCAAACTATCTTTAACTCACTTGTGTTATTTAAATGTAGCCTTCTAATAGCTTCCTTTCCTCCTCAAACTTAAAGGGGAAAAAATGAAACCAGACGCAAAGAATAAATTGTCTGCTCTCTGACTTTTTATTTTTTATTTTTGCAGAAGTGAAATCTCAAGCCAGACACCAGAGATATGAAGTTAAAAATAAACCACATTATGTTTATAGGCCTTAGGAAAGTAAACCAACTTTCTGTGAAGTTTTAAGTGGTTTGGGTAATTGTTTCAAGATGCCGGATGTTTCAAAGTAGACTGTAAAAACCCTACACGATGATAAAACCCAATAGCTGGTGCTTTCCTACTGAGATTTTACTTTAAAATATATAAAATGTAGAGCCCCGCGTAAGGCGTTTGTACAATGGCATCTTTAAGCTTGGTGTAACCCAAAAGGGGAAGAATGTATGTCATACTGACTCCTCATCCTCGTCATACTGACTCATCCTCATTTCGCTGAGTTAGGTCTGGGAATAATGTATCTTAGCAGCTCTATTCTCTCCTTATCTCTTTAGAGTCTCATAAACTCAAGTCAAGAAAAACCTTGGAAGCATACAAAAGAAGTCATGAACACTTATTTTGTCTCAGTGAACGGATTCTGCGAGTGGCAGGAGAGACTTATTTTGTATTTAGATGTCTCTATGTACTGTTTGAATTTTTACCTTAGGCCTATATTATAGTGAAAAAGAAACAACGGAGACCTAAACTCCCAAGTCCACCACAGTTATGGGTGCATATGAGTCAGGACTCCTTAGTGGCAGGAACTCAATCTAAAGAAGCCCTGATGGAGACAGTTTGCTCACTGGATTACAGGGCATGGATGGGATAGCGCTCAGCACTGAAGGCGGAGCCAGGCTTCAAGAGCAGGTTTCAGAACTGACAAGCAGGATGCTCTTTCTCCAGTGTTCATTGTCAGCTCTGCTTGTGTTCCCTCCTTTGTGTGTGGTGCTGTCAGATGCCACCTCCCATGGGAGCCTGGCTTTTGTAGTCTTAGCTGATGATCCCTAAAGAGAACAACAAAAAGAAAATAAAACAAGAGAGGGGGGTTTTCCTTTTTCTTTTTTTTTTCTTTTCTTTCTTTCTTTCTTTCTTTCTTTCTTTCTTTCTTGTTTTTTTTTTTTTTTTTTTTTTTTTTTTTTT
>NC_034595.1:7418298-7419358 GCF_900095145.1 Mus pahari | reverse complement strand
GTTTCTCTGTATCGCCCTGGTTGTCCTGGAACTCACTTTGTAGATCAGGCTGGCCTCGAACTCAGAAATCTGCCTGCCTCTGCCTCCCAAGTGCTAGGATTAAAGGTGCACGCTACCACACCTGGCAAGAGAGAGGTTTCTTAAGTCTCCACTTCAACTTCCAACAATGCTCTAAATGGATTTTGCTCATGTCACAGGCTCCTGTACTGCAAACACCTTGCTGGACCTAGATCATCCGCTCCATGTGTGGCCAGGATACTATCTCTCCTCTTCTCTCTCTTGCATGCTCTCTAGCTTCTCTCTCTTGCTCTGTCTGTCTGTGTATGTTTTCTCTGCCTGTTTTTTCTCTCTGTCTGTCTCTGTTTCTGTGTCTCTCTGTTCCCCTGCCCCTGTGCACATGGGTCTTGGATATTGAAGGTGAGCACTTTACCATTGGGCTCTACCCCCAGCCTGTTCTAGCTTCTATGTTAATAGAGAAATGTGTGGAAGTCAATTCCTTTTACCTCTCTTCACTGAAGAAAAGAGACACATGAAGTGCATTATTATCTATACATGTGTTAATTAGTTCTTAGATTAAAGAAAGTCCAGGCACACGACACTGATGTGTAAGTGAGATGTCAGGACCACACCATGCACAGACTGCTGTAGCAACAAAGAGCTCAAAGTCACAGTGTTAGAATTCTCAAATATAGGTATGACCTTTGTGAGTCACACTGGGGGTAGTAATGGTAGGCTGCTTGTCTAGCAAACCCAAGACCCTGCATGCACATGTGCAGGGGGCATAGGGGACAGAGAGACAGGGACAAATAGAGACAGAGAGAAAGAGACAGTCACAGAGAGAAAAACACAAATTTAAATATTTAAAGACTTTAATAATGATCTATAGCAGGAGTTGGATAAGTGTGTGAGTGTGTGTGTCTCTCTCTATGTGTTGGGAGAAAGTTAACATATTAGCCTCTATGACAACTCTGAACTACTTCTTCTTCTTCTTCTTCTTCTTCTTCTTCTTCTTCTTCTTCTTCTTCTTCTTCTTCTTCTTCTTCTTCTTCTTCTTCTTCTT
>NC_034595.1:7409378-7418103 GCF_900095145.1 Mus pahari | reverse complement strand
ACCAGGCTGGCCTCAAACTCAGAAATTTGCCTGCCTCTGCCTCCCAAGTGCTGGGACTAAAGGCGTGCGCCACCACTGCCGGGCTCTGAACTCTGTTTTTTCAGTAGGATAGTTACCATAGCTGATACGTAAATGAATGTGGTTGTGTTGCAGCAAAACTTTATAGTACCAGCATAGAATGGGTCGGACACAATGACCACAGTTTGCAGACACCTGATTTATTATTATGACTTTTTAGACAGAAGCCACAGCGGACACAAAGGCTCAGTTTACCTGTGTCGAATCTTTGGAAAAGATTATTAAAATCAGAGATGATTTTGAGATGTATTATTTTGAGTGTGATGACAAATCATTTTGGGGTTGGCTACTGAGCAGATAATTCCAAGGAAAAGGGCATAGATTAAACCGTTATTTCCTCAAGATCAAAGTCACATTTTGTAAGAAAAATGTTTAAAAGAAGCACGGCGGCATCTCCAAGGCGGCAGAACAATTGTGTACTGCCGAGCTGCTTAGCTATGGGACTGGTTGTGTTATCTGCGTACCCAATACACTTAGGACAAGACTTTTCTAATGTGTTAGTTAACCCCGAGGAATTTCAGTGACTTTTGTTTAAATCTGCCTATGACAAAGTATAAAAATGAAATCCCTTGTAATTTATTTGCAGAAAATAATTTTGGCATTAAAATGATGGAAATTTATTATTTCAGCTTCAACAAGTCCTCTATGTAAATGAAGGATAAACTGTTTCAAGTTATATTACTCTTGAGTAAACTCAGCCGAGGCAGACATTTATTTGGCTTCATTAAAATCTCTAGGTGGGCTCCTTCTCCGCCGTGGTGACCAGAAGGTGTGTACATGAACAGACCTTCAAATGGCTGTGACGCAAACAAACTAATATTCTTCGTTTTCCTTTCTTGTCTTTAAGTTATTTTTGTTAGCGTAAATTTTCATTACAGCATTTTTGTAGATAAACAGCTCTATGCTTTGCTCTAATTCATCCCGTTATCCACTGCCATTCATGTTCTCCATCCTATTCCTTGTCCATACCACCCCACCGCTCCCAAAGACTCTCCTCTGCTTTCATGTCAGGTGTGCTCCATTCACCTCCTGCCCTCCTTTACCATCACATCCTTTCTTCCCATTAAACCAAGATAATATAATATATTAAAAATGATAACAGAACATATCTAAACACCTAGCTTACAGGATTTTATTGCTCTAGAATTAATACCATAAAGATATTTTCTTGCTGTTTAAATGTTTCCTTGTGAATTTTAACATTTTGAACTAGCACATGTATATTATATAAGTAAATAAATAAGCACAGATTGGAATGGGTACAGTGATTCTTTAAGAGTCGTAGTGATTGTGGTTGAAAAGCTCTGGACCATCTGGTAGTGGGGAAGGCAGTGTACACAGTGGGGAGGCAGTGTGCACAGTGGGAAAGCAGTGCACACAGTGAGAGGTCAGTGTGTACAGTGAGAGGTCAGTGTGTACAGTGGGAGGGCAGTGTGCACAGTGGGAAGGCAGTGCACGCAATGGAACACTGATAGGCGGGGTATGAATTCTAGTGACTTCTACTTACTGTCAGTCCTCAGTCTTGGAGATACCATGTCAGATAAGCTGTAGAAAAAAATTCTCATTTTACCCTGTCCAAAGCCACTTGGATGAAAGTGATGTGGCATGTGTCCTCTTTTTTTTTTCTTTTTTTCCTTTCCATCTGGCATGTTTCCCAAGATGCTTTGAGGCAGGTTAAGCATTTTGTTTGTATGGGCTCCTATTCAACTCTAAAATTAGGCAGTACTGTGTCAGGTGCTAAATAGTATTTAAGGGGATTTCTGTGTCATTTGTTGACCAAAAGAAAAATAAGCAATACAAATCGCTTCTTAAAATACTTTATAGACATTAAGTCTCATTCAGTGGCGGTGTTGGCAGGAGAATATGGAAAGGGCAGGTTCAGAAAACTCTCAAGCCACAGTTAAAATAATATTACAGTGAACCGGTCATTATTTGAAGGTAATTTAAGTTTAATTATAGTTCTGGTTGGACCTAAAAGGATTTCCTTTCTCAGTGAGGCTGGACAGTGAATGAGGCCAGAGTAAGTCCGTATACCCTGGGGAGTTCAGAAGGCAGCCGGCACTTCTAATCCTGTCCCTTGTTGGAGCACAGACAACTGAACTCTATGCTGTCTAGTCCTACACCCAGAGGGTGTGAAGAACACACCCTGTCAGACCTCTGATGCTCTTGGGTGGTCATTGATGCAACTAGTAGTCTGTTCATGATAGTTGTACTTATGAGAAAATGCAGAGCCAGCCATATGTTGGGGACAGGGGCCACACGTGGCTGATTCAAGAGTATATCTATGTCCTCCTTAGCTCCCTACACTTAACTGGTGGGAGTTGGCCCTTGGCTGGTATGGCAGGGATATTTTTGGAGCTAGGCTCTTCCTTCTTGACTCTGAAAACATGTTGTATCAGCGGATGCCAATTCTGCTTATTCCAAGTGACACCACTCTGTTGCTGCTTTCCGGTGGCTTTGCTGAGACTCCCAAGAGACTCTGCAAACCTCCCTTTATAATGCTCTCATTCTTCAACAGATGAAATGAATGCCCAGAAAGATAAAGCAACTTTCCCCAGCTCCTCGTGATAATTAGGGAGAGCCATAAATCTGCTTTCTCTGAACTTTTCAACTCCTCACATAGTGGGGAAAAAAGGTCCCCGAATATAAATGTGTGTGGTTCAGTTTGGCTTCTTAGATGGCCACAATTTAGCACAGGAGGTATAATTTTTCTCTTTAAAAAACTGGCTATAACATGGTTTCCCACTAAACATGATTGAAACTTTGTGCCTATTTGGGAGAGCACTTTACAGTGTCCTGATCCTGGGTTAGCTCATGTTGCCTTTGATGCAAAAGACAAGGCATGTGATTCCCTAGAGTTTGGGTACTTTTCTGATGTTTTTGAAACAGTGTAGATTCTGGTTATTTTAGGAAATTTTTTCTGGCCACGAGACAGTGAGCAACCACCCCTTGCTATGTCTTTGTTAAGACTGACTTCCACAAAACTCCAATTTCTTTCTCCAGCTTGCATGTAGGCCTGAAGGCTTGCAGTGTGTCCCAGAGCCCTACTTCCCCATTTCCTTATCTCAAATGAGTAGATTTATGAAATACCAACAAAAATATCTCTGTCGTCTTTGTTCATCTGTCAAACAGTAAAAGTATACTGAGTGCCTCCTGTGAGCCCGCCTCTGTGCTCCATCTTGGTCCTTGAGGGATTCATGGTCTATAGGAAGGGAGAGATGGGTGAGATGCACGGCACTTAAGGGGACACATTATATTAGTTGCTTATCTTGGTCCTGTGGCTAAATGTCTGACAAAATGCAGCTTAAGGAAGGCTTTCTTTTGACTGACAGTTCTTGGGGACACAGGGGAAGGTATGGCAGAAGAGTAGAGGACAGGAAGCAGAGAGCAATCAATGTTAATACTCAGTTTGTTTTTTCTTTCCTTTTCTTTTTATTCAGCTGGGACACCAACTCATAGAACATTATTGCCCACATTTAATTTGCCCCATCTAGCTAACCCCTTAGAGACATGCACAGAAATATGTTTCTATGTTGATTCTGAATTCCATCAAAATGACAGACAGTCAAGATTAACCCTTTATAAATGATGACTGTTATTATAAGAAGTATGTGGGTGATAGGCCACAGCTCAGTCTTCCTCCTGGGAGGCCTGCTGTCATTAGGACAACCAGGTGAGATACTCATTCCCCAATTCCCTGCCTGCTGGGACTTGGGCAAGCCCAACAGTGGTGAGGTCTGCCCTGCCCTTCCCATGCTCCTTTTTTTCTTTTTCTTTTTGTTTTTCGAGACAGGGTTTCTCTATATAACCCTGGATGTCCTGGAACTACTCTGTAGACCAGGCTGGCCTTGAACTCAGAAATCTGCCTGCCTCTGCCTCCCGAGTGCTGGTATCAAAGGTGTGTGCCACCACCATCCAGCTCATGCTCAGTTTTTTAGTCCACACCTCTACCTGCAATCCCAGATCTGTACTCCACTTCCAGGCCACAGCTCTGCCTGTCTCCCAGGGGGCCTGCTGCCACCCAGGACAACCAAGGACTACCAGCTCTAGCTATAGTCCCAAAGGTCTGATATACCAGGAGCTACCAGGCTAGCTAACACTACAAACCACCAGATGGCTAAAGGCCAGCACAAGAACATAATGAACAAAAGCCAGTGCAATATGGCACCATCAGAACCCAGCTCTCCTACTACAGTAAGCCCTGGATATCCTAACACACCTGAAGAACAAGACAATGACTTTAAGTCTCATCTTATAAAGATGATAGAGGCCTTCAAAGAATAAATAAATAAACCCCTTAAAGAAATATAGGGAAATACAATCCAATAGGGAGAGGCCTTTAAAGAGAAAACAAATAGAAATAAGCACAGGAAAATACAGTCAAATAGGTGAATAAAATGAATAAAACTGTTCAAGACCTGAAAATGGAAATAGAAGCAACAAAGAAGACACAAATGGAGGACATCCTGGATATGGAAAACCTAGGAAAGGGAACAGGAACTACAGATGCAAGAATCACCAACAGAATACAAGAGATGGAATAAAGAATCTCAGGCCTAGAAGATATAATAGAAGAGATTGATACATTGGTCAAATAAATACCAAATATAAAACATTTCCAACACAAAACATTCAGGAAACTTGGGGCACCATGAAAAGACCAAACCTATGAATATTATGAATAAAAGGAGAAGATCCTAAGTCAAAGGCCCAGAAAATATCTTTAACAAATTAATAGAAGAAAACTTTCCTAACCTAAAGAAAGAGATGTCTATAAATGTGCAAGAAGCTCAGAGAACACCAAATAATTGGACCAGGAAAGAAAATCCTCCTGCCACATAATAATCAAAACACTAAATGTACAGAGCAAAGAAAGAATGTTAAAAGCAGTGAGGGAAAAGGCCAAGTACCATATAAAGGCAGACCTATCAGACTTACACTTGGCTTCTCAACACAGACTCTAAAATCCAGAAGGCCCTAGACAAATGTCTTGCAGACCCTAAGAGGCCTCAGATGTCAGCCCAGACTACTATATGCAGAAAAAAATCTCAGTCACCATAGATGGAGAAACCAAGATATTCCACGACAAACTCAAATTTAAAAAATATCTTTCTACTAATCCAGCCCTACACAGGATTATAGAAGGAAAACTCCAACACAAGGAAGGTAACTACACCCAAGAAAACAAAAGAGATCAATCATCCCACAGCAAAACCAAAAAAAGAGATTCACACACACACACACACACACACACACACATACACACACACACACACACACACACACGTGCGCGTGTGCGTGCACGCGCACATGCACACACACTCACACTCCCTCACAAACACATAGCACCACCATCAAAATAACAGGAATATTGGTTGTTAATATCTCTCAATATCTAAGACTCAATATACCAATAAAAAGACACAGGCTAACAGAGTGGATATTTAAATAGGATCTGCTATTCTGCTGCATACAAGAAACACACTTGAACAACAAAGACAGATAGTGCCTCAGAGTAAAGGGCTGGGAAAAGGTTTTCCAAGAAAATGGAGCCAAGAAACAACCTGGAGTAGCTATTCTAATATCTAATAAAACATTTTCAACCAAGAGTAATCAAAAGAGATGGGGAAGGACACTTCACACTCATCAAAGGAAAAATTCCACCAAGATGACATCTCAATTCTGAACATCTATGCCCCCAAAGCAAGGGCACCCACATTCATTAAAAGAAACATTGCTAAACACATTGAACCACATACACTAATAATGGGGGATTTCAACTCTCTCCAATAGACAGGCCATTAAAACAGAAACTAAATGGAGAAATAATGAAACTAACAGAGGTTACCAATCAAACAGACCTGACAGCTATCTATAGAACTTTTTACCCAAACACAAAAGAATAAACCTTTTTCTTAGCATCTCATGGAACCTTCTCCAAAGTAGACCATATGCTCAGTCACAAAGCAAGCCCCAACAGGTACAATAAGATTGAAACAAGCCCTTGTATCTTATCTGATCACTATTGATTAATGCTGGACTTCAACAACAACAGCAACAATAATAGAAAGCCTACAATCTCATGGAACCTGAAGAACTCTATACTCAATGACCACTGAGTTAGGGAACAAATATAGAAAGAAATCAAAGACTTTCTAGAATTTGATGAAAATGGAGGAACAACATACTCAAACTTATGGAACACAGTGAGAGCAGTGCTAAGAAGAAAGCTCATAGGACTAAATGTCTTCATAAAGAAATTGGAGAGATATCATATTAGCAACTTAACAGCACATCTGAAAGCTCTAGAAGAAAAAGAAGCAAACCTACCTAAGAGAAGTAGACAGCAGGAAATAATTAAACTCAGTGCTAAAACCAACAAATTAGAAACAAAAGGAATAATACAAAGAATTAACAAAACCAAGAGCAGGTTATTTGAGAAAATCAACAAGATTTATAAACCCTTAGCCAAAATAACTAAAAGGCAAAGAAACAGTATGCAAATTCACAAAAATCAAAAAAGGGAGACATAACAGAAACTGAGGAAGTTAAAAAATAATTATATCTTACTTCAGAAGCCTGTACTCCACAAAATTGGAAAACCTAAATGAAATATATAATTTTCTAGACAGCTGCCACTTACCCAAGTTAAATCAAGATCAGGTAAACTATCCAAACAGTCCTATATCCTCTAAGGAAATAGAAGCAGTCATGAAAAGTCTCCCAAACAATGAAGTCCAAGGCCAGATGGTTTTAGTGCAGAATTCTACCAGACCTTCAAAAAAAAAAAAAAAAGAGTTAATACCAATATTCCTCAAACTATTCCACAAAGTAGAAGTAGAAGAAACACTGCTCACAAAGACTCAACAAAGAGAATTTCAGACCAATTTCTCTGATGAACATTGATGCAAAAAATTCTCAATAAAATACTCGTAAACCTCATCCAAGAATACATAAAAAATATCATTAACCATGATCAAGTAGGCTTCATCCATTGAGTCAGGGATGGTTCAACATTAGAAAATCTATCAACATAATCCAACATATAAACAAATTGAAAGGAAAAAAAAATCGCATGATCATCTCATTAGATGCTGAAAAAGCATTTTACAAAACCCAACGCCCTTCATGTTAAAGCTTTGGAGAGATCAGGATACAAGGCACATATTAAACATAATAAAAGCAATATACAGCAAGCCAATAGCTAACATCAAATTAAATAGAGAAAAACTTGAAGCAATCCCACTAAAATCAGGGATAAGCAAAGGTATGCCAGAAACTTGTGATGAAAAGGCTCCCAGGAGTCTTGACGGTGACTTTAGCTAAGAATCATAGCAGTAGGAATATGGAACCTGAAGTGGTCACCTCCTATATATATATAGGACCCCCAGTGAAGGGACAAGGACACCAACGCTCCCACAGAATTTTCAACCCCAATTTTTTTCTGTCTACAAGAAGTGTAGGCACAAAGATGGAGCAGAGCCTGAAGGAATAGCCAACTAATAACTGTCTTGAGACCCATTCTCTAGGCAAGGACCAATCCCTAGCAATATCAATGACACTCTGTTATGCTTTCAGACAGGAGCCTGGCATAACTGTCCTCTGAGAGGCTCCATGAAGCAGCAGACTAAAACAGATGCAGATACCTACAGCCAAATATCTGTCTGAGCTCGGGAACCCTTATGGAAGACTTGGGAGAAGGATGAAGGGCCCTGGAGGGGATAGGGACTCCACAGGAAGGCCAAAAGAATTAACTAACCTGGACCTTTGGGGGCTCTAAGAGACGCAACCACCAACCAACAAGCATACATGGGCTGAACTAGCACCTCCCAATGCAGGCCGTCATGAATCTCTGCACATAGGTTTCTTGCTCCTTGATGTTTAGCACAAGTAGAATCATAAGCGAATGATGCTTACTGCGTTGGATTTATTCCATTAGCACACTGTTTTAGAGTGTCATTTACATTGTAGCACCCATTAGTAGTTTCTTACTTTTGTAGATTCTAGAGAGTACAATAGTCCACTATATGGTAACTGTACTGGCTAGCTCTGTGTCAACTTGACACAGCTGGAGTTATCACAGAGAAAGGAGCTTCAGCTGGGGAAATGCCCCCATGAGATCCAGCTGTGGGGCATTTCCTCAATTAGTGATCAAGGGGGAGAGGCCCCTTGTGGGTGGGACCATCTCTGGGCTGGTAGTCTTGGATTCTATAAGAAAGCAGGCTCTGACTAAGACAGTAACCATATTTCGTGTATCTGTTTAGACATTCAGACATTGAAAATATGCATAATGTGAAATTCCCAATAATCCCAAATAATCAATAAAGATATTTTGTTATAAAATAAAACCAAAAGAAGTATGTGGGTTCTAGGTAGCTTCTGTTTGCCTAGGAAAGCATGGGATACAGTCAAGAAACTGACATACGATATAAGTATTAAAGAACGAATAGAAACCCCATAGGTAGTCAGAGAAGACTATTCTAAGGAAAAGTGATTCCCAGGTAGAGAGACAAGTTCATCCCAATTGAGTGATGAGGTTTTTTTTTTTTAAAAGACTTAAATGTATTGTATTTATTACTGTGTGTGTGTGTGTGTGTGTGTGTGTGTGTGTATATGAGTGTGTATGTGTGTATGTGTGTGTGTATGA
>NC_034595.1:7393449-7407653 GCF_900095145.1 Mus pahari | reverse complement strand
GAGTGTGTATGTGTGTGTGTATGAGTGTGTATGTATGTGTGTGTGAGTGTGTATGAGTGTGTATGTGTGTGTATGTGTGTGTGTATGAGTGTGTATGTATGTGTGTGTGTGTGTGTGTGTGTATGAGTGTGTATGATGCATGTCTGGAGATCAGAGGACAGCTTTGTAGAGTTGGTTTTTTTTCTCTCTCTTTCATGTGGGTTCTGGGAACCAAACTTCGGTGTCATATTTGCAAGGTAAACACCTTCACCTGCTTAGACATTTTGCCAGCCCCAGGTCCCAAATTCTTGATATAAATGTGAATGACTGTATTTCAAAATTTGTTCTCTGAAGTTGGATTCAAAGCTTTAGTTATCTATTTAAGTTTTTTTTTCTTCAGTCAGGGTCTCTCTATATAACCTTGATTTTCCTAGAACCCAATAAGTAGACCAGACTGACCTTGACTTCACAGAGACTGACCTTGACTTCACAGAGACTGACCTTGACTTCACAGAGACTGACCTTGACTTCACAGAGACTGACCTTGACTTCACAGAGACTGACCTTGACTTCACAGAGACTGACCTTGACTTCACAGAGACTGACCTTGACTTCACAGAGACTGACCTTGACTTCACAGAGACTGACCTTGACTTCATAGAGATCTACCTGACCCTACCTCTTGAGGCCTAGGATTAATGGTATGTGCCGCCATGCCTGGCTTATTTAATAGTTATCTTTAATGCTGAATTCTAACTATGGCTTAGTTTTCACCAGATATCACTTATTTGTTGTCCAGAGTGTGTTCTTAACTGTGCTGGGCCTTTTAAGTATTTAATGTTCACAGGCATTCTGGGATTGATAGAGCTACTAGGAGAGGGAGCCCCAGGGAACTGAACTGCTTTGCCAAGGCAACAGAACTAGCAGGAGACCAAGCAAGCTTTCAGCTCTTCAAACACACACTTACTAAATCATTAAAAAACAAAACAAAACAACAACAACAAAAGAAACAACCCCCCCCCAAAAAAAAAACCCCAAAACAAAAAACCCTAAAATAATGGTCTCTGGTATAACTTACAAAACAAATATTCAAGGTTCATCAAAGACACTTTCAAGTACCACATAAGAGAATTTCAAAGCAGCGAATTCACTCATCTAGCCCAAGGCCTTGAAGTATATAGATCAACAAAAGTCTGCTAGAGAGATTAGGTGACAAGCCTTTGACACAGCCACTGCTCTGCCCCCTCCACACTGATGCCAATCCTGCATCAGAGATACAAAAACTAATAAGAAATAGTGATCATTTAAAAGCTCCATAAGTTACTCGACTTCGCGGAGCTCAGGAGGAGCAGAGCTGTCTGGGGGTCCACGATGTTTACTCTGACTTCTAGAAAACTAGATATGGGGGTGGCCATCTTACCTTAGTCCTGACATTCTTCTCTCGGAGACCTTGTAAAGAACTGTCTTAAACATATTTACTGCCTCAGTATTCCGTCTCTGTAGGCCTAGTTCTGCACACATCGGCCTCTACAAAGTACCTCAAGGAGCTAGCTTGTCCTTGTAGCACCCGAGTGCAGTCAGGAAAGGTGGGGGAGGGTCAGGGTTTGTACCGTTTATTTACAGGTGAGGAACTGGACTCAGGGAAATGAAAGGAGAGGTTCCGCTTGTGAGCTCTGTGCAGAGATGGGATGAGAGCGCCCTGAAGTGTTAGTCATCCGTGTCTCCCAGACGCCTATATTACAGACTGTACAGACACCATGCGTTCTCAAGGCGCTATTGGGCAGGATGGCTTCAGGTGTGCCGGAGAAGCAATCGGCAGCTCTCTGTTAGAAAGGGCATGAGCTGGATTATAAATGTGGGGAATAGATGGATGTATCAATAAGAGGACAGGGGAAGCATGAATAATGATGTAGCATGTGAGCTTCTGTTTCATACCCAGGCTCTGACAGATGGCTCATTCATCGTTGGATTCAAAGGTTCATCTCATCCTGAAAAGTCAGAAAGGACCCAGGTAACGAGGTCCCGCTCTCAGATCTGAAAGTTTCCCATGATGCTCCTGGATTCCTTCAATACTTCCTAAGCCAGGCTCCTTTGCTTGGCGTTTCTAGTGATCTGTCTGCCCCATAGTTGGAGGTGTCTGCTTTTCCATCCTATTTTCTTCAACCTTGCACTTCCATGCATATATTAGCACATCTGGATTCTGTTTCCTGCCATCACCACCATACTTTATCTGTCATCCCCTCAGTTTATTCTATGCAGTTAACTCTTCAGGTGCCTCAGCGCTGTAGCCCAGCTTCCAACCCTGTGCCCCCAAAATGCCCCAAGCACCTGGTTTCATTTGTCTGAGACCTTGACAAGCAGAAGGGAGCTTAGAATGGACAGGGTGTGGGACACAGTCTACTGTAAATTTTCACACTGTCTTCTGATTCTTCCACAGCTATTAACACAGTGTGAGGGTATGAAGGACCTCATTATGCAGGAATAAATGAAGAGAGGAGAAAGGTAAACATGTAGAACCATTTCAGCAATAGGCCAGGGGTGGCTCTCAAAAGCAGAGCCACACGCCCCCTTCCTCTCCCCTCCTCCTCCTTCCTTTTCTTGTCTTTCTTTCCTTTTTAAAACAGTACAAGAGACAGAACCCAAGGCTTTGAAGATGCTAAGCAAATGTTGTGCTACTGAATTATAATCCTAGCTTAAAAATTCGTTGGAGATGGGTTCTCACAGAACTGCTAAGGCTGACCTTGATATTGTAACCCTCCTACACGAACCTTGGAGATGAGCCAGGAGTATCCACCCTACGCCTGGCTGACCGTTTTGGTTTGGGAGGGAAGAATACTGATATAGAAGAGAAATGAATGGCCCTTATGATCGGCTTTATTCCATTATCTGTGTGCATATTCATGTCTGACTTGGACTAAGAATCGAGAGCACAAATATAGTAAGTGCTAGGAGAAAAAGAGGAGGGAGGGGAGAAGGAACTCCGTGAGGGAGGGACCAGGACAGATGCAGCACTTGGGATGTAAACAAACAAATAAAAATTTAAAAATGATGTGGCTAGCCTTTAACAGACCCAAGATCTGGATAGAGACCCTCTGATTCTAGTTCTGTTGTTTCTCCCCACCAGAATAGAAAGTCCTGTAATTTGTGGCTTCAGATAGAGTACTGTGAGTAATGTTGCCTTGATTATAGGAAAACTATCCCCAAATGAACCCTGAACTCATATAGCTCAACATCTTTCTAAGCACAAGCCAAAAGTGCCACACTGTCAGGGACATCTCAGAGAGAAGCTTAAGCATATGGATATGACCACAAAAATTATCCACTCTTGAGGAACGAAAAGGTCACAATGTCTGACGTTCAACCAAGAAGCAGGAATGTATCACCTAGGGTATGGATGATTAGCCTATAGAACATGTGCGAGCACAGAACGACGAGCCTAAAGCCACAAATAACTAAAGCTCAGAGAGAGAGAGAAGAGTTGGAAGACAAATACATGATAAACGAACATGCAAATACATACATACATACATACATGCATACATACATACATAAAGTACAATATACATATATTTTATACATACATATATATATATATATATATATATATATATATATATATATATATGTGTGTGTGTGTGTGTGTGTGTGTGCATACATGTATAATTGAAGTACCCCAAAGAAAAGGAGTGCTCAGGTGTGTCTGGTGTTTCAATATGCTGAGACCATGAAACGTAAGGGAAAAAAATACTTGAAAGAATAACTACTGAAGAATTTTAAGTTTAAAGAAGTTTAATAAATCCGAAATTCCAAGGATATTCTGTATATAAAGAGCAGTAAGCCAGGACATAAATCAATACAAATTACTTAAAAATCTCTAGCAAATCGAGCATCTTAACAGTCAAAGGAAAAAGAAAGAGTGCATAGAGAAGATAGAAGAAAGAGTAGCCATGAGCTAACCAGAAGTCGTGCGGGGACAAAGTACGTTTTCTCTAAAGTCACAGCAGCAGTATTAACTTAGAAAATGTGTTAGAAAGAGTATCTTCCAAAAGCAAAATTTCTATGCTTTCAATGAAAAACATATAAACATATATATGTGTGTCTATGTGTGTCTATGTGTGCCTATGTGTGCGTGAGTCCAGTTGCCAACAGAAGCCAGAAGGGGGAGTCAGAAACCTTGGAGCTGGAATCATAGGCAGCTGTGAGCCACGTGTGCTGGGAACCCATCTCTGGTCCTCTGCAAGGGCAGAGCATGCCCTTAACCGCTTAGTCATATCTCCAGCCCCAATCTTCTCTGTTTGATGAAAATATCTTTCTGAAGTATAATAGACACACAAGTCTGAAAGGCTTGTACCATAAGCACATGGCAAGAGAAGCCCTTCAAGTGGCAAATGGTCTTCATATGAGCATGGGTCTGTCAGCAGGTCCCACATGTATGGATTCAATCCATTGTGGATGAAAAGCATTCTGAAACAAATTGCATCTGCCCTGAGCACGTACAACACTCTATAACAATATACCAGAGAAATTATTTGCATGACATTTGACATGGTGTTATATGTCATAAGCAATCTGCAGATGGTTTAAAGCATATGGGAGGATGAGTGGTGAGTTCCATTATTTTAGCTCTTCATTTTAGCTAGGCATTTTCTTAGTTGTAATGTAACATGAAGCCAGTGGAGTGTTCTCTGTACTCCCCTTACCTACTTGATCCTATCCGAGTGTTCAGCTCTCCAGCAAAAAGCATGAAAGGGCCTAAGGATAGTATCAGTCTTCTTTGGGCACTAGCTTGGCCTTGAACGTGCTTCAGCACTAACTAACTGCTTTTATGTCCAAGGTAAAATTCTTTAATCTAGTTTACAGGGCCTCTCATGCTCTACCATCAATAGACACATGAGAAAAACATAGTAAATGCTTGTTATCTTGTGTTTGTGTAGTCAACACAAATACAAAACCATCCAAGCAGGAGAAACCAGAGACTGCCCCTTTTTTTGTTTTGTTTTGTTTATTTTGGTTTGTCGAGACAAGGTTTCTCTGTATAGCCCTGGCTGTCCTGGAACTCACTTTGTAGACCAGGCTGGCCTTGAACTCAGAAATCCGCCTGCCTCTGCCTCCCGAGTGCTGGGATTAAAGGCGTGCGCCACCACACCCAGCATGAGACTGCCCATTCTTATCCGCTCATCTCACAAAGTGTATTTTCTTTTACTTGTCACACTCTAGCCTTACTCACTGCCAAGGACCAGTCTCTTCGTGGAGAAGGGCTCTGAGAGAAGGGGTGTCTGAGAGCAGAGAAAAGAAGGACGTGAAGTGAAATCGGGGATCCAAGCTGATGACCTGTGTTCTGCTTGATCCAGCTTTTCTAGTTTCCTTTTCTCAATGTTCTGCTGTCTCTCTGGACATTTCTGTCTGTATTCTGCTTGCTCGCTATTCTAAGAGATCTCTGTCCATGTATTGCTTACCCCAGTCTTTTATTTTACGTATCAGTCCAGTCATTTACTCCAGGTTTTCCTTTTGATTCTCTTATGAATCAGCATCCCATGACCCCAGCCCTTTGAATTCTTAGGAGACAGCAAGCATACATTTTTTTCTTAACTTTGCAAAAGGATTCAGAGATCTGTCTGCCTTTGTTAAGCACAGATAAGATTGTTGGGTGGGACCCTGCCCAGACAGACAATTTCCACCGCGCCTAGGCCTGGACTTGCTGTGTTACAGACTGACCTTGAACTCAGGAATCTGCCTGCATTGTATTTGTCTGTCTTTGTATCTTTCTGACAATCTGGTTCAGTGTAGCTACCTCTGTTCCTTTAGATTCGTGAAGCCTCTCATTATAATTCATATTGTTTTTAATTTTTTGCATAGTTGAAAAATCACATATTTTCAAACTCAAGTATTTAGAGCTCTTTCCCGTAGCCTTAATAGCTGTCCTGAAGGTCCCAGAGTTTACCATTTTACCAAGACATAGCAACACCTTTGCTTGCTTGTAGGTTCTGCCAGTAATGACCAACAGTGATGTGTTTATAAAAAGATAAAGAGAGAAAGAATATGTTCTATGGGAGTGTAGTGAGGTATGCCAGGAAGGCATCCCTTCCCTTGAGGGTCCAGCCACACGGCGGTATAGTATAGAATAGAGTTTATTCAGGGTATGGGGAGGGGAGTTAAGAGGTTAGTAGAGGGAGAGAGAGAGAGAGAGAGAGAGAGAGAGAGAGAGAGAGAGAGAGAGACAGAGACAGAGAGAGAGAGAGATTGAGAGAGAAGAGTAGTAGAGGCCAGCCATGGCCATGAGCATGTGGAGAGAGAGGGAAGGGAATGGGGAAGGGAGGGGGAAGGGAAAAGGAGCGAGGAGGATAGAGCCCAAGAGAGTAAGAAAAGAGAGTATGAGGGAGGAGGGGGCAAGCGGCCCCTTTTATAGCGGGTCCAGCCTACCTGGCTGTTGCCAGGTAACTGTGGAGTGGAGTTTAGAGAGAACGCTAACAACCTAATCTCCTGAACTTTGGACTCCATGGTGACCCCATGAAGAAGGATGGAGGCTGACAGGAAGTAGGGTACCATGCCCTACTTCCTGTTATCTGTATGACTGTATACATCCGGAGAAGCACTATGATTTAAACGAATTCTTATGTGGCTCCACGTGCCAGAGATGCACCTAACCTCTAAGTATACACAATTTACACTCTTTCTTTTATTATTGATTTTGCTTTTATATAGTACTATGTATTGTATAGTATTATGTTGTTATGTATAGTATTAAAGACAAAATGATGTAATAGCAGTTGTGTTGGGCTTGAAACCCAGAACCCTGGAGTTCACATCTGAGCCCCCACTATACTGTTGGGCAAGTCATTTAAAGGTGAGGAAGAAAATAGAACGCCATTATCTTCCGTTTGCCTCATGCCCCATGGAGAGTTAGCCATTATCTGATCTAATTCTCTTCAATCAGATGAGTATCGACATTTGCATTTTACTTTAATTATAAAAACTAACTCAGGCTGATGGCAAATTTGTTTTTTGCATGCAGAACAGAATTGCCATCAGAAGGTTTTCTGTCTACCCTAAACCTACTCTACTGCCTGTAATTAGTTTCATGAGTAGCCTCCCCCAAAAGCTTTGTGTTTACGCTTTTATTCGATAACAGTTTTTGGAGGAAAACAAATTGATTCAAGTTTAACCTACTTCTGGAAAGGAAGTAGACAAATTTGTGTATGTAATACATTAAAGGACTCAGAATCCTATTTTAAGAATTGTGGTGTTTGACAGCTATAGAGCTGCACCTCATTGGCAGGGAAGAGAACATTGGCTGTCCTGAGCTAAAATTCCCTTCTGAGAGAGATGAGCTGTTGATCTGAGAACAATCAGCAGTGCTGCTCTGGTGTGCACCAGTATATCCCATTTCCCAGCAGTGCTGCTCTGGTGTGCACCAGTATATCCCATTTCCCAGCAGTTTGATGTTCCTCTAAGGGGAATATCTGATGGGTTGCTTGTACTCACCCCAGCATGATGTTCTTCTGCACAGCACAGAGTAGTTGGAAGCCGAAGCGAATGCTGATTCCCGGTGAGCCAGACGGGAGGAGCCACATCATTCCTTAAAACAGCCTTACAGCATGTGCAGTATCATTTTTGCCACAGTGATGGGTCCAAAGTTCGTCTGACCTTGTTTAGAATTAAGGACAGACAGCATAGATCTAAGGACTACTGGGATACCATCTTCAGGGGTAACCACTTGTGACAAGGAGTCACAAGTGGTTGGCATCAGGAGCAGCAGCAACAAGGATTAGAGGGGTCTCTGCGCTACTGAGGTTTCCTCTGTAAGTGGGGCTGTTTCCATGACAACGAACACACTGATTTTCAGCTTATTTGGAAAGGGACTGAAATTGGAGTATTAAAATATGGGAAAAATAAGTGCTACCCTTTGGAGTGTGGCATTCATTAAGAAGTTGGTTTAAATATTTTTCTCATTGGCAGGGACAAAATCACTTAAGGAAGGGTTTAGTTTGGCTCATGGTTTGAGGGTGCCGTCCATCAGGGTGGAGGAAGCATGGCATCAGTGGTGACAGCTGGAAATGAGGCATCTGCAGTCAGGAAGTGGAGGGCAGAGAACACTAGCATGTGACCTACTTACTTTCACCTTATTCGTCAGTGTTTGCACTCAACCATGGAATGATGCTGTGCACCCGTGTGGTGGGGCCTACCACTCCAGTTAGCCCAGGCTGCAACCTTCCGTAGGCATGCCCAGTTTTCTCCTAGGTAACTTTTGATCTTATCAAGTTGATAATCAATATTAACCATCACAGAATCCAAAAAAAAGCTCCAGTTTCATTCAAATAGATAAAATGATGCTCAAGATTATTAAATCAGTGTGGTAGCAAGGACCATAGCTAGACCTGGTTGCTTATATCACTAAGCCAAGCATAGAATACTCAGACTGTCTACAAGGTCCAGATAGATTTAACCAAGGAATCAGCCTTAACTATTTCATTTAGCCAGGAGCAGCTTCTCCTACAACCCAGGTGAACACATACCTAAAAGTGTGCCTTTGAGTATAGTTGGCTGCAAAATCAAATCAAGTAGAATTCAGCCTGAGGGCAGTGGAAAGACAGCTTCCAGGCAGTCCAGGTGAACCATCCTTCTCTGTGGTTGGGACCAGGATGCACACAGATCATCATTTCTACGGCTTTCTGTTGGGATGCCAGACAGAGAGCTAAGTACTCTGCCGGACCACTTCTCACAAGCCCACCAAAGGCTGTGGGTTTACAACCTCTGTGCTGGCCGCTTCAACTCCTTTCCCCAGGAAAGCTTTTAATTATCACATAGCCTTGTAGGTCCAAGTATTCATCTCCATGTTATCAATAAGGTACTGACTGTAGAGAGTTTATGTAAGATAAAAGTGTTGGAGCCAGGAGCCAGAGGCAGGCCGACAGAATCCAAAGTCCCTGATTATTTTCTGTTCTGACGACATCCTCACTCCTCAGCTTGTCCTCTTTGTTTGCAAAATAAGCATAGTAACATTTGCTTTCCCCACCTGGACGGGTGATCGTGAAGGTTAAACAGATCGGAGGTTAATATGTGTGTCAGGTTTCTGCCATTTGTAAAAGGCGAAACATAAGCACGCAAACTGTGCTTGCTGCCATTTGTTTAGCAAACACACCGAGAGCTTGCCATGGGGCCTGTGCTTGTCCATTCAACAAGGTTCAACATCTATCCTGAAAGGAGATGACATTCTACTACTAAAGCGCCTAGGCAGCAAATTAAGTGAAATATGTAAAATTCATAACATTTTAGAAAGTGGTACATGCTAAAGAGGAAATGAAAGCAAGCAGAGATGTGGACACCATGAAAGGATAGCATATTCGTGATAAAATGGCTGGTGTGTGTGTGTGTGTGTGTGTGTGTGTGTGTGTGTGTGTGTTGCATCTCTAATGATCTGTGTCTCATCTACCTTCCCAAAGAACAGTGAACTACCTAAATCTGCCTTAAGTTTTGTAAGACCACACACCAAGAATAAAGAACCTTAAAATTTCAAGAAGAGATAGTAGCCAGAGCTCATACACAGCATGCAAAGCTTAAGAAAGCTACTATCTAGCCCTCTGTGTGAGATGGTGTGCAGTGTCAGGCTGCCTTTGATGGCACTGCTTTGGCATTACAGCTTTACATGGATGAAACCTGGCAGCATTTAATCTCAGATGCATTGAACATCTCTTGCCCCTCCCCATCCCCACAGGAGTAACCCTGACATTCAACCTGTGTGACTGGGGTTGCAAAGAGCTTAATACTCTATAGAGCAACCCTGTATAATGAGGAAAGGGTGTTGACCTACAAATGCCCCCTGACAGTTCTCCTCTTTCTTGTCCAGATAATTCTGAGGAGGCAGTTCTTGTGTAGCAATTTGACACAGACCAGATTACCTGGAAAGTAGGCACCTCAATTGTGGAATTGGATTGGTCTCTGGGCATGTCTGTGGGTGGCATTTTCTTGGTTAATGGTTGATATAGGAGTGTTCAGCCCATTGTGGATGGTGCCCCGCCTGAGCAGGTGGTCTTGGTTTGTGCAAGAAAGCAGGCTGAGCAAGTAAGGGAAGCAAGCCTGTGAAACAGTATGCCCTCTGCTTTAGTTCCTGCCTCTAGGTTCCTGCCGTGGCTTTCTTTGATGAAGGACTGTAACCCTTTCCTCTTCCAGTTGGTTTTGGTTAGTGTTTTATCTCAGCAACAGAAAGCACACTAAGATGCCTCCTCCAGAGGTCCTGATAGGATCAAGAGTCCTTTGTTCAAAGTGGTGATTAACGTGTTAACATAGTCACTTTCCTACCTGTTCCTCCCTGGGCGCTCCTGTTGCATGTTTTTCTGGGGAGCATAGGCTTAGAGGCTGGAATCAGGAGGAACCCTAAAGAGCTGATTCTCTGGCTGGCCTTTAGAACGACTACACTTGCGAATCGTACCACAGTAGGTATGGTAGTGCTGGCCATCACAATTGCTAAAACTCACAGGCAGGGCTGGAAGATGAAACACTAGGGCTGGCTGAGCTGCTGAGACATATACATGGTAAGGGGTGATAGTGTATGTTTTTCACCGTTACAACCATGTCATTGGGTAACTCTGCTACTGTGAAGAAAGGAAATGACGAGACTTGTTTGCCAACAAGTAATCAAGGCAGATTGTACAAATCCAAAGGGCTGAAAGGCAACTTCAAGGAGAACCCAACTACCTGAACCCCAGAACTGACAGCAATGGAAGATATTCAGCACTGAAGAGGGTAGGGCAGCAAGACTGAACACAGAGCTTTACCAGGTTCATGTCATCAGAGGACAAGAACAACGTCTGGAATTGGGATGTTTATGGGTGTAGGTCTAAGAAGCCTGCATTTCCAGGTTTGTTTGAATCCCAGTGTGTAAAAAGTAAGTCCTTTGATCCTCTGGGAACAGGGCAAGCAATCTGCCCTTGCCCAAATACTGACAGCGTTTTATTGTTTACCTACCTTTATTCTCCTCCAGCTCAATAACCAGGGTTAAGTCACAACAGAGCATGCCTGAAAAATACTTCTTGTTTCTTTGGAAACAATGTGTAAATAAAAAAGGATGCAGGGGCTGGCTGGTGAGCCAGAGAACATGCATGAGATGAGTCTAGGGAACACTGCATCCAGGGCAGGTGGACTATGGGAGTGAATGTGATATGGGAGATCTATTTCATGGGCTGGTGACTAACATCCTGGTAAGGACACCTGGAGCTGGCCCTGTCACTTTCAAATGATGACAGCCCACAGGATTGAGGAAGGTGTGTGAGTTAGCATAGATTTATCGTGAGCTGGAACAGCTGACTGTATTCTCTGGCAAGATCCAGATAGGGGCATTTGGTGGCATGGACCCAGGAATTCACTTAGCAATAATGTCTTGTCAGCATCATCAAAATGCTGAAAGATGGGAGTCCTCCATGCCTGAGATCAGAGTGGGAGATGCTGTCATGGACTGGGATCCTAGATTCAGTAGGGCTGATGGGACTCACAAAGGATAGAAACTGGGTGGCCATATTTAACTGTTACAGGCAAGAGATGTGTCATAAGCATCCCTGAGCTTTGGCTTGTTGCAGTGATCTGGAAGTATGCCTGACAAAAGGGAGATGTTTTCTGAGATACATTGTTAATACAGATTAAACAATGCCTGTGGTATTTGGTGGAAACTAGACAGTGGATACTTGTAAGTATCAATGAAACAGTAATTTACCCAGTATCCAGATTTAAGTTAGAATTGAAGTTGAATAGGGAGGAACCCTGAATACCTCTGTCAGGGTACCCCAAAGGCACTGTAACCATTTGACTGAGCTGCAATACACTTAGGAAGAGAAAATCGAGACTGTTCTCAATGCTGGCTGTGGATGAGCTTCACACATGTTATTTAAGCCTCTACCACAGAGCTACATTACCAGCCTCCAGGCCTTCTGGGACCATGTGGATGGAGGGTTTGGACTGACTGTTTGTTACAAGGAGATTCAACTTGCCATTCAAATTTCCTGGCCAGAATGTCTGCCATTAGAAGCCCCAGAGATAAGACTGTCTGATAGCCACAGACTGGAGCACCTAAGGGGTGGAAACCTGCACTCCAGAGGGCTGAGGTGAGAGCATGTCTGGCAAGCTTGAACAATTAAGTTGAGGCAGACATGGCTGGAGCCAAGCTGGCTTGTCTGGGGAAAGTGGGGGGGGGGGTGAAGTCTGAGCAACGAGGGGGAGGAATGGAAGATGTGAGGGTCTTGGTAATGATGTTGGCTTGTCTTTGTGCAAAATGAAAAGCCTATGGCATGTTTTGGACACCAAAGTAAGCTGATCTAATGTTTTTTTTACATGATCTCTTGTATTTAAAATAGACTCTAGAAGTTACTGGCTTTGGCCAGTATTCATTCAGCAATGAGGCTGAATGCTCAGTATAACGTGAGCCACTGGGCTTGTTCCTGGATTACATATGAATTGTTAGAGAAAGAGTACGTTTTATGGACAGAAAAACTGGAAAGCTTGAGTAGCTTATAAACTGTGACAGGAGCCACTATAGCAGGGTCATGCTTAGAAAATCTGTTAGTGTAAAGAGTTACACTTAGTGCGAGAGGTATTTATTCATTCGTTCTTTCAATCCGTCAAACTCTAAATGAGCACCGTAAACCAGGTACCGTGCTAGGCACTGGGAACTAAATGCAGGAGAAAAATAGAGCATAATATCCCTAGGCATTCATAGTTTGGTAAATCAAGGCCTTATGGTTCAGTGCCGTAAAGGTTACGGTGACTAGAGAAGGGCTGCTTCTGAGGCCGAAGTGAAGAAGGAAGAAGAAAAGAGGGAGAAGAGAGAAGAGGACACCCAGAGGAGGAGAGAGCTCTTCCTGGAAGCCTCTCTAAGGGGTTCACTGTTAGTCTCATTGAGGTTTTTCCATACCTTTGTGAGCACTAGTGACGTTCGGTATTTTTGAGGAAGCTCATCTTTATCTCCTAATATGAAGAGAAAGCCGGGCTTATGTCAAAACCACAGTACGATCCCTGTGATATGAACACGGTGAATCGCTTTTTGTCCCTTCACCTAAATTCAAGCTGTGGGCTGTCCCCAGTCTACTTGGCAGGAAATCAAAGGGGTGACTGTGATGTGGCTCCGTCACTTTCTGTACTGAAGGTTTTGCTCTGCTGATCACCTTTCCCCAGGGGCATAGGGCAGAAAAGGGGAACCACAGTCACTGTGACTTCGAAGCCAGAGCCCCCACCATTCACAGACACAGTTACAAAATACAGCTTGAGTTAGTGCTTAAGTCTTCTTGGGAGAAGGGCAAAGAGAGGCATGTGGCAATGCAGTGAATAATTTCTTCTTCCACTCCAAGGGAGGATTATCTCCCTTTTATGGGCGAGAGATTTAATAGCACATCCCAGCTCAATTAAGTAGCATAGCCAGCCTCTGCAGCCTTGGCAAGGGAACCTAAAGTGAAATGGAGGAAGAGGCATGTGGCAGCTCAGAGGCTGCTTAGAGGCACAGAGGGGTCCCAGAGGAGCAGAAGGTGCGTAGAGAAACAAAACTGATGGGTTCTGTGGCTGGACCAGTCACATAAACAACAGGCTCACCAGAGTTCATCTCTTTCTGAGAAGAGTTCTGGTCAAGAAAACCAACCCTGTCTGGCAGAGGGATGCCCAGATTCCAAACTTTGCTGAGATGCCTCCCGTGTGATTTCGTCTAGTTTTCAGCCTGTCATCTTGCAAAATAATAATGTTAAAAGTATGAAACTAGCTGCTTCCTTACCATAAAAAGCAGCCCATGACTTTATGAAAAACCACAAACCAAACATTTGTAAGAATTAAAATTTTATGCATGATCTGAAGATCTTTAATTCCACAATGGACATACTTCCGGAGTTTTAGAATTTATCTGCTGCAAACACAGCATGCTGCCTTATTCCTTTCTTGTACAGTCCAGGTTTTAGAAAACAGAGGAAGGTATTGGGAAACGTAAGTCTAGAAAGTAAATTGTGTGAATCCTTCCTTCCTTCCTTCCTTCCTTCCTTCCTTCCTTCCTTCCTTCCTTCCTTCCTTCTTTCCTTCCTTCTCTCTCCCTCCTCTTTTCTTCCTACCTGTTTGGTTCTGTCCTTCCTTATTTATCCTCCTCCCTCTCTCCCTCCCTCCATCGTTCCTCTTTCTTTCTTTCTTTCTTTCTTTCTTTCTTTCTTTCTTTCTTTCTTTCTTCCTTCCTTCCTTCCTTCCTTCCTTCCTTCCTTCCTTCCTTC
>NC_034595.1:7369634-7393399 GCF_900095145.1 Mus pahari | reverse complement strand
TCCTTCCTTCCTTCCTTCCTTTCTTTCTTTCTTTCTTTCTTTCTTTCTTTCTTTCTTTCTTTCTTTCTTTCTTTCTTTCTTTCTTTCTTTCTTTCCACAGCATGCCATGTAGCTCAAGCTTACCTTAAACTCAACATTTAGCCAAGGATAACTTTGAACTTCTTTCAAATCCTCCTGCCCCCACCTCCTGCGTGCTGGGATTATAGATGTGAGCTGTCAAGCCTGTTTGGTTTCCTCTTTATTCTTTTGTTTTATATCCTTGAAGGGTCCACATTAGCCCCAAGGGGTATCTTATGAGTTTAGAATGCAGGCTATGAGTTTGTCAAACAGTTGGGAAATGATTGGAAAGAAAAGAGATAGAATAGACACACATGTGGACTCTGGCTTGAAATTTAGGATTTGGAACTCGCAGAAAGGATTAAACCATCGATGGCCTCCCTGTGTGTTCTCATTGCTCTAAAGCACAGGCAAACTTGCTCAGCAAAGGGTCAGGCAGTAAATATTTCAGGCTTTGAATGGATGAACAACCTCTCCTACAAATGCCCCGCTCTGCCAGTGTTGCACAAAGCAGCCACAGACACTACATAAGTAAACAAACATGGCTGTGTTCCAACACAAGCTTCCTCTTGATAAATGGGAAGCTTGACTTCTATGGAGAAACATAATCCATATGTGGGAGTAACTTATAGCATCTTGTTCCCCTGTTGAAGTTGAAAGGACTTCTCTCCTCATATGCACATATAAGCACACACAGTTGTACATACATATCTGAGATGATACTGTTAATTCAGACTTTAAGACTGCTTTAAAACACACATATCAAAAGTTACCCGATTGGCCGTCTCAAGTATCTAGCTCAGGAGTAGTAGGTACACACAGGCATTAGTAACCATGACGATCATCCACCTGTAGCACTTCCTTTACCTTGAAAAACAGAAGCCTTGTACCCCGTAAACAATCACCCCCCCCTTCAGCAAGCACCATCTCGCTCACTTTCTGCCTTTTACTTTGGATACACCTGCAAATGGTACCTCATGGCTTATTTTATTTAGTGTAATGTCTTCCAAATCCATCTATGCTATACCCTACCAATTGGATTTTATAATGCTTTAGAACTTGATGTTTCTATGTATTTCTCTATGTCTTTAAAAAAGTTTTGGTTAAGCTGGGCATGGTAATGCAGGCATGGAGTCGTAGCACTTGAGAGGTGGAGGCCAAATTCAATGAGAAATTCAATGTCATCCTCATGGTGGACTCCAGGATAGCCTGGGCTATATCAACCCCCACCTCACTTCTCGTTTATTCTAGTAGATACTATAGGCAAAGAATGTGAACATCACCTTGAAATAGACTAATCAAAGGAGGAGTCACTGGAGACTAAGCAAATATCTCTCATTGTGAAGAAAACTGAGTACTTAATCACAATGATGAGCTTGGGAGGAACACACTAGCAAAAGATCTGAGGGAGTTAGGTCATAGCGGCCCTAAAGAAATTATCCAAAAGGAGCCAATAAAACCCACATGGGAAATATAATTGCAGTACAAACAAAATTAGAGCAGGTTACTCTGTAACCTACAGGGCTTGGGAGAATAATAACAGAGACTCTCTCTCTCTCTCTCTCTCTCTCTCTCTCTCTCTCTCTCTCTCTCTCTCTCTCTCTCTGTCTCTGTCTCTCTCTGTCTCTGTCTCCCATTCTCTCTCCCTCTATCTGCCTCCACCCCTCTCCTGATAAATTGGAGAGGTCAAATCAGGACATCAAGCTGTAGACAATTCATATTTATAAACATTCCACTTTGCTGTGTCTTTAGGTAATTCCCAATGTTTTGCTGTTTGAAACAATGCTTCCACGAGCATATTTGTCTGTAATTCTCTCCAATATATCCAATCATTGTGTTCTTGCCAGATCCAGGATCTCTTCCTCTAATTCTTAATTCTGCGTGAGTGGGGTCATGTTTATAGGTGGGCATAGAGGCCAGAGGACAACCTTGAATGTCATTCATTTAAAAAAATTTTAAATTTATTTTTTTACTTATTCACTTCACATCTGCTCACTGCCCTCTCCCCCCATCTCGGTCATCCCCTCCCACAATCCTTCCCTCATTCCTCTCCCCTTCTCCTCTGAGTGGGTGGTCCCTAGGTATCCCCCTACCCTGGCACTTCAAGTCTCAGCAAGGCTAGGCACATCCTCTCCTACTGAGGCCTGACAAGGCAGCCCAGCTAGAAGAACATAGCCCACAGACAGGCAGCGGCTTTTGGAATAGCCCTGTTCCAGTTGTTCCAGATCCACATGAAGGCCAAGCTGCACATCTGCTACATATGACCAGGGAAGCCTAGGTGCAGCCCAAGTATGTTCTTTGGTTGGTGGTTCAGTCTCTGAGAGCCCCAATGGTCCAGGTTAGTTGATTCTGTTGGTCTTCCTGTGGAGTTCCTATACCCTTCAGGGCCCATAATCCTTCCTCTTATCCTTCTATAAGAGTCCCCAAGCTCCATCCACTGTTTGGCTGTGTGTGTCTATATTTGTCTGAGTTAGCTGCTGGGTGGAGCCTTTCAGAGGACAACATGCTCCTGTCTGCAAGCATAGTAGCATATCATGAATAGTGTCAGGGGCTGGCGCTTTCCCATGGGATGGGTTGAATGTCATTCTTTAGGTGCCATCCCGAGTATCATGAATAGTGTCAGGGGCTGGCGCTTTCCCATGGGATGTGTTGAAGTCATTCTTTGTGGTACCATCCACATTTTATGCGTTTTACATATATTTGTGTCACATGCATGCCTGGTGCCTGTGGAAGCCAGAAGACAGCATCTAATACCCTAGAACTGAAGTTATAAATGGTTGTGAGCCACCAGGTGGGAGTTGAACCCAAGTCATCTGGAAGAATAGCCAGTGTTCTTAAGTGCCGAGTCATCTCCATCTCTTTTTTTGATACAGGTTCTATGGTAGAGGCACCCAGGGGAACCTGTATTTAATACCTGGTGCCCAGTTGATAGAACTGTTTGGGGAGGATTAGGGGGTGTGGCCTTGAAGGGGGAGATGCATCACTACATACTGGCTTGAGATTTCAAAAGACTCATACCATCCCCAATGCACTCTCTATTTTCTGTTCGTGGGTCAGGATGTGAGCTCTCTACTGCTGCCTCAGCACATCCCTCTGCCTGCCGCCGTGCTCCTCACAACGATGGCCATGGATTCTTATCCCTCTGGAACTGTAATTCCCCCACCAACCCTTTCTTCTATAAGTTGCCTTGGCCTTTGTGTTTTATCACAGCAATAGAAAAGTAACTAAGATAGTGTGAAAGACACTGCCTTGGTGTTTATCAATTAAGAGAGGCTTTCTGACCAGTGAATCTCAGAGGTCTGTCTGTCTCCCCAGTGCTTTACTGATAAGCATGAGTCAAGACAGCAAGCTTTGTATAACCATGTGTTTTCAAGAAAGTGCTTCAGCTCTCGTGCCTGATTCCACTGCTTAAACTGTTGATGAATTATACTAAGGGAAACCCGTGAACACCGGACGATACACAGATCCTTTCGTCTATGGTTCCTTCTCAGAGTAAGCATTAAGCATAAGGTTGGGCCCAGAGATCCAGGCAGGACAACAGGGATCAGAATAAAGAGCCCTGGTTGTAAAGTAAGACTGGTGAACTGATCCAGCTTTCTCCGGATGGCACTGAGGGTGGGGGTCAAGGTGGAGTAGAGTCTCCTAAGGATTGAGCTTCCCGCCTGCCCAGTTGATAGAATTGTTCGGGAAGGATTAGGTGTGGCCTCTTAATCATGATTGATAATGGTTGATACTTCACCTGACAGATCCTTAACCCATCATATCTATAGAAGCCCTTGAAGGAAAAACTAACCACATGGTTGCAGCACATACCATTTGCCTTTCTACAGTAGATTTAAATAAACCAATACACATGAACTTTCCCTTCATTTCCTGGTGGTATGGAAAAAGTTATGATTTCTAGGACCTTATAAGTAGGCAGAGCCTAGTATCCGATTCTAGTCAATAGACCAGGAACAATGAAAAGACAGAAATGGCAACTCTGTCTTTCTGGGATTTTCATCTGATTGTATTAGCGCCAGAACCTGCATTATAAGTTTTAAGTCACCCAGATCTCTGGTGCTGGGGTCAACAGAGCTCATTGGTTTTGGGACTAGGATCCCTGACTTTGGATCAGTCCCTATGCTCATTAGATCAAGGCAATGAACAGAAAGGCTGTCCAGGATGCCTCCATCTTGTCAGAAGTGTCAAATTGCTTGAGACAGGGATGGACTCCATAAGTGGAGACTCAAAGTGTCAATCTTAGGTGACTTAAAAGTAAGGCAAAGAGAAGAGCACCGAGAAGGGATTAAACATCGGTCACATGCCTCTCACCACTGAAAGTCATTGCATTTCACCTCCTGGATGACAGCGAAGAGTTTTTAAATTTGCTCTCTTTTCCTACTGGCAGTTTGTAGGCAGGCAAGACATAGATAGGTCACTATTACTTTACTGGGAAAACTCTGATTCGATGCAGAATGGGTGACAGCTCACTAGTACTGGAATGAGTCACTCTGTGAAGTCCTAGCATCGAATTATCCTTCCTAAGTCAGTCTGGTGATGGGTTCCAATACTCTCAAAGACCTAACACTCTCTAAGATCGCTAAGTTCCTTCCTTCCTTCCTTCCTTCCTTCCTTCCTTCCTTCCTTCCTTCCTTCCTTCCTTTCTTCCTTCTTTCTTTTTTAGACTTTCTATTGTGAGTTTCCCATCATGTACTTCAGTTCCACTCATCTCCCCTCTCCTCATATCTGCCCTCCACCCTGGCACCCCCACCACCACCAAAAAAATAAAACACACACACACACACACACACACACACACACACACACACACACACACACACAAACACACTAAACAAAACAAAGCATAAAAAACATCTTGTTGTGGAAGCTGTAGTATGTTGCATTGTGTCCCACAGTATACCCCTCTGTCCACACATCTTCCGTTGCAAATCTTCCTTGCAATGAGTCATTGGTCTGGTTTGAGGACGCTGGCTTCTGGGACTCCTCCCAGTTATCCACTTGTAGCCCTGTGTCATAGAGACCCGGAGGCTTTGGATTGGCAAGATGGGCCCTTTCACTTGCCCCATTTACTGATGATACAGATTTTGGTGGGGCCAACTCCGAGCCCTGGATCTGGGTGACATCTGAGCCGAGCCGCCCATCAGCTCTCCCTTATTGAACAACTCAGGCAAGGTCTCCGGCACGGCTCCAGTTAGACCGCAGTGTTGTCATTCTGGCTATGCTTCCTTGCCCACTGCCCACCTGATGGATCCTGAAAGACAAGCAAGGCAGGAATTCCAGGGGCTGCCAGACATGACATTAGAGGGAGGAGGAGGTTTAAACTGGCTCCTGGGTTATGTGACCTCCGGGGAGGGGGACAAAGGTGGGGGTGCGGAGGCCTGGGGCAGGGGTGAGTGATCCTACTCTTGCTGACTTCTGGACAAGATTTCCGGGGTTTGGGTGTGCTTTAACCCCACTCTTGCTCCCGGTTGGCTCCCCTTTTCCCAGGGCTCCCGGCCTCACATTGGTAGGAGGCAGGGTCAGCTTTCCTGACCTCATGCCCTCAGGCTGGCTCACCTGCAACCAGGACTCCAGAGGCAGCTCCACTGTGCTGCGCAGTCAAGCCACCGGGCCCACTCTCCAAGTGTGCAGCCGGTGAGGGTCTGAGGAAGCTTTCCCAATCTCACACCCTCAGCTCACGCATGCCTTCACTGGATCTGCCCGGATGACGTTCAGGGCCTGCACTCCAATCTCATGACCTCAGCGACAGCTCTCCTAACTAGCACAGGTGGTGAGGGGTGAGGCAAGGGAGGTCATCACCCAGTACCCACGCCACCTCCTGGCAGACTAGTCATGGGGCCAGCTCTCCTGCACTCATGCCCACGGCTGGCTCACCTGTGTTCCCGTCGCCAGGGACAGCTCCACTCTGCTGCCCAGGCAAGATGTGGGGCCCACTTTCCCAAGAGCTGCAGCTAGCAAGGGGAAGGGCCAGTTCACTTGCTCTCATGACCCCAGGGTCAGCTTTCCAGACTGCCTCAGATAGTGAGGAATGGGGGATGGGGGGGGGGGGCTCAGATCTTTTAGATTTTTGAAGGCTGCCTTCACTGATAGTTTTCTTTGATATCTGTTGGAATCTTAAAATTTAGAAGAGAAAGAGTGCTGGTGACATTTTATATTGGGGCTTGAGCTCAAAAACTGAGAAACTAAAGGAAAAAAGTAGAGCTGGGTGTGGCGGTACAGATGTGTCTTCCCAGCACATGCGCAGTGGAGGCAGGATAGCATTGAGGTCATCTTTAGCTATACACTGGGCTTAAGGCCAGGCTGGGTTATATGAAACCATGTCTGAAAAGGAAGTTGAAGAAGACAAAGCAGGAGGAAGAAGAAAGATGTAAGGAGGAGGAAAGTATATTTAAGACCTCAAGAGAGACCCTGACGCCCGGAGGCCTGCCCACCACATGGCCCGCCTGCCGCAGGGACCACTACAATGTGCAAGTATGTGGTGGAGAGATGGGAGAGAAAGGGACATGGATGTATTTGAACACATGGAAGAGAGGAGGAACTGGAGACTCCCGGGTGGAGAGGAATAATCTGATGTGAGTAGCCTGCCCTACCTCCTGGGGCCATGGTGAAGTCCCAGCCCATGCTGCCGCTGAGGACCACATCTGCATCCATGGCCATTGGCAGCAGGGATCTGTGTTGATGTTCACAGCTCATATTACCACCAAGTGCCAAGGAGAGATCCCTGGCCTGGGTTGCTCCCTGGGACCATGTTGATGTCCAAGGGCTGTGCAGAGCTGGCCCCATCCCTTACAGACTATAGCACTTGGGAGAGCGCTTCCTGTAGCACCCCCGGGTAGCACAGAACAGCTGGCCGTGGTGGCAGGAGAGTAGTTGAGCTGGCCCTGCCCTTGCCAGCTGCAGCACTCAGGAGAGTGGACCCTACACCTTGTCTGGGCAGCACAGTAGAGCTGCCCCTGGTGGTGTGGGGGCCGGTGAGCTGGCCCCAAAGGCATGAAAGCAGGTGATCTGGCCCTGCCCTTGTCAACTGCAGCATTGGGTGAGCTAGCTGGGTCAGTGCTGGAGAGCCGGTCCTGGTAGTGACAGTTCAGGAGAGCTGGTGGGCTGACCAACTCAGCTACCACCCCGGCCCACATCCAGGGCTTTGAGTTGGCACACCCCAACATCTACCCCATCTAATGGAGCTCATGAAGGATTGACCCGGCTGATCCAAAACTGCAGGATCTCCATGACACAGGGCAGCAACAGGATATCTGAGAGGAGTCCCAGTATTGATCCAATATTGATAGAATAGCAAAAGTCAGAGGCCTCTAACGAGACTGACAATGACTCATTGCAATGAACATTTGCAGGTAAAGATGTGTGGACAAAAGCGTATACTATGTGACATACTATAGTTTCCATGATGAGATTTTTCTATTTTTTATTTATTTTTCTTTTCTTTTCTTTTTCTTTTTTTCTTCCTTTTTTCTTTTCTTTCTTCTTTTGTTCTTTCTTTCTTTTTTTCTTTCTTTTCTTTCTTTCAGGACAGTTGCTAGGGCAGAGGGTAGGTATGAAGGGCAGGAAAGTGAGTGGGACTGTGGTGTCTGATGTTAAAGAATTATCATCAATGCACCACAACCCCACAAAGAATCATTAAAAATGCTAAAAATAAAAGAATTCTCAATGGGAAAATATAAGAAACACCTTCCTTAAGAACTTCCATTTATTAATAGGGGTTGATTCTAAGGATTATATAATACATACTTACTGTGTGGAATATTAATTTCAGCTTCTTCTATACCATTCCAAGCCCTGCCATTTCTCCTTTGGCTGCTAAGATGTATTTGTGTGAAATGAAGGCCTTGCAGCTTCAGGTGACAAGATGACCAAGTGCAGGCTCACAGCAACCATTGACAAGAGTTATAGGACAGGACAAATCAATCGAGCGTAGCAGGTTTGTGTCTCACTCAGTCTCTCAACTGAAACCTTTTTGGTTTAAGAAAGAGACATGATCAAAGCTTGTTAAAAAAAATAAGTCCGTTGATGAAAGGAAGGTAATTCTATAGAATGCACCTTCAGAAGCAAAATGAGTCCAAACTATTTCCAGCTGTACGGTGGGGGTGGAGC
Source organism: Mus pahari (assembly GCF_900095145.1). Lineage (NCBI taxonomy): Eukaryota > Metazoa > Chordata > Mammalia > Rodentia > Muridae > Mus > Mus pahari. The sequence goes on along the minus strand of NC_034595.1, from coordinate 7,385,233 downwards.
AGCATCCTCCCAGACCTCTAAAGTAACCCTGAAGGAGTACGACACAAACTGTCTCATGTACCTTTCTCTGGGTCTGCTCACTAATTCTTACTAAGCTTACTTTTCAAATGCTTAGCTAACTGTAGTCTCCTTATCTTCTCTCAAACTTTTAGTTTCTAAGCTTCTGCCAAGTGACTGGTTTCGTCTGCATTTCCCAATATAAAATCTTATTTGAAGAATAGGATTAGTTTAGTTCTGTCTACTGGGGAAGACCTTTCCGTAGGACTCATCATAAGCTGCTGTCTCCCTCAGGGTCACATACTTATATGAGGAGAGGGAAGAGGTTGGGGCTCGGGGAAAGCTAGGTGGCCACATGGTGCTTGGAGCTCCAGCTCCAGAGCTGGAGCCACAGATGCATAGTTTTGTCTAAAGATGCTCTGGGTGTGGTACATGTGCCGTGATTGGCATGTGTAGTGGATATTTGGTGCGTTTCTCACTGTCCGATTTAGAAAAAGCCTTGCCAAATTAAATACTGTACACCCGAGGTTCTGAGAGTCAGAGTGATTTCATGATATACTCAGAGTCACGTTAAGTGATGGAGTGGGAATTAAAGTTGGAATCAGTGGGCTTTTCCTAGTATATTATTGCACTGGTTAGTTTTATGTCAACCTGACGTAAGCTAGAATTATTTGGAAAGGGGGAACCTCAATTGAGAAAATGATCTCATAGGACTGGCCTGTGGACAAATCTTTGGGGCACTTTCTTAATTGATGATTAATGTGAGAAGGCCCAGATCTCTGTGGGAGGTGCCACACTTGGGAAGGTGGTCCTGGGTGTTGTAAGAAAATAGCCTAAGAGAGTCAGAAGGGGCAAGCCAGTACGAAGCACTCCTTCACAGCCTTTATGTCAGTTTCTGCTTCTATTTTCTCTTCTTTTCTCTTCTCTTCTCATTTTGTTTTTTGTTTTTGGGTTTTATTTATATATTTATTTATTTATTCATTTATTTATTGAGACAGAATTTCCCTGTTTAACCCTGGCTGTCCTGGAACTCATTCTGTAGACCAGGCTGGCTTCAAACTCAGAAATCCACCTGCCTCTGCCTCCCAAGTGCTGGGATTAAAGGTGTGTGCCACCACTGCCTGGCTGCCTCGACTTTCTTGCCTTGAGTTCCTGCTCTGACTTCCCTCCAATGTAGTTGTAAGTTGAGTTGAGTAACCTGAGAGGTGTAAGTTGAAATTAACCCTTTCCTCCCCAAGTTGCTTTTGGCTAGTGTTCTATCACAGCAATAGAAACTTAATTAAGAAATTATGCATAAAGTTTAAAGCATATTTATAAGCAGTGCTGTGGTCACTTCCTACCCACTGGTTTCTTGCCATGCACTGGATATAATTCCTTTAAAGATATCATAAATAATTGAGTAAGAGGAACTATTCTAGATAGTGAAATAAACAAATCTTAACACTTCGCTCCCACAGACTACACTCTAGAGAAGGAAAGTAGTCAATAAGTAATTGTGGAAAAATAAGTCAATTATATTATAATTTTATATAATTTAATAATTTATATAATGCATGTTATAAGGTGACAAGAGTTGTGAAAAATAAAGGAAGGGGTCCTGGGGTCCTGGGGAAGTCATAATTGAAATTGCCAGCGTAGTGAGTGCTGATCTCAGCATGAAGGGGAGAGCTTGCAGCTCTGGCCCATGCTGTAAATGTCTAGATAAAACTGTGTGTTCTTCCTTCTCCTTTTGTCCAGTGCCTTGACTGCGAGGGTGCGTTAGGAATAACCACTAGTTGAACAGAATCATTTGGTGGGCACCCTGAAGTTTTTATTGTTTTTAGTTTCTTCCTGTGTTATTTTCCTCCAGCAACATGCTCCACGCAACCCCAGCCCTCCCGGAGTCACTGTAGACACCGGCTCTTTCAACACAACTTGGAACCTGAGCCCTCATGAGATGCTCCAAAGCAGTCTCACTGCAAATTTGTGTGGAGCAATTTGGGCAACACAGGGAATACAGCCTTGGTGTTCAGCAGCACAACCTGATGTTAAGTACAACTCCTTTGGAGGCATTGTTACAGTGTGTGTGTGGGGGCGAGGGGGAGGTTTTGTCACCACTGCTCTGGTAAATATTTACTAAGCAGCTCTCTAGGGCAAGGGGGATATGAGGAACTGTAGGCTTTCCCATTACCGGGTAGAAATGCTCTACGGATGATTTCGAGTTAAGATGTGATAGCACTGAGTGTGGACTTGTAACACAGCAGCACACCCTGGGGCTACACCTCCATCATGCTGATAGAACAGGTGTAAGGAACTTCAAAAGCTCGCGTGGTAGCAAAATAGACAGAAAGAATTAGGACTCACTCTCGTGGCTGGAGAGATAGCTCGGTGGTTAAAGGGGCATCCCATGCCTTCTTGTGGCCCTCTGTGGACAACTGCACACACACACACACACACACACACACACACACACACACACACAAAACACAAACACATACACACTCATAAATATAAAGTAAAAACAATTAAAAAATAATTAGGAAGTGGTGGACTTCAATAGAATCTAGCTAAGTTTAAGTGGCTTTTAATAACGTCCGTGTTTAGCAGACAGCTTGTATACGTTCTGAACCCATTGAATACCCATTGTCTCCTGTGGTCGTACTCGCCTGTCACTGCTCCGGGACCTTCTCAGCTGCGACAAGAATGAGCTTTGACTATGAACATTGGACGTAAAACATTCAGACATCTTCATTTTGTCCTTGTCGTCTCCTTGCTCACACCCTCCCACGCCTCTCTTATAGTGCTGTCACACAGCTTCTCTGTCTTCTGTGTTAAGTGAGGGTTGTAAGGACTTTGTAAAAATGTCCTCTGAGTTGGCGCACTTTAGTGACAACCTAAGTCTTATTCTTGTCCCTGGACTCTCACATCACTCCATGCCGTGTGGCTGCTCTCAGCTCTGGGACTTGAGCTGGACAGTGAACTGGAGCCTACCCGACCCTTCTCCGGCTTTCGTGCCTGCATGTAGGTCCAACACTAAAACACCAGTTCTCTCATGTGGTCCCCAGAGCGACCCTGATAGATGAGTCTTGCTATTTCACCATTACAGAGGAGGAAACTGTGGCCTAGAGGGAAGTCACTGTGCACAGCTCAAACCACCTGTCTTCGGTCTTTGACAGCTAGCATACGGGCTCGGCCTGTGCCACCCCTCAGCTGGCTGCTGTAGTTGTAGGCTGAATCTTCTCATCTCAGAAAGGATTTGGAGATCTATTCTGGGGAAACCCCGTCATAAGGTCTCAGCACAGTGATATTCAGGTGTGAAGATGAGGCGGGAGCTGAGAGCAACCAGCAGCGTCTAAGCTCATCGCTCCTGAAGAAGGCACACGTGGATGTAAGGTTAGCTTGTTCCTGGGGCAGGGAGTGGACTCTCCAACCCCAGTCCCTTATACCCATCTCTACTGGAGCTTACTTTCTGGATCCTGACGGGGAAAGGCCAAGAGGAGGCAAACTCAGTCCTTCACAGCACAGACTGAAAACAGCTACAGGCAGATGACCCAGGGGTATTGCAACTGAGCAGCAGATGTGTCCCTGGAAAATTCTTTGAAGGGAAGCCAATTTGTTGTGGTCCAAATGCCCAGGGTCAGGCAGAAGGAGGAGGCAGAGAGAGAGAGAGAGAGAGAGAGAGAGAGAGAGAGAGAGAGAGAGAGAGAGAATAGAGAATATGCAAGGTTGTGGTATCAGAGTGATCTGTTCTCTAGAACACCAGGATTCAAATGTAAGCGTTCTTTACCTTGTAACACTATGGCCTTGAGCGAGCCCCTGAGCCTTTGAGTTGTTTTCTGTTCTGTAGAGAGGGGAAGAGACGGAGAAAGAATGATAGTGGCTATCTGTGTGCTAGACAGTAACTCATGTGTACTTAATATTATCTGTGAGGTACTTCCTGTGAAAGACTGAGCCCATCATGAGAACACTGTGGTCAATATGCAGTAAAAAATGGCAGCTGTTGTTGCATTAATCCTCTTAATTATTGCAAGATTACTAGAAACAATGGAAGTAGTTATCATTTCTGGCATCTTCTCTGCTTTCTGGAAGCCAGACATTGCTCTAAGTGCTTTGACATGAATTAACTCACTTAATTTTTCTACCCGTCCCATGAGGTTGGTCTATGCTTCACCTTACTCGATGAATGAGAAAATTGAAGGCAATTAAATAGATTGTCCAAGGACACCCAGCTAGAAAGTGACACAGGTCTACTGCTTTTGTTCACTTTAGAAGGAGATACTGAAGACAGGGACGCTGAGCAGCGTGCCCAGGGTGAGCAGGCAGAACCCTCCCATGGGTTTGGTAACAGACAAAATGATATCACGCATGCTAAACAGCCTTCCTGAGCTATTGTTTGGATGGACGCTTTGGCCAGGAGGTGAGTAAGGTTTTTGTGTTTCCTCTAGTTTATATGCGCCGTCTGGCTTAAGACCTAGAGTCTTTTAGGAAGTCTTGTTTGGACTCGGCTTGTCGTTTGGGTGGGCATTAGAGGCCGGTTGTGTGTAAAGGTCCTGCACCCGTCGATCTCTCGGGGCAGTGTGGGAGCAGTGCTTGCTGGAGAGCTGCTGGGCTAAGAGGCTTGTGAGGCCGCCACTTGGCAGCTGGCCACCGTCATGTGCAGCTGGGTTACTGCCGGTCACCAGTCTTCCAGACACACTTGTGTCTCCAGTGGCTGAATCTTGACTAGCATCTGGAACAGCAGGCAGCAGTGAGGCACAGGAGAGGAGGCCTAAGGCCTCTCACAGAGGGGAGCAATCTAAACACCAGAGAGCTGCTTTTTGCTCACTTTGCCCAGTGCTTATAGCATATCACCTATTCTATGGGTCTCCTCAAGAACTGTGTTCCAGAATTCCCTGGGAACATGTCCTCTTCGGGTATGGGTGGTCTTTGTGAAGGTCATTAGGAGCCCTGGAACCTAGATGTCTTTGAGGGCAAGTCACTGTCGTATGCCTTTAGAACTGTCTTTATATCATTTTGGGAGCCCTCCTGGTTGGGGCAGCTCACAGCCCTCGTTTCCTGTGCCAGCACACGCAGGACCAGGAAAGGTGTTGTGTTGTCCTGTTTGCTGAGGGAAGCTCATACCCAGGCTTTGGGTCGGAAGCTAGATGTTGTTAATACATGGAGGTGAGAGTAGCAGCTCAGTGTGTGTGTGTGTGTGTGTGTGTGTGTGTGTGTGTGCACATGCAGACATACATACATAAGTATGTTCACATGCATGTGTGGGGACTTCATGGAAGGAATTTCAGAGAAAGGGACCAGGGACAATCTGGTCTAGGAAGGCACCCAGGGCCTGGGCTGTCTTTCCCGCCATTGTGGCAGGAAAGTGTTGGACTTCAGCTTACGTGGATATGGTCATGACTCTTTATTCTCATATTCTGGTCCAACAGACGGTGTTCACATCTTACTATCTTATAGCACTCTTCCTGTGAGGCTCCTCACATCCCTATAAGAAGAGCAGCATTTCCCTTGTGTGAAATGTACAGGTGAGCTCTACGCTTTAGTCAGCTTCCTGTTCACCGGGAGTATCTAAAGCAGGCGTTCTCAGGCTGCGGGTCGAGACCCTCGGAGGGGTCTCATATCAGAGATCCCGCACATCAGAGATCCCGCACATCAGAGATCCCGCACATCAGAGGTCCCGCACATCAGAGGTCCCGCACATCAGAGGTCCCGCACATCAGGTATTTGCCTTACAATTCACAATAGCAGCAAAACTACAGTTACAAAGTCGCAACAAAATTATGTTATGGTTGATGCTTACCACAATGCCAAAGGAACTGTATTAAAGGTTGCGGCATTAGGAAAGTTAAAAGCCACTGAAAAAAGGCAAATGTCTGAACAAGAATTGTTTTTCTTTGAAAACCACACAGTCCAGTAAAATGTGACATTCACCCATTTCAGATGATTTTGACCCTGCTTGTGAAATTTTAACCTTGACATTATTGTGGTACAGTACATTCTCCTCTGCGGGCCAATACCCACTATAAAGATACTCTGAATCAATCCAAGTAGAATAAAACTTCCCCCAGAAAAACACACATGCAACCCCCAGATCCTCCTTGAAAGGAGCCAAGGGAAGATGAAGAATTTTGCTTCTTTCAACCATAAATATTAGTTTCTTTACCCCATCACGAGATTATATTTGAGAATAATTTTTGCGTGCATCATATCTATCTTAATCCTTAAGACACCATCATATCCTTAAGACACCATCATATCCTTAAGACACCTCATTGAAGTTCAGTTTCTCCCCCATTCCTCTTCCTACCAAAGTTGTAGATACTGAATCTCAAATCAGAGAGGGACAAGAATTGCCTGGAGTCACACAGCATCTGGCAGTTCCACGATCCCCCAGTGTTTCTACGTGCGTTGCTTGCTTGTTTTTTCCCATCTGTATCCTATCTGGCTGAAGCCCCAGCTGCTGCTGCAGTCTTCCCCCTCTGTGGGAGTCACAAGCCAACAGCCATCAGTCAAGTAAGGAAGTGTTCTGTACACGTCTGGCTGGCATAGAGCTCAGGGGCAGCTGTCCCTCCAGATGCTGACAAGGGTGGGGGAGGAGCAAATACCTTGCATGTCAGTGTCCCATCGAGTCACTGCCAGCTCAGAAGGGCTTGAGGGATCTGTGCTACTGGCCCCCAACACCTGCCTGTGTCTCTTCCTGTACTCTATCCCCAGGAGACGGCCATGTCATCCCCTGCTGCACAGTTGAGGGCCAGCTGCAAGCCTATCCTGGGGGCACCTGTGATGCTTTATGGTCCATCAGCTTACCCGCACCTCACCTCCCACACCAGACCGTCACCTGCCTTGCCTTTCGCATCCAGTGTAGCTCTCTAATCAGTGAGCTGCTCTTCAAGGCTAGTCTCCTGGCCTTGTGATTCCTCTCCCAGGGTGTGAACACTCTGCCCTTGCCCTCTAATCTATCTGGCATCGAGAGAATTCTTGCAGCAGTTTTAGAAAAACAAAAATCTATTTGTGTCATGTTTCATGTTGCTAGGTTTCTTTTCTTCTTCCTCCTCCTGTTCTTTTGCAAATAACAAATGTTTTAGTATTAAAATTTACTAGATTCCTTAAAATTATGTAAAAGATTTGTCTGTCTTATCATCTATATTCTATTTTAAAAGTAGTTATTCTTTTTGCAATTTAAATGTACAAAAATGTATACAACCTCCCTATTCAAATCCTCAAGGAGCCACTTTTATCAACAAAATGTACCATCTTTATTTTTGAATAGCAAAAACTTAATGGTATGAAGTAAAATGAACAGATTCATTTAACCTGATCATGTACTTCATTCTTAGCTACCGGATAATTAATTCCCACATCCACTCAAATAATTATTTTTCCTCCAGTCTGAAAAAAAAAAAAACTGTGGTTGACTATGAAGAGAGTTACAGTTTGGTGACAGCTGCTAAAATTTATGAACTTCATAAACTTCAGGGTTTAAAAGACAAAGTAGAGGACTAAGGGTGTGGTTTAGTGGGTAGAAGTGCTTGCTGGGCAGGTGTGAGGCCCCAAGTTCAAATCTCCTGACCTCACGTAAGAGGTGAATATGTACTGTAAACGCTTGTAGTCCCAACACTGCTATGGGGAGATGGGAGGCCAGGATAGGAAAATCCCCGGAACTTCATGGGCCAGCATCCATGGCAGAAAAACAACAGAGAGACCATGCCTCAAGGGAAATAGAAGATGAGGTTGTCCTCTGACCTCTACAAGGGGAGCTGGAGCAAAGCAAGCTGCTCCCTGTCCTGTTATGGCTCCAAACTATAGCCACTAGTCTGACGGGAGTAACTCAGTGAGCCCCGACATCACATTCATGCCTCTAAGATGCTCATGTTCTAGGGAAGGAAGAACCAGGGAGTTCCAGGAGCTATGATGAGGAGACCAGTAGGTGACCCTATCAGCAGCTGAGGTGAGAAAGGATAAAGGCTGAAACCGGGGAGGAGGGGACAGTCCTGGGTGAGATATACCAAACCAGGGAGGAGGGGACAGTCCTGGGTGAGATATAGCAGAGAAGGGTGATACTGGAGGTGAAGACCAGATGGCACTGGGGTTTCTTGCTGAAATAATTGGTAAATAATAGTGCTCCTGATTATACTCTTTGCTCCCTTACTTCTTCCTGAAAACACTGGGATAATTGTATTCTTTAAAATTCTAGACATCCAAGGCTGAACATGGTGGTGCACACCTATGATCTTAACACAAGAGATGCTGAGTTAGGCAGAAGATGGGTTTAAGGCCAGCTTAGGTTAAACAGTGAGAGCCCATACCAAAACCAAACCAACACCAAAACAAAAAACAAACTAACAAAAAAACCAAAAAACAAAAACCAAAACAAACAAAAAACAAAACAAAAAACAGCAATAACAAAAACCAAACCAAACCAACTAACCAACTAACTGACCAAGCAAGCAAGCAAGCAAGCAAACAAACCAGAATCAGGTATGGAGTCTCAAGCCTGTAATTTCAGCACTCGGGTGGTTGAGGTAAGAGTTTAATGCCACTCTGAGTTTAATGCCAGTCTGGGCTCCATAGTGAGTTCCAAGCCAGGCTGCACTACAGAGTAAGACCCTGTATCAACAACAAAATGTATAATTAACAATAAATAAATAGCTCCACCAGACAAAGCTAACAAAGCAAACAAACAAACAGAAACCCCAGATATTTTAATTTACACACTTAATCCAGCTCAGAGAATTTTCTGTCTCCTAGCTGCATCTAACCCATGAAAACAGTTGTTCCTGCTTCCCTTTTTTGCTAAGACCCAGACACAGGACTCCATTAATCAGACTCCCTTAAACAGCTATTAGGATTTTTGGGGGGAGGTTAATGACATCAAAAAGGGGTTCCATGTAGCCTATTCTGGCAATGATGCATCTTTTTCCTGTGTACTAGGTCAAGGATTCCGCTTGTCACTAAATCTGTGACTTATAGATCCTTTCTCCCCAGTAGTTTCAATCTTAAATAGAAAATGGGTCACCTGAGAGCCAAGGAAATACAATGGTTACATGGCATTGTTACAAATATATGACAAGGTGTTAATTTGCATACGGTACTTTACACTTTATTTGCCTCTTACACAAATAATCTCAATACTACTAGAGAAGAATCAGAAGCTGATGTGTCCCAAGATCGCACGGCTACTAATAGTGGAGTGGCTACATCAATGCTAGCAAATGTGATGCTGGTGACAATGATACCTGCCTTGGTATTAAGAAGTTCATCATTTGTGCAGCCTTATACTTTATCCAGTTTGATTCACACCCTGTGCCTTGTTTTCCCTGGACCATCTCCAACACAGAGAGAATGATTAATTCTCACACGGGAACGTAGGGTGTCTTCTGAACTGACTTGGTTGCTGTTGTTTTGAGAGAGCATATTACTATACAGCCTGGGCTGGTTTCAATCTTGTTATGTAATCCAGCCTGTCCTTAAACTCAGCATCCTCTTGCTTCAGCTTCCTAAGAACTTAGAACACAGGTGTGCACCACCACACCTGTCTCTGAAATGATGTTAAAAATCAAATGGAACAAGAAATTATCTCTGAGGTCATTCCACTACCAGGTGCCAACCAGGCTCTACTGGTTGACACAGGTCCTGGTGCAAGCAATAAAAACAACAATTAGCAATACTTTAAATCTTGTAGATGATTGCTATGCCATTTGCCAGGAAAACAGGAAGGAGGTAGGTACCGGTATGGTTAAGTGGATTCGTTCAAGTGCCGGTATGCTTAAGTGGATTTGTTCTCCCACAAACTCAGTGCTACTCAAAATCAGTTTGTTCAGTGAAGTCCCACATCTATAGATTCTACAACTTATTCCTCTGCCATCACCAGCTGGGACCCAGCATTCAAACGTGTGAGCCCAAGGAGGACTTTTCACAACCAAACCACATTACAAAGTCTTTTTTCCATATCAAACTCGCTTTGTCTTCTCTTTTACATTAAGAATTCTACTCAGTAGCTGACAGTAGCAATCCCTTAGAGATGACAACCCAAAATATCTCCAGATATCCAAAATCAAATAGCTAATGCCAAATATCTATTGGGAGTATCAAAATTAACTGTGGTTGAGAATTAAGGATATATAGGATGATCAGTATTTGAATTTCTACTTTGCCTTTTATAGTTAATAATTCAGTGACCTTAGTGTAATGGTTAATTTCAATTATCAAATTGACAAGACCGAGAACCACCTGGGAGGTGGACCTCTGACCATTCCTGTGGGAGATTATCTTAATTACATTTACTGAAGTAAGAAACCTGCCCATTGTGGGTGGCACCATTCCCTATAATGGGTCTGTATGAGAGAGAGAGAGAGAGAGAGAGAGAGAGAGAGAGAGAGAGAGAGAGAGAATGAGAATGGGGCTAGAAAAATGGCTCAGAAGTTAAGAGCTCTCGATATTTTTGTGGAAGGTCTACATTTGGCTCCTAGCACCCTCATGATAGGTCACGATAGTCTGTAATTCCAGTTCAAGGGGTTCTAATGCTGTCTTCTGACCTCTGAAGGCACGGCATGCACATAGTACACATACATATCTGTAGGAAAAGCACTCATACATAAAAATCAATAAATCTTTTTTTAAAGAAGAAAGTGAGCTGAATACCAACTTTCATCATTTTGTGCTGCCTGATTATGGACATAATGTGACCAGCTCCTCAAACCCCTGCTGCTGTGCCATCATAATGGACCGTTGCCTGGATCTGTGAGCCAAAGGAAGTCTCCTTTCCCCTAACCTGCTTTAGTCAGGGTATTTTATCACAGCAATATGAAAAGTAGCTATGAGGCATGGATAAGTATGTAATATCTTATTTATTATATCATCTTCCTTACCTGGCAAATAAGGTTGTTCATATTTTTGTCTGCATTAAATGACATCACAGGTGTTACGATTCTATACATATTTGTTTCTAGCAGAATGCTTGGCCCATAAGATTTGTTTGTTTGCTTAGTTCTTTGGTTTGTTTGTTTGTTTGTTTGAGACAAGGTCTTTCTACATAGCCCTGGATGTCCTGGAACTCTGTAACTCACTATGTAGACCAGTCTGGCCTTGAACTCATGGAGATACACCTGCCTCTGCCTCCCAAGTGCTGGAATTAAAGGTGCACAGCACCATGCCTGGTCCTGTGAGTTTTGATTATCACTGCCCCATCAGTTTTCTACAGCAGTACAACTTTCCAGCAAACGAGAACTGTAGACATCATCTCAGTGGAATTCTCTGTTTATAACTTAAGAGACCAAGGTCCATGAGACAATCTGTTTTCTCAACCAAGAGCCTATCCTTCACTCCACCAATACTGAGGAGACATAGTGGAGTGGGACTTTACAGCAGTGAGTGGGTTCAAGGGCTCTCTCCTGTCAGGGTTGATTTGCAAGACTCTTGCCCCCCTGCAGATTTCCTCATGATCTATTATCACTGATAGAATTCCTGAAACACTAAATCCCCACTATGACTCAGACTGTGTTCAGATGTATGCTTCAGGGGCCATCAATTGTCCTGTGCACTTTGGATATTGGGAAATGATAAATATTGAAACAAAATGTATGGAATACGAGACTGAATGCTTCTAGCAAGTCAAAGTTTGGGGGGAAATTTTACACCCACCAGCAACACATAAAAGCTGCTCCAATGATCTGAGCCAAGGGAAAGAGGAAGATAACTGAAGCTGGGCATTGTGTTGGGTATATATAATCCCAGTACTTGAGAAGCTGAAGCAGGAGGATTGTAGGGAGTTTGAGGACAGCCTGGGCTACATAATGAGCACCAGGCCAGCCAGACCCACATAGCAAGCTCCTGTCCAAACACACAAAAGGCATAAATGGATTTCTCCATTTTGTTCTTTCTGCTGTGTCAGGTTTAGGGATATTTTACTGAAAGGACATAAACAAACCAATAAAAGGGTTGGAAACCCCTCAGATGGAAGGAATGCCATAACAGCTATATATAAATTTGCGATGCTTGCCTAAGCATTCCACAGGCTGCTGACAATCTACTGGGGAGATCTCTGTTGATAACCTGAGAGACTCAGGGAGCATGAGAATCACACAGGAGGACTAAGAAAAGGTCAGTGCCCTACTTTTTGAAACTACCATGAATAAGCCATCCTGTCTACCAACTACGGGTTCATGAGCTTGGCATCCATCCTCTGCAAAACTCTGTAAGAGATTACCTGACTAGTGACGTATGAGCTTACAAATTAAGCAGCTCTCCTCTAAGCCAGTAGCGTCTTACTCCAACAACTCATGCCACGGTGATCTAATTTCCCTTTTGGATTAAGTTCATTAGACCGGCTGAGCAGATATGCAGAATAAAACACAGGATGCCCAGATGAGAAGATGATGTGACAGCTAGTTTGATGTCACTGAAGGCAAAAGTGCAGGAAGAAGGCTACATGGAAGTTTCATGTGGTGACTTCTTAACCAGACTCTGTGAGTACCAGTTAATGATGAACAATGGTGTACAAGCCAAGCCCACAGAGATTCTACAGATTTCTGGACTTGACCAGAGCCTGTCCACACTCCCTTGTGTATCCACAACATCAGGCAGTAGGTGTGTCATGCTCTCTGTTCTTCGTAGACCTCCTTGCTCCATAGTTCTGGATGAAAAGATTTATGTAGGTATCCAGAGTTTGGGCCAGTGGCTCCAGGTTCTAGCTAGAGCTACTGGACACATTGTCACAGCCCATGTTGATCTTGCTCCTCCTTACTCTCTGGTCTTACTTTTGTTACACAATTTCCCATGCCCCCAACTACACAAGGATATCTACTTATGGAACCATGAGACACCATGCTGTTTTAATTTATTTGGGGTAGGGCACTGGGGCCATGAGGCAGGGTCCCAGTATATAGGCTATGGCTATCCTGGACCTTGCAATGTAAACCAGAGTGACCTTGAACTCACAGACGTTTGCCTGCCTCTGCCTCCTGTTTGTTGGGATTAAAGGGATGTACCACCATGCCCAGCTTGTTTTTAATTTCTTTCTCTCTCTTTTTTTTTATAGTGTGTGTGTATGTTGTATACGTGTGAATGTGTGGATGCAGATGCATGTATGTGCACATAAGCAAGACATCAATTGTTGTTCTCCTTACTGCCTTGAGTTAGGTTCTCTCTCTGACCAGGAACTTTGCCATTTTGGGAAAACTGGCCAACCACGGACCACTTTAGACTCATTGTCTCTGCTCCCCCAGTGCCGGTGCATCAGGGATACACAACTATGCCTGGCTTTCTATGTGGGTGCTGGGGATCTGAACTCAGGACCTCATACTTGCAGGATGAATGCTTTTACCTACTGAGCCATCTCCCTGCTCCTCTATCATGCTGTCCACCCCCTGACTTGTTCCTCTGTCTTTTCTACTACATCTCAGTCTACCTGAAAATCCCTTCCCCATCATTCAAGACACAGACAAACTCTTGTCCTTGGAAGCTTTTTATTACTCCAACTCCCTCCCTACACCAGTCCCAATAAGTTCTTCCCCATCTGAACTTTGGTGCTAGCACCGATTGCCCCCTTAATAATTACCACCCTGCACTTTATCTTCTTTCTCTGCCCTGTGCTCCCTGTACCCAGCATCCTTCTCTTCCCTTAATTTCAATTCATTAGGGATAGGAACCAGGTCCTACCCACAGTCTGGCACTTAATAGCGGCACTGTAAAAAGAATAAATGAATAAAAATGAATGAATGAATGCCTTGTATAAAAACACATTATTCTGGCTCTTTGTGACTACATCTAAGCCTGCTGAGAATCACAATTACATTTCCATGGAGGCTGATCCAGCTTCATCAAGGATTTTTTTTTTTTTTTTGAAAAAACCGCATTGAACCGTTGTTGATTCCCTCCTAGTCACCTGCTGTCTCAATAAGGACTTAAGGATGTATTGAAACCATGAGAGACCTCTCCCCTGGCACAGATAAACCACACCACTCTATCCTTACACTTCTGGGGCTGTGACTGACTTAGTTCACCAGGAACCACACACCCAACATCCAATATTTCAAGGTTCCCTTCCTGCAGTCCCTAGAAGGCACATGCACAGCTATTCATCTGGACAGGGAAGCATTTTTAGATGTGTTGTCGATTTTCTTTGAAAAGCAAAGTGAACCTCACTCATCTTATTCCTTTTCTCCTAATTGCCCCCCAGAATACGCTGCTACCTTGTTTAAACACAGTCAGATGAGGAAAGGCAGGGAGAACCATCCAGCCTTCCTAGTGTTCTAGAAAGAGTCTTCATTACCATGGGACCTGGGTGTTTAAAGGGGATGCTCTTTGCTCAGATGAAAGACTTAAAATTCAAATGGGCGCACCAAATGCAAGTCAGCAGGCATTTAAGTCTCTGCCAAGTATTCAGCCCTCAGTAGCTAGGCCAGGCAGTGTTTGTCGCCGGCTGGCTGAGATGCCTGATGGGAAGTCAGGCAGCCTGGCCTGATACCAATGCTCCTGAATCTATTCTGGACCCCACGTGATAGAAGTTGGCAGCCAGCACCCTGCAAAATGCAGAGAACCAAGCCCTCCTGGTGACCCTCATCACTCAAGTCTCAGATGGGCCTCATATGCAGATTCTGTCACACCAGGAGGACAAAGGCCTGGGCTGCTGGAGCAGACAGATGAGGGTGTGACTCTTCAATGTGCTCATCAGGTCTCAAGGGAAACCAGACCTTCTTAATTATCTATAAAGAGTTAATAGTGTGTATATAAAGAGCTTTCCGTTTTTAATCACAAGGCAAATAAAAAGTGCCTAGCTCTTTATAATCCTTATTTGACACTCTGGTCTCATCCTGGAACCTTCATCTGAAGCACCCCAAGTAATTAATGGCTAATGCTTGTTTATAATAACATTATTATAGAACTTTTCATTGTCAGCTCTGTGTCCTCAAAATGTCCTGGCTGGAAATCTGTAGAGCACATAGAATCTGTGCAAACAGGAAGGAAGCTCGCTAGCGTGTGGGTCATGTACATACTCTGTGTATCTGTCTCTTCATGCTGCATGAAGGAAGACCGCTGCAACTCTTGCCTAGCAGTTGGTCAAAAATTTGGAAGCATGCTAACATGCACTGTCAGCTGTAAGTGGTAAAGGGGCCACCAATGACAATTACAAATTAGAATGCCTTGTTTCAGACTTCCATAGAATTCTGTGCCTAAGATTAGCACAGGGATGCATCATTATGCTATCCTTTGTGATATTTATGATAATATTTGATGAAAAATAATGGATTATAGTACATTCATGTAACTAAAATTGAGAGGGCCGCCCGCGGCCACGCTCGAACCAGGTCTGTCCTGAAAGGCAAGCTGGGGCTGTAAGGAGAAAAGACAGTGAGAAAGAACGGGGCTAAGACAAGGAATCCTGATCAAAGCCTACAAGTTTAATAAAGTTCTGCGTTTATAAAGCAGGGGAAGATCATCCCCACCACCCATTTTTTTTTTTTTTAGGATCAAATTTATTTTTTATTATCTTCTTTATTTACATTTCAAATGCTATCCTGAAAGTTCCCTATACGCCCCCCCCGCCCCTGCTCCCCTACCCACCCACTCCCACTACTTGGCCCTGGCCTTCCCCTGTGCTGGGTCATATAAAGTTTGCAAGACCAAGG